>NC_133823.1:34291334-34600917 GCF_047830755.1 Zonotrichia albicollis
TTTTTTACATCTACGATACATAATTGTGTTCAAATTTAAAAGGCAATTAAGTGTTTTCCATATTTGCAGGAATGGATATCATCTGCAATGGGACACTGAGTAAGAGAATCACTTTACTATAGGTTTAATGTAACATTAAAAAAAAATGTAACTGGAACAAAGCTTTTACAATGATGCTGAATTTCCTGGTGTATTCCACAGCTGAATAAACACCATGTCTTCTCTATTATATTTTTTGAACAAGAACTCATATGCAGTATTCCGTATCCAAAAGCAGACCACAGAGACAAAATATAAATTTTGTCTTCTTGATCAAGATTAATTATGAATAAAAGGGGTAATTAAAAACCTTGTCTGCATAGGAATTTTACTGGAACAAAAAATTATTTAAAATTAATGTCTGAGTTATCTTTTTAGCACTTACCCAATTTCTTTTAAGATATCACCAATTTAAAACCTTTAAAAAGGCAGTAAGCCCCAGCACTTGTTGTAGGAGTAATAAAAGTAACCAAAAAGTGGGAAAGTCACTTAAGGAGATACTTATTCTTAGTGATAGGTCTGAATCATTCTGGGCAGATCTGTTCAAACTGCATAGCTGTCCAGAAGATTTAGAATGTGCACTTTTTGAAAAGGAACAATGTCAAATTAGGTTTTGTCTCTTTAAGTCTCAATAGTTACAAAACAAAGCTCTAAATCCTTTGAATTATACTTTCAAGAAGTACTGCATTTAATTTTGTAATCTCTAAACCATCTGCCTATTCTTCACTGTTGCCCCATCAGAAGATTGTGATTGGATGCCGTCCATGACAAACTATAAAATTCAATCCCCAAATCATATAGAGATGTGTTTAAAATTCCAGTGCACGTTTATAATTTCCTGAGAAATATCAGCACCACTAACTTACAAAAGAGCAAAGCATTTCCAGCTGCAGTAAATCCTGGGTAACAAGTTTATATATACACAAGCAACTGTTTATGGTTTGCTGATGAGGAAGTAATCTGACAAATCTCTTACATGGTCCTTATGAATCAGACTGAGCAAATTCTGGTAAAACCAGCACATGACAGTGGCTTTAGAGTCAAAACCACTTAAGTTTCTGGAACTTGGAGATGTCAAAAAATTATAACATTTCTTGCTGAATAAGAATTAAGATGGAAAGGCAGTGACAGATGACTTAGAGGAGAAAGCACGGCCAGCTTGAAGGAAAATTTTTGTAGTAAACATGGAGTAAAGCCTTATATGGGGCTTATGTGAAATGTTAGAGCTAAGAGAATCTCTTGGACTCAAGAAGATAGGCATAGAAAAAAGCAACTAAAGCAAAGTAAGAATAATAAAATTTTTAATCACAATAGGTTTGTTCTTTCAAAACTTTATTTATATTCTGGGTAATTCAAAGACTGATACCTTGTTTAAAAATTCAGTAATATAGTTAAATATGGTTCCACTATAACATTGGATCTCCTTTTTTTTCAGAAAGAAGGGTAGTCAAATTAACCCAGAATTCCCAGACTAGAATGGATGGCCTTTGTATGTATGGTACTTTCCACATTCATATAAAAATATAGTTTGTGTAATCCTTCATTAAATATTCTAATGTGTCTGGGTCTAGATAATATGCTAAGACTGTCAGGAGAGTGCAGTCATTCCATTTGCAAACTGTTTCAGCCTTTGAAACTGCTTTGTTTTAATTGAATCTCCTTTGTGATAAGTGCATAAAAGGCACATGCCAAGACAAAATTCCATGTATTGAGAACTTAAAATTTTAGTGGAGAACTGGGAACAGAGAAAAGAACAAGAGGAAAGATGGTCCTTTTGGCATTTCAAGGCACAAATGGGGCCCAAGAAAGAGGAATATAATTTCGTGGTAGAATTGGTAACTAAGTTAAGCTGTCTTCAGTTTGATGGTCAATGTCATTAACACACTTGAGAACCAGACAGATATGAAGATTTGGCCAATCTTCCAAAGAGTTTGCTTTCTGTAGTGTTTCATGCTATGGCAATCCAAGCCGGGAATCTGAATCCATCAGTAAGCATTTCAGGAAATGCAAGAAACTAGCAAATTATATCAGATAACTCAAATCTAAGGATAAGGTATAGTTACTGAAGGCCTGCAATTGGGCAGCTGTGAAAGTGGCAGGTGTAGAGTGTATTACTACTGAAATGAGCTGCCACATATACAAAAGAAATGCAAAAGAAGGAACTATTTTTTTTTTTTTTAGTGAATGTACCTCTTAGTTTTCATATTTGTTTCAGAAATTGCATTTTTGTGAGCAGTAATACTGACATACTGAAAACCTGAAAGTTTAGTTGTGAAATTACCTTTGAAATTTGGTCTGATCCTTGCATCATAGCCTGACATCCTCCCCATTAGCTTATCCAGGAAATCGGATGGCGACATTGGCATGCTACGAGATCTTGCACTGTCTGTTTCCTTTGTGGCTACCAAGCTAGCAGCAAGGAAAAACAAATAAACAAACAAACAAAAATTTGTTAGAAGTTTTATTAGCAAAACTTTGATTTTATTTAGTCAATCATAGTTAATTTTTGTAGGAATGGGAAAACAGGAAAGCTAAGAGAGTCTTTCAAGCTAGATAGTACTACAAAAACAGTAGTAGTAAAGAAAGTAAAACATTAAGTTCTTTCTATATCTGTCATTTCATACATGCATTTTATTCTGCTGTGCTGCAGTTATAGGTTACTTCTTCCTCAGAACTTCTAAAGATTAATAATACTTTCACTCGGCAATAATCAATGACAGAGTTAAATAATGTCATCAGCATATGTAGGATGTCCTATTGTGGAGCTTATTCTGAGACTGATCTATTTTAACTGTGTGTGCTGTGAGAGAAGCCTGAATCAGAAGAAAAAAAAGTACCAAGGAATTTATTAGAATAGTACTACTATCACCAATTTTTGCTTTATGTTGATAGACAAATCAGTCTCTTGGCAGGTGGTATTTAACGTTGTGTTCAAGTGGGTAAAAACCAAAAAACAACAAAAAACCTCCCACAAACAAACAAACAAACAAAAAAAAACCAAACCAACCAAAAAAAAAAACCCAAACCAAAAACCAAACCCCCCCAAAAAAATGCAAAACCCTAACAACTTACTGAAGAAACTGTTTTAGGGCAAACTTTTCTTCTCAGGGCCACATGTCAAATGTCATCTCCTATTGCTCCCTCTTCATATGCATACACAACTCCCACTGACATTCTAAAGTGTGTTCTGAACATGTTAAGGGAGTGCTGTGATCAGCCATGGGACCCAAAGGAAAAGATTTGTTTTGTGGAACAACTCTTGAGTCCTGTCCAACATACTGGAAAAATAACAGTCAGAAAATACATAAATTTTGAGTAATATTTGATACACAGTGCAATTGAAACTATTTGTGGCTTTTGGAGTCTCAAAAAAGATCAAGAACTTTGCATGTTTGTGCTGAATTCAAGTCAAAAATCCATTAGAGAAGGACTTAAACCTCTTTTACTTACCCAATTCATTGTCTCCATATCAAGTCACTCTTTTAGAACCACTTAAATATGTTTTTGTTTAGATGTAAACACAGGGAATAATGTAAAGACTTTAGGATTTTTCTGGCTCATAAAAAAAAACATGCTAAATTTTGCTTCTAAACAATGGATAGAATATCAAAATGGAAAAAATTCATGCAAGTATGTGTGCATGCATAGGCCAGGTGGAGCACAGACAGAGTGTAATTTCTTTCTTTCCAAGACTCATTTACCCAGGATGTTAAAAGTTACAGTTTTATAGAAACTTCCATTTAGAAAGTCTGCTAACATTTTTGTCTTCAAGTTTGAAATTTGGATTTATTATCTTAAATGAAAAAAGATTTCATATTAGTGCTTGAGAGTTACAAATTTGGGCACACAGAGTATGAACACAGAAACCTCTAGAATGCTATTGTTTGCTCATATTTTAATTAAAAATGGAAATTAAGTCTTTTGGTTGCAATATTAAAGCAGAAGGTTTAAATTTTATCCTTGAGTTAATTGTTTAGCAAGTGTTTATTCTATGCTATGTGTAAGTTGATTGGTATATTCTTAAATTGTTCATAAATTGTTAAACTGTTGGATATTTCTAAATGGTTTTCAATATTTTGGTGTCTCTTTCAGTAAGAAATGTTTCCTTACTCTCTTTTAATAGCTAACTTAGTTTTTTATTTCTTCCCATAGCTGCAGAATGTATTTGCATTTCTGAGAAAGTAAGTATTCAATATATTCCTTTTGTAGTTCAGTTTGAAATTATCCTATTGCCACAATTTTCATCATCAATCATTCTGAATGGACCTGATTCCTCACATTATTACAACTTGTAGTAATTACTGTTTCTGTAAAACATCACTAATGTCTATAAAGCACATAAAATACAAGAGTCAGATTACCCTTTGTTGGGTGTTATCTACTTGGAAGGCAGGAGAAGCAAGTTACTGTATGTATACACTTAGAATATACACTTAAACACTTAGATTTCTTTCTAGTAGTGCTCTGTAAGGAATTTATATTTCTATTCTTTAGGTATATGAAATTTCTATACTATGGGATATACAATCCTATATTTTCATTCTTAATATACATAAATTATCCAGAACTCAAATATATAAAGGCCCATTGTTTGCTTGAATGTCATTTGCTGGAAAGGAAGAATTTGTTTCTTTGCTCTTTTTTTACTTCACTGGAATTTTTGTAAACCTTTCTTTGTTGTACTTGTAGCTCTTGCTTTGCCATGGAATAAAGTAATTTGAAATTAGGGTAACAAATTCTAACTGGGAAAAATAGAAATTGTTGTGACTATGGATTTTCTCAAAGTGACATTTATTGTTTCATATGATAGCATCATTAATCTTTGCTTTCATAAGTCAGTTTTAAGTCTCAGAGTACCTTGAATAATTCAATGCCTGCTTATGAAAAGAATACATTCAGCATAATTAATTTGTATAAACACGTTTTATCTCCAAAGTAATTTGTAATTTGTAGCTAAATATTTCTTCAAGGAATATTTTCCCTTTTACTAAGCTTGGGGTGTAATGAGAGAAAGCTGTTTGAATTCTGCAGAATTCTGCCCTTTTGATTTAACTTTTACCGAAAATATGTATTACAAGAATACTATTGGAAAAATAAAACTTTCGTCAGTCAAAGCTGCCATGTGGAATATTCTTCCAGTTAAAAAAGATCTAGACTTGATAATGTAGTAAAAGCTAAGTAAAGCACTGGATTTTAGGAAGGGATTTTCTGTTTCCAGATTAATATAAAAATTTACTCTGCATGGTAAGGGCTCTTCAGTTTTATTGCACAGTGCCTCTGAAAGCTAGACCTCTGGCTAAGGGGTTAGAGGAGGGTAGACTCCTTTTGTGAACCAAGAGCTGAGCTCCTTTTAGTGTTAATAATGCACATAACTTTGTCCTCGATACACAACTATTGCATAAGTCCAGGAATGGCTTTGCGTGCCTCCAGAGGGAATTCATTCTGACCTGTCACAGTTCTTTAAAGATTTTGTACATGCATTTTCTAACAGAAAGCATTATAGGAATTTAATATCAGCAAGAATTTTAATATCAGCAATGTATAATGGACTTGTGTTTAACATAAAGTCATAATGTAGCTTTTAATTACTGAAAAACAAAGCTGTACACTTTTTTGGAGGTAGAAGCTTCCCATTGCTGAAGTATTTTACTGGAGAGAGATTATAACCTGACAGTCTCCTGGTCTGTTCATATTTTATGAGGAAAAGTTCCCAACAATAATGGTCTCCCTGGTAGTGATTCTGAGCTGTTCCTGTGAGCTATTCGCAAATATTACTATCAGTTATAAGGATTTATGCTATTTTCCAATTTCAGACTTAGAAGAGTACTTGACTTCAGTTTCCTGGATGCCTCCTGAAAATCTTTAAAATGTAAATTAGGCCTTCAAAAACAATGGAAAAGAAATTTGCTAACTGAAGTTGTGGAAAAGAATCAAGAAAAAAAATTGAAAATGTCAAGATATATTGAAAAATTATTTCTGACCAGAAAAAATTCACACCATTAAAACTTACAGTTTTTGTTTCAAATGAGCTGTCACACAACACCAGACAAGATCAGAAAATGAGAATCACAAGAACTATAATTACTCCTGTCTCTGGTCTATTCTGTCCATTAACCTTCTTTTTGCCGAAAATCTGAGAACAGATGAGTTTTGCATCAATGTCTTGAAGTCTGTCAAGTTGGAATTTCAATCACTGACATAGAAAACTCTCCTAAATCACAGGTGCTTTTCCTACAAAGAGTCATATTTGAATCAGAAACTGTTAGGTCAAGCTGAAGATATTTCAAGTGGGATATAAATGTTAGAGAGAAGAAGCAGCCTGACTAGATGCAGCTTCTCTAGATCAGCTGCTGCATCCTAAATTTGAGAAAGCAAGCTACTTGTAAGAAAGGTGTTCAGCAATGCCATCTACAATCTGAAAAGAAAATGCAAAGCGATTGATGGTTTAAAACTAAGAAATGCAAAAAGAATTGACAGAGACATAACTTATGATGATATGAAGAAAACAACCTCTTTGCTGATGTCAGCCCATTTAAGCAGGAGAGTTTAAAACAATTAGAGCGAGGATATTAAGAGATGTGTGAACTGTGAACATGAGAAAACAATGAAGAATTCCTGAAACAACTCAGCACTGTTGTGGTGAAGTTCTGACTGTGCTGCTGTGTTATCCAGTGGTGTGGAAAGATTGAAAGAGTGAGTAGAAGCATGAAGGTCACTTATTATTTTATACGATATTAATGAGACCAGTTCTGGGATGTTGCATCAAATTCCACATCTGAGTTTTAAAAGGACATTAAAGCATTTGGAAAGGTACTGAAAAGCCATGACCTGAGAGTTAGGGAAATTTGCTTCAAGTAAGAGACTTTAGAAGCTTAATCTTTTTTGTTTATCAAAAAAGAAGAATGAAAAAAAATAGCTTGATTGAAGTGTATAAATATCTCAAGACAGCAGAAAATGCTGGACAATTATCTAAAGAATAAAAGCAGAAGAAAAACCAATGAGAGTTGGACAAATTCAAATGGGAATTTGAACACACAATTTAATAACAAGATCAGATTGAACCAACTAAGACAAAACAGCTTTCTGGATGAAAAAATTTAATAAAATATAAGGTATTGTTCTTCATATATGGCTAGGTTGGTGAAAAGGAATGATATATAGAAAAGCAGGCTAAATTCAAATTAAACATTACAAATCTCATGCAGAAATCTTCAGACTGTCAAAAGGCACTTGATTGATTTGATTGAAGGAAGGGAAGCAATGGGCATTGTTCCAAGTGTGAAATGATGTCTTCTCAGGGTCCTTCTACACAAGGGCTGGGTTGCAGGCTTGCAGTTGCTGTAATGAGGTCTGAAAGTTACCACCGTAATGTTGGCTCATCTTGCTCAATTCCTTTCACAGCTGGGTATTTGACTTACCAAGCAGTTGTATGAGCATCAGCTCCTTGCACAGTAGGAACTTGAGCTCTGGGATGGAAAGTGTGCTTGAGCTGCCCATAAACAAGAAGCAGTTTAAAGAATCAGAGGTTGACCACAACTAGGAAAAAGAGAGGCAGATATTCTGTCTATGACATGCACCCACAAGGAATAAAGAATTGTAAGCTAAATGACAACGTTATCATGAAAGCAAATGGATGTGAAGTTGCCAGGAATAAATTTAGATCAAAATTAAAAGACTTTCAATCACTGAAACATTTTAGTTATGGAATAGTATAACACTTTGAGCAGATATATATAGCTTTGTGTGTTTCAAGATGGAGCTAGGCCTTAGGATAGTGTGACATGTATGACTGTGATTGCAGGTGATGGGATTCAGCTGTCTTTTAATCCTCTCCCGAGAATATGTTTACATTATTATTGATTATTTTATGTTTTTAAAATATTTGCTGCTACAGAAGTCTGAAAAAAGTATGGTTAACACAGTTATACAGCCAAAGCACCAAAATCTACAAAATTTAAATGGGAGTTCTCATCTATCAGCTTGCAATTTAGCTACCAAGATAAAGCATGGGACACGGATAAGATAAAGCATGGGCCATGAATCTGTGCTCCTGAATTGTCTATTTAAAGTAGGAATGTTTGTGAGACAACATCTTTCTCTTCTCTTCCTCCAAAAGAAAACTATAGGAAAAAACTCTTCAAAGGGCATGTACAATTTCCACAAATGTTTCCTTCTCGAAAATATTTAAGGCTGAAAAACATCAGATAATCAGATTGCTTTCCCATGTCTTCTTTTTTTCCTGAGGAACTACTGTGTTCTACCTGTATGCTGTGTCTTTCTATCCTAACCCTCTGCACATTTTTACAAAAGCACAAACAAGGGAAAGAAACTTTACAAATGAAAGTGCTTTATTTTAAAAGGCATATTTTCAAATGCAATTTCAGGCCTACTACCTTTGAGACTTATCATTCTTGCACTGCAGAAAGTGCTGTTTTTTACTTATTTCCTTCATTTAACCATTCATCTTCAAGGTACGGTATTAAAAATTGTTTTCAGTTTGTGGTTTCAGCCTTAAAAATACATATATTTGTTTGAAAATATTGAAGAAAATGGTGATGGAGTACTATCAGCATTTCTATAAAAAGGATTGTGTCACTCCAGAGGGGCTTAATAAGAACAGTATAGACAAAAGGGAAGGAAGAAATGACATCTTACACCATTTGCTGAGTCTTCTCATTTTGCTGCTGCTACAAGGAGGTGACAGGCAGAGAAAGAATATGGTGTGATGTAATTATACCTTCCTGAAAACTTCCTAGAGACATGTTTCCAAGTCCAATTTAGGACAATCTGCTCATTTATCCAAATTAGCTCTGAGTAGTCTCCAGAGTCTCACAGACTTTTGAACTCAATTGATACAAATTATCTTTGAATTATATGTTAAGTTCATTTTCTCCCTTCCATAGGTAAACTACTGATGATTTTTTTCTTGAAAAAATGTTTTCTCACATTACCACAAAGTTACTGTCACATTTGTCCTGGGGATTCATTTCATCTGATCATAAATTACTAATTTTGTCTCAAACACAATCCATTTTAGTCATTCAGAGAGGTTGAAGTTTTGCATTTCATTTTACAATGCATACTACAGTGCCACTACGTGTGTTGTGATGGTCCAGTAGGTCTTTCATTTCATTATTTAACTTATTCTCTCAGACAGCAAGTGTGGCCAAACCCCTGGAGCAACCGGATGTTGTGTTTGTGGTCCATTCTCTCCAGCTGATATGTCTGAATGTTTTAATGCACTTTATATGAAAATACTTCCCAGAGAAGTTCAAAGAAATTAATTACACCCTTAGAAGGAAAGCAAAAACTGCAGCCAATATGCATTTAATCGCATCTCACATACATTGCTGCACAAAAACATTTCAGTAAATTATTCTAGTGGTACTTATTCACTGATTCACCAGCAATGGTTAGGAGAATTAACCTCATGACTAGTGTCCTTGCTTCTATAGCTGTAAGCAATGGTGATAGAATTCATCAGCTTTTAAAACAAAAAATATTCAGTGTAAATAACCATGAAATTTAAGAGGTCTACTAGGAAGGAAATGATCCTCTAATTAGTGGTGTTGGATCATCTGATGGTGTCTTTCATTTTGAAAACTGTAGCAATAAGATTCTGTGATATGAAGAAAGCATTCAAAGCCTCTTCTGAATGATACAGAACTTCATCAAATACATTTGGTAGAATTAATAGGGAAAGCAAGCTTTTAATTTGATGAGGTCAGAAGCATTTTTGTAATGGTACAAAAATATGGCTTTTTTTGTAATGGTAATGTCTAACTATCTGGTCTACTAATTGAGTAGGGGAAGGACTAACAAGATCAGAGTTTATAGTAAGCATAATTTGCATACATTAGTCAAGAGGTGCATAAACCCGAACAAAAATACCTTTTTGACAATAGAATGTTCCAGCATGTGATATCTTAAAATAAAAAAAAAAATATAACAGGAATGATTATTGAAGATGTCAAGCTGATCCAAATTAGTGTTTTCCTTGTTTTTACAAAAAAAACTCTGCTCTTTTTAGAAAGACAAAAACTGCTTTCAATTTTACACCAAAAAATGTAATCCAGTAATGTAAAGCATAAGCAATACTAATTTTTTTGATTTTTTGGGATAAAGCTAAGGTTTTTCTAAATTTTTGCATCATTTATCACTGAAATGCATTTGTTCAGTTAAGTGGCATGACACAGATATTCTTTTGAGGTGTAACGTGTTTAAACTGACTGAGATAGCTGTGCAGGAGAGAAGTACAAGTCTCGGTGGTTTACTGCAATAAAGAATTTTAAATTTGGAAACCTTAAAGATTAGCAAATATTGTGGTGTGGGAGTTCAGAAGACAGGATAAAAATTTTTAAGCAATTATTTTTTAAATTTAAATAAATTAAAATGCTTCATAAAAAATACAAGACAAACAGACTTTTCTGATTGGAGGCCATTCATCAGCAATATTTATTTATGAAAATCCAGGGCCATTCTGGAAGGCCAGGAGCTATGTCAGGGGGTCACAGCTGCATGGACCCCCTGTACTGAAAGTGCTGAAAGTGACATAGTAAATAATCTGTCACTGCTGCTCCATTCTAGCTCACACAGAGATACTTTCTTCTGAGAAACAAAACAAAATACAAAATTCATCTCCTTCTCTGAATTATCCTTGGAAGACAAGCTCTTTACATTATCTGTATTGTGAACATAGGGAAACTGAACTCTTAGTTCAGATGCCTGAATTAGACAATGTTACTATCTACCATCCAAGGTTAATACAAGGAGATAATTTTCTTCCAACTCCTTTGTATTCCATTATGAAAATAATTCTATTTGAATAATGATTTATTGGTGAATAAATTAATTTAATTCTGGGGGACAAAAAAAGTTTCCTATGGTGAAAGAATAGAGGAAGAGGGTGGCATATAATAAAGCCAATGATAGTAAATGACAGAAAAAGAATTAAATTTGCAACGTGTTAACAAAGACTGAGATTGCAAGTGCATTTCATTGTACTTCTGCTAAAACTGACAATAATGTGTTTCTTGCTAATTAAAGATGCAATCTCTTTTACTTGTTGTAGGTCATAAAATTGACAGTTTCTTGTGCAAAGAAAATGCAGATTTTCATGTCCTGCAATGTTTTAGATAATGATAATTTTATCAGAACAAAGAATTCTTAACTCATGTTTGCCAGAGTGTCATCAACTAAGAGGAGCAGAAGCATTGTATCACCAAGACTTAAAAAAGGTATTTTCTAAGAAAAGCCCTCAAGAAAATTTAAAATATTTTGTGTAAAATTTAGATTTTCTACTGATTTTTCACAGCTGGGGAGATAAGTAGAGTTGCATCAGGACACATTTTCAGCCAAAGTAACAATACTTACGTGCAACAAAAAAACCCTTTCTATTTTAAGTTTACTAAATATTTATTCTTTATTTTTTTAGTGGCTATAAATAAAAGCTACATTAAATATATAGGGGATTGAATTTCAATGCAACTATTAGAAAAGTATTTTTCTTTTAGATTTGATTTTTTTTCTGTTTCAGCTACAGAATTAACATTAAATTTTCGTGCTCCTGTAGCTTAGGCAATAGTTACATTCATTTTTTCATGTTCCTGATACCTTTAAGGTGCCATATTTTTTTGCATTTATTAATACAGTTCTACAATCTTCCTCTAGTCATGTTTGTGATGGAAGTAAAACAGCTTGTTGAAGTAAACACGTTTAACACGTTAACATGAAGTACATAAATCATGGACTATAGTTTTAAAAAACTTTAGATTGATGTGGAATGTTTCAGCTCATCTTAACAGAGAGAAAAGAAACAGAATAACATGATTTAAAGTCTTCTGAATAAGTTGCTCTGTCATGACCATCATTCAAGTATATTATAGTCTAGATAAAGTTAGATTTATATAATTTTTTTGTTTGTGACTTAGTTCTTATATATAAGCACAATGCTTTAGACTTTCCTTAGGAAAAATAATCTCTTAGGGTAAAAGAAGAAAACTAATTTATCAGCATTCTTCATAATTTTACAGGCAAGGCTTTCTATCTTCATTAAAATATGAATAAAACAAACTGCAGGTTGTCTCTGTAATTTTGCCTTGTTTTATAAGACAATTTTATTGTTGCCAGTTTCAGCAATGCAACATTTGAATTAAAATATTTTATAAATTAGGATTCTGTTCTGAATATTTTTCATTGTTTTCCCAGAAGAACTTATTTAATATTCTTTTAGCCTTTTAGCCTTTTTAGCCTCTTTTATTTTTATAAATGATCTAAACTCAGGTCTTAGCTTCTTGCCATTTTTTATTTTATTCAGCCTACTTTTGGGGGAGAAAAAAGCTAACTCAAAGAGGAGCAGAGAATATTTCAAATATTCAAATTCTGACAAATCTCTCACTCTTCCAAGGACCTAAAGAATGGGTTTAGGTTTTGACAACTTTATTTGTTGATTAAAAATAGTTAGATCTTCTTCAAATTCAGTTAACTTTGTTTTGGTTTGGTTTGGTTTGGGTTTTTTTGATAGATTGTACTTGGCTAAAAGGAATAGAATATTTTAAAAAATATTACGTAATCTGTAGACCACTTATTTCTAAAAGTCTGAGCTTGCATTATTATCTCACTATAAAGAGTAATTTGTGTATTCAATAAATAATGCAGAGAAGTTGTATGCATAATGGATAGATTGCAAAATGACCAAGTAAAATAATTTCTTGAATATTCTGTTATTACACCAGATATTCATCTATAAAAGCTGTCAGAGTTGAATAATTACATTTATTGTCATGGTTAAGGCATGATTCCCCTAACCAAGTGACCTTGCACAGCCCCTGACTGGTGTCTTTCACCACCATAATGGATGCTAATGCAGCTGGTGGCAATGAGGCAACATAAGGCTGAAAGGAAAATTAATGCAAGTGAGACTTCTGACTGTAAGCTGCTGTTTCTCAAGGCAATTCTTCCTAGATCTAGGAAGAACCTGTGAATTCTGCAAACAAAATTCTACAGAGTATAGCTGCTTTGTTGATTCTGTATTTAGAATACATTTCAGAATGTCCTTTAAATTGTAGAAATGTTTATCACTGAGTTTCTCTAATGGATTTTTTACTGTTATGGAAGTGCCCCATCAGCTTTGCATTAATTAGGTCGCTCTACTCTTAACAATATAACCAGAACAGTATTCACTGAAGTGTACATCTGCAGAAGAGACATCTTTCTTGCAATCATAATTAATGGCCAATTAGAATGTCATATGTATTCTGATCCTTTTTTTATATTTTGTTTTAAAATTTGACTTTTATGGGTTGTAAACCCTAAGCAAAACTGAAAATGGGTTCTTTGCTGTGCTTCTTCTTAATTTTTTGTATGCATAAAAATTTTCTCAGAAAATCTTACCTTAGAATAAAACAATTGAGGTTTATCAAAACTAGATAAAAATTGATTTTGAATTAAACTCCAGATTTGTAAAGACTGAACCACAGTTCAATGATACAATATTCTGTTTGCCTTGGGGAATCTCTGGTTATATCAGTCCTGTATGTTGAGTGAACATATGAGATGGCTGTTTAGAAGATTTGACTTTTTCTCTAAAATAAGTTTGATAAAAGTTCTGTTAGAGAAGAGCTGAATATAGCCTGAAAAGTCACTATATAAAGTATTTTTTTCCCAAAGTACTTCTCATGAAATTGTTTATTCTGACTACTCAGCTAATTATAGTGTAGATCTGTGTTCTTACTAATAATTTAGAATTTTCAAATAAGACAAAATATTTCTAGTTGAAAAAATACTATTTTCATGAAATGGAGTTTAAAGAAAACATATATGTTTCAATGTAGCTTTATGAAATGTTGACAGCCTTGGATGGAGTATTGTTTAGTGCCCTTTCTGTTTTGTCAGTAACAATCAGTTTTCCAATGTCAATGGAAACTGAAGTTGGAGTCTCAGGTTCTAATTTTCAAAGACTCTGAACATCTTCCTCAAAGAATTAGGAGATTTTTTTTCTTGCTTTCTGCAACTTAGACTTATTTTAATGCATTAAAAAGTGAGAAAATATTTTCAGAGCTTTGGAATTTTTTGTGAGACAGGAATGGTGATGTTTAACCAACCGTGTTAATTTACAGGAGATATGTGGATTAAGTAATTTTTTCCTTTCTATTAATTCTATCCAGGATCAACACCGCAATAAATCAGTATAAGACTTTCTTTAACAAAAACAGAGTTGAGCTTCAGGGTGATGATGAGAGTGACAGAATTCATGCCACATAATGACAGAACCCAGTATTCCTAATGCATGCACTGAAGCATATTCCTTACGGAATAAGTCAGAGAAAATAATGTGAAGGTTAAAAAAAAAGTGCTGCTAGCCTTTCATGCTTCCTCCAAAATTATCCTGGTCCACTACACTCATTCCCTTTCACACACAGAAAGTGGCGTTCAAACTTCCCCTCAGATACATATTTAGTCTTTGCGTTTCTAGCCTTCATTATGGCAGCACTTAAATTATCATCCCAGTATTAGGAACTTTGTGTAAAAACTTCCAGATAATCTGAGGGAAGGAAGGGTCGTGACCTGAGCTGATCCCCCACTGCCCTCACAAATCCTTCACCAGATGAGCAAGGGGTCCAGACAGAGCCCCCTCTCCCCTTCCCTGGATCATTATAAAAGCATTGAGGATGCTGCCTCCTTCCCAAACAGTGTTAAAGGCTTTATTATGTGCAAGATCCATTTTCTCCCAAAGGAGGAGGAGAAGGAGGAAAAAGAGCATTCTGTTAACCATTATTTAGGGAATCTGAACAAGTGCTCACATTTTGATCACAGGTGAAAATTTTGGATCCAAAGATATGTGTAGAGAAACAACAGAAAGAGGTAAAGAGAAAGGGATATTCTGAGAGCTCATTTGCAGAGTGTTAGAATTTGGGTATAAGTTTTGAAGATAAAAGGTAAAATTTTAACACATATATGGAGAAACTTCCAAATAGTATTTTTTATTCCAGTTCCCCACTATATTGTACTTTTTGTAATCACATATTACTGTCTCAAGTGGGGATGTGTCATAATCATTTTGTGTGGTAAAAACTTGCAATACTATGCTCAAAACATTTGACTATCAGTTCTTAGTGCACAAGAACTGAGGGAAGTGACAAGATATTTTATTCTACTTTAAGTCTTGCAAATTAAGAGTTTAAGCAAACTCTGATAAATCTGCTTCTTAAAAAAAATAAAAAAGGAAAGAAAAGAAACAATCCACAAAGAATTCTTCTAGCGGAATAAAGCACTGTGGAATAAATCCACTATGGATTTTAAAAAAAAGTCTTTTGGGTGATATATTCCAGATATGATGCTGAAATCTGGCCACTTTGAATTTAGTTCTAATACTGATGAATCAGAGGCAATGGATCTGACCCAACAGCATCAGGAAAAACATCCCACAGATGCACATCCCTTCCCAAAAGTTCTATGTAGGTACTTAGGCACAGAATGGACCTTTACTCTCAAACACAGGAGTTAGGCACAACTTCGCTGTGCGAAGTCAACACTTTACTCATGATTGATTTCAAGGTATTTATTCTATTTTTGCCAGCAATTTACCGCTTGGTGACATTTATTTTATCTAGTAGGGCACTCCTACTCAGCACGTATATTGCTCACACACCTGCAAGTTCACTTGGTCCCTGAAGATGTCTTAGCCTACCTAGCCCAGAGGATGGACTCCTGTGCATTTCTGAATCTCATAAAGGACAGTGCAGTTTTGAACCCTTTATGAAATTACAAGACTTAGCAGGACAAAAACTCAAGATCCTTTTAGAAATTGAGTCCCACTCTATGCCAGAACATTAGAAACCAACTTTTCACAAAAAAGTACCTAAACTCAGTCCTGAAATAGTCCTTAACTGCAGTCTCCCACTAAGATGTAACATCATAATAGTTTTAAAGAGAAAGAAAAGAAAAGAAAAGAAAAGAAAAGAAAAGAAAAGAAAAGAAAAGAAAAGAAAAGAAAAGAAAAGAAAAGAAAAGAAAAGAAAAGAAAAGAAAAGAAAAGAAAAGAAAAGAAAAGAAAAGAAAAGAAACCTATGAGAACCATGCTGGTATAATTGTATTAGCCAGGTATTGCTGCTGAGTGGTTACTTGTGAAATTAAAATTAATTAAAGTTAAGTGTTGGTAAAAATCATACAAAATTGTTAACAGCCAATTTTATAGAAAATCATCTGTAAAACTGCATGTTCTGGTACTTGTGGATCTTCAGAGATACTAGGATTACATTAGGTTCACGTTTTACCTTTCAAAATTCAGAAAGGGAGAAGGTATTTGGAATGTTTTTTCTAAGGAATTTGAACTCTAGACATAGTGGAGCCTTAATGTAAACTGTACATAGTATATGAAGCCTTGAGCAATGCTGTGATGGGCAGCATAAGCCAATACCTTTTTTAGATTAAATTTTTTATATATCTATCTTATATCAAAGAGAGAATGCAAAAAAGAGAAAAATATTAAGACAGTAGGTGATGTAGTTGTAACTACATCTTGAATTTTGTTAGAGGGAAAAAATAGTTTGTTTTTTTAAATTTTATACCTTTTTTGATTTTGCTTATGATGCTTTTCCTAATTAGTTTTAATTGTAAGAATATCCCATGCAGGTTAATAGCAATTAACTGAGCCTAAGGAACTTTTTGAGAAAATTTAGTAGTCCTGTGTTCTACTCTATTATTTCACCAGAAGAACCTCGGGATAACCTGCTGCCATTCTTTCTCCTCTAACCATTGATTTGTATTAGTCAGTAGCCCCACTACTTGTGCAGCTCAGCTATTTCAATGCCCCATCAGTGACCATGATCATGTCAGACCAGAGTATTCTTGAAATTTTCTACCTTTTCTGTGTTCCTAAACTGTTTCCCTTGAAAACTGCATTTTGCTAATATTTTGTGTCACCAGAAAGAAACTTCAGTAATAATGATATTGAAGAGGACTGATCTTCCTTAGGGAAGTTCCTACCTAGAAATAGCCCTGACTCTCCCTGCTGTCCCCACTCATTTTGTAAATCAGAGGTAAGCCCAGAGAAGTAACAGGGTGGTATGTGGTATAGAAAAATTGTATAAAAAATTTGGAGTGTGGAGTCACTGTCCCTGCAGATGTTTAATGAAAGACTGGATGTGGAACTTAATGACATGGTCTAGTTGACATGGGGATGTTCATTCAAAGGATGTGATGATCTTAGAGGTATTTTCCATCTTAATTCTGTGATGCTGTGATCTGTGATTCTATGGTTCTGTGACTTTGTGATGCTGTTCATTATGTGAAAAGTCCAGTTAAGTGTAGATCGGGTGTTGTTACCCTGTTTGCTGTTGTATTCAATAATGTGTTGGAGCAATTCATTAGACATCTGACTGGAAATGTAATAATGAAATGAATTCTTTTATATAAATATATACCACCTATGTTTTTTTTCTCATTCTTTCTTTTTATTGTCACTTCTTAAACTTCAATTGCCATACCATCTAAAGGCAGAAAGGACAGGCAAAAAGGATAATATTGCCTCAAAAGCCATAAAAAAGAACAGATTATGCTAGGAAAAAAGTATAGTCTTTAAGATTCTCATCCTTTTTTCTTGACTTTACAGTGCAAACTATTCTGCTTTCTAATGCTCTTATTCTTCGGTTTTGGTCCTTCATCCTTGTTAAACATAGGTTTTTACAGTGTATTTTCCTGCTCTCTGAGATGTTCCCTTTTTGCTGGTAGTTGATATCCTCAAAAGGGTGCCTTTTACGTGACCTATTCATGATGCCTATTTATCAGTAAAAGTGATATCTTCTATTTCCTATCTTCCTTCACTGATTCTTTCACTAAACATCATGAACTTTAGTCGGAAAAGCAGTAAAGAGGACAAGAAGCAACACCACAGAAAAGGGCTCTTCATCATTCATTACTTGACAAAAGCTGATTTGCAGGAATAATTCCCTATAGGTATTATTACATAATACTGAGTAAGGTCATTTGAAGTCTGTATTCTGAATCTGTTAAAATAAGAAGCTCTAATCTTGTAAAAATTTTTATTTTCTCTGATTGTCATGATTTCTAGGATGCCTGGAAAAAACTAATATTATAGAGGAGCCATTACATTTATCATCATACAGAAGCACAGCATTTATCTCACAATATTACTTGCTTTCTGTTGTTGTTACCATCAGTTGGCTAGGAATGAATTAAAAGAAGTTGAAAAGTAAGAAAATGTCACTAGCACTGTAAGAATTGAAAAATTCATGGTTTTAACTGAAATTTCTGTATTATTTAATTTTCTTAAAGGTTATAGTACTGTAAACACAAAAATATATACATAATATATAAATATATTATCCTTTCCTGAAATTATAAAGATGATAAGCACTTAGAAAAATCATCACATTTTTATAGAAATAAAGAATGGATAGCTAAAGCATTAACCAAATTTTTACTCATGTAAAGGAAAAATTGTACCTGTTTGGCACAAAAGGATCTCAGTGTCTTCAGTGGTATGGATGAAATAGAAGAGAAATTGGTAGAGCTGATATACAAAAACATTTGAATTACATATTCAAATAAGGGGTTACAAAACCCCTTTTTGTCACTTTTGTCTGAGTTTAGGAAAATGCATTGCTTCCCTAACAGTACTGATGCTCTTCTAGATTTTGGAAGGATCCTTCATCACAGGAATTGGACTGGGCTCGGTCAGTGTGAGCTCTGGTAACTCAGCTTTGAAACAGAGAGGTTTGTTTTGTAGAACCCTCAGCAGGGCTTCACCTCTCTTCTCTGAGGACTTGTGTTTGCTTTTCCTTTTTTTCTCACCCTCAGAAGTGCTGGGGAGATTCCTGTGGTCTCTGCACGAGCTAGTATGCAAGCATGCTTTCACCCAGTCTCGTACCTTCATCATTTCCATCGTGAGCCTGACCTGCTGACCTGACCCTTTGGCTTTGACCTTGGGCATACCTCTTCAGTACCACCTTTGCCCATCAATTTGAACTGTTGAACTGTTCTCCTGCTCAAGTGCTGTGGGACTGCAAACTTTTATGGCAGAATCCTGTTCCTTCCTGCGTTGCTGTAAGTCTGAGCTCCCAGCTCGTCTACCCTTCCTTTGCTACTCCCTGAGATGTGCTAAGTGCTTTTCATGGGACCTGGAGTCTGTCACCTGATTTATTTCACAGAAACTAACTTTCATATTAAGTCTGGGCTGCCAAGGAAAGGCATTGTGCCTCAGTGCTGTCATCTTGCTTTAGTAGATTTTCTTTTACAAACTTTTATTCACATCTTGATTTGGACACTTTTATTTCTTGAGTAGCATTGTAGGTCTAATTATTAACATATTAATAAGCTATTGAAGCTTCATTAAAGCACCTGAAAATCTTAATTTTCAAAGATGTTTGTGATGCTATGTCAGAATTAATAGTTTTTAGCTGTTGTATTTTTTCTTTTTCATTATTTGAAGGAACTAATACTGGCCTAAAGGATAATGACTTCTGCCTCTTAAAACTATTCACCTGAAATCAATTTGCAAGAGCATTTCAATGCAAGAACAATTTCAAAATCAGTTAACCTTAAACTCAGATATGCCCCAAAGTTAGGTTGCATGGAGGTTTTTTCCCACAAAAATCTGTTTTTTAAGAGCAATTATCTGTGTCTATGATACTGTTTTCTTTAATGTAAGTTGAATGGAGTACTGAAAAGAACAAGGAAAGAGGCAAGAGTCTAATTGTAACATGATTCCTAATCTATGCTAATGTAGATAAATAAAGAAATACCACATAGGGAGAATCTATTTTGCATTTCCCCAATGCAATCTACCTTTTCATCCTGTTCTTTCCTCATACACAGGTCTACATATAAAATAGATACATTACATCCTCCAAAAAAAAAGCAAATACCTTCAAGTCCCCGACAGCATAGCTCTAATAGGTCAGTGCTGGTGTCCATGAAAGTTCCTGAGCTTTTTGACTCACAAATCTGATCTTTGCATTTACTCTACAAATATGATCTTGCTTTCATCATGACCTTTTGGAATTCAGGCAAATCCAGAGGAATTTTTGTTAACACTATTACTTTATTGAAAACTGAGGAGAATACTCAGTCTTAGACATTATTATAACTTCAAACTATATCTCAGAATTTTTTTCTTTCTTTGGTAGTAAACTGCAATTATTTCAAGGCTATATTACATTATTTTCCCTAGATTTTGCCTCTTTTTTACACCCGGACCCTCTTAGTATCACACTCAGGCTCAGACTGGCAGCAATATTAATAAGTAAGAGTTTTTTTGGGTCTGATAATAGATTTTCTCTCTATCCTCAAATATATTGCATAAAGAAGAGTGCTTTAACCATTGTGTTAAAGCACATGAATGTGCTTTAACCATTGTTTTTCAGGTTTAAAATATATTAATACATTACCAATATGTGTGTGTATGTACTGTATTGTACTGTATCATACATGTTTGTACTGTATGATACAACAGCACAAACATGCACAGGACTATGAAAGACTATGGATAATCATGAAATCGTTAAGGTTGGAAAAGAACTCAAGATCACGAAGTACAGCCTTTGACTGAACACCACCTTCTCAACCTAACCACAGCTCTAAGTGCCACATCTAGTCATTTCTTGAGCACCTACAGGGATGGTGGCTCCACCACCCACCTGGGCAGCCCATTCCAGTGCTTGAACACTCTCTCCAAGAACAAATTCTTCCTGATATCCAGTGTGGATCTTCCCTGGCACAGCTTGAGGCCATTTCCCCCTGTCCTGTCAGTTGTTGCCTGGGGGAACGGGCTGATCCCTACCTGGCTGCACCCTCCTTTCTGGGAGTTGTGGAAAGCAATAAGGTCCCCCCTGAGTCTCCTTTTCTCCAGATTAAATAACCCCACTCTCTCAGATGTTCCTCACAAGACTTGCTCTCTAGACCCTTTCCCACCTTCATTGCTCTTTTAATTTTTTTCCTACATCTTTCAGAGACCAAATAATTAGACCAAATAATGACCAATATACATCTTGTTTCAGTCATTGCAATTTGAAGTATCTTTTGATGTGGAATGAAGAATGAGTTATTAAAAAAAAAATAAATCAGGTGAAGTTTCTTCTTGTTAAGCATGCATCTTGAGACTTTGCTCATTAAAATAGCCAGTCCAAATTTACACTGAAAACCATCTTTTCTTCTTATCTTCACAGGCATGCAATTTAAACATTAAATAGCCTCAGGGCTGTTGGACAAGTAATGAAGGCTTTTCTTGTTAGTTTCATTCAGTTTTCTCACACAGCCTTTAGTTTCCTAATGAAGAGCAGAAAAGTTTCAAAGTTGCACAATGTAAAAGAAGATAACATCATTTCTTCCAAAGTGTGTGAGTAAATAAACCTCTTTGACTGTTCCTAGAAATCCATAGCACACCCACCTTCCCATCAAGTGTTATACAGGTTCTAAGGCTGGAGTCTGTGTCTAACAGAGAGTAGGAGCAGCATTCTACTATTCCCTGCTCCCTTTGCTCCAATGGGAATCATTTCACAAGGCTTAAGTTGGAAAATAAATAGAATTAATGGCTCTAGGAAAGCAAAGCTGAGAATTTTACATATTTTCACATTTTACTTTTTTTTTTCACTTTTTTTTTCCATTTTCAAAGTTTGGAGAAGACTCCTATGTGTTTTGAACTGGCTCAGATTTCCCATGTATTATTTCTAGACCTAAAGTCACCAGCAGTCTCTATCTGGAGATTGATATGGAAGATAAACATGGACTTTGAGCAGCTTTCTGAACTCTTTCTCCAACTATATAGTCCATGTGCACAGTAACCATGTTCATTATCATAAAGTGACTATTTATAAGCAAAATGTTATTACAATACCACAGTTATCCGAATGTTGAAGAGAATAGTTTGAATTTATGCTACATAAGATATCTGCATATGTTTGGAAACAATTCAGTATTGGTACAGATTTATGTGATGAAAAATACCTCTATGACTTTCATAACTGACTTTATAGCTTTTTTCCCCTTTGGAATAAATGTTTTTACGTTGTTAAAATAAAGGATGAACAATTCAACCATTTGCATGGAATGATATGCAGAGGAGAAATAAGTTCCATGAGTACATTGAAATAGAATAAAAATAGCATAGTACTGCTTTTATTGCATACACTACGCAAGTGTTTGGTCACCTACACTGAACATTAAATACTCACTGCAAGATTTAAAGTGTAATATACATGCATTGACTCTTTCCTCACAGTATCAATCTCATACCATGTGATCAAGTTTCTTAAAATCTCTTTCTTTTGGCACAATTACAATAAAATTGCATTATGAAATATTTATGTTACTTATGTTGACATTAAATTAACTTCAAAATGGAAAGATTTGCTATATACCTGTGAGCACTTGTGAAGTGTGCCATCATTGTAGGGAATACATGCTGCTGGCTTAACTTCATGGTTAGAAATCCCTTACATGTATAATCCCCAAACTCTCTTTTCAAATTTAAGTTTCGATTTTTGTCTGTTAAATAACAATGTGATTCTTAAAATAGTCTGGCACTGTCATGTTATATGCCATAGTTTGTTTATTGTGATACAGGGCTAGAATGTTTGTTGATAACAAGCATGACTAACTGCATCAGCAGTGAATAAAAGACATTGAAGTCTCTTTCTCTGGAAGTGTGGTGATACCAGTTCTAAAATGAACTTTCTACGTTCATTTTAGCCTGGTATCACCACACTTCCAGAGCTATGTATTAAAAGAAAGCTTACATTGATACAGTAACATCATATTACCTAAAAAGAGTGTGCTGGGCTGAGAAAGCCGTACGAACCTCAGTCTTCTACTCAGGTCATAATTTATGGATATGTTGCCATCTTTCATAATACAAATCGTAGACTGTCAGTAGCACAGCAAATGCTTTCCCTCTTAAGGGAACTTCTGTAGACCATATCCTCTCAGAAACACTCAGCTAGTGTTTCTGCACAAGACTTCTGACCTTAGGCAATCTGTGATTTTCATTTTGCTGAAAAGAACTGACAGTAATAAAGAAGTCTCTATATTCCCAACTGAGATCATCTTCCGTAACTTTTACATATAGACACTTTGCACCTTAGGAATTTTCAATATTGTTGATGTTACAATTCCTGCTAAAAGCAATTATAAAATTCACAGATCTTAGAGGGAAACTATCTGCGAGCAAGTGAAGGAAGTACACAACCTCCTGCTAGTAAAATTCAAAATGGGATTCGGGACAGTGCAGTGTTATGAAGCCGTTCAGGAAGCGTGGAGCTCACGCATTTAGTTTCTGTGCCCACAGCCTGGCTGCCGAAGGCAGCCGGGCGTTCGTGGGGAGGAAAGGCGGTGACTGCGGATGCTGTCCGCACCCGTCCCAGGCACTTCAGCTGCCCGACACCCGGGAAGGGGGACACCTCTAGGTCCCCAAAGAAAGCAACTCACCTGAGCAGGACCGCAGCTTCCCACAGATAAAACCCCGAGACAGCGGCGCGGAGGTACCGAATCCGAGCCATGCTGCTCGCAGAGGCGGCGGAGCCCGGGAGCGGCGGTGTCGGAGGCATCGGAGGGGCTCCGCGGGCGGGCAGCAGCCCAGCACCCTGGAGAGCTCCGGCCGCTCCTCGCCCGCCGCCCGCCTCAGCGCCGGGGCGCCCTCCCGCTGGGCCCCGCCGCGCCCGCCCCGCCGCTGCGCATCGCAGCCCAGCGGGAGCTGATCCCAGCCGCCGGGGCGGCGGGAGCCCCCGTGCCCGCCTGGCTGCCCCCGGCTCCTGGCAGCAGCCGGCTCTCGGCCGCCGGACGCATCCCGGGCACGGGGCGCGGCGCGGCAGGCGGCGGGGCGGGCGGGAGGCTGGGCCGGGCCGGCTGAGGCCGCCCCCGAGAGCGCGGCCGGCGCGGGGGCGCGGGGCGGGACTGGGCTCAGGGGACGCTCCGCCGGGGCTGGCGGGGCTCAGAACGACTCCTGCCCCAGCGCCGTCCCTGCCGCGGGGACCGAGCCGCCGAGTCGATGCCTACACGGGGTAGCTGCCGTCAGACAGGCCGGGTGAACTCACTGAACCTCGGGTTTCGGAAAAGGTTTCGGAAAAGACTGGGCAAAGAGGGGCGCCTCTGCTTTGCCTGTAGGTCTGGGGGTAGGATTTTACTTAGGAAATGGCTGAGGGGGTGTGAAAAACCCATCTCTGTATTTCAGCCTCTTTTAAAATACAGCGCTGATTGACACAGAAAAAGTATATCCTGTTCTATTTGACTTTTCAGAAAAGAGAGAAGATCTAGAACTATAGGGTGGGCTAATAGGGAAACCCAAAGAGTCTGAAAGTTTGACTGGGAAGGAGAGTGGAAGGGATTATGGGAAAGAACATCTTAATAGGGAAACCAGAAAGTTATTAATGAGAACAGGGGGGACAGAGAACCATGTTATGAGTACAGGTGGCAGTAGCGAAGTGACATGATTACATTTATTGTCTGAGAAACCAAACATTTCAGGCAAACCAGGTTCAGCTTTCCTTAGCAAGGGGAAGGTTTTATGAGTTGATACTGAGAAATATTGTTTGAGAAATTCTTTTAGTAATCTGTATGGTTTGTCAAGAAAGTAATATGAAGGATTTGTCATGAAGGACTACACCTGGAGAAAGGCAGAAGGGGAGAATATGTATGAGATTGTAAAGTAGGGCTGGTCTGTGAATCTAAAAGACAATGTCCTTTAAACAGCCACGTCATGCCAGAGAGACCCAGTGGAAAGAGAAATCTGGGAGGACCAGTTCAGGACACAGCTCTGCATTTCTGAACAGCATCTGACTGGGCCTCTCACCCTCTCCTCGACTGCCTCAGTATGATGTGCCTGCTGTTTTTTCCTGTAGCCACTAAACAGGAAACACTAACAGTCAGATGGCAGCCCCAATACTTGTGCAGCTGCAACAAATGCACAGCCCACAGGGTTATCTCATGCCAGACTCTTATTAAAACTATTAAAAAGCCATAGAAAACTTGAAGGCCAAAGATGGAAGCAGATGTGGAAAAAGGCAAAGGTTCAACAAAATAAAGAACATGAAGCAAACAGAAAGAAACTGAAATTTGAGGGAAGTATAATACATTCATTACAGAAAAAGGAAGATTGAAAGAGAGAAAGTGAAATAGAGAAAAACTTTTAACACAGAAAAAACCCCAATTATAAGGTCATCAGGTAGAGGAGATGAAGAAAAGAAATATGAAACAGGGATTTTATGCATTCCTTATATCCAAAGATAGGTGTGAGTTAGAAAGAAGGCATTTCATTAGAAACCTTGAAAGTAATCACATGTTCCACCTGCAGGTATATTGTCTTTTTTTTTTTTAATTTCAAAAAATATCCCACGTGTGACTTTCACCACAGTTCTTACTTTATATTGTCCACTTTTACAATATTGCTGTTCTTTTTTTTAGCTCCTCTTCAAGGTTGTTCCAAGCAGGCATCACTAAATATTAATGCCTACCACACATTTTAGAGCCAGCTGGGATTTCTTTGTTGATACCTATCAAGAGTATGGCAAAGAATGCACCAGAACATCACTAACAAATTTTCCTCCATTCCCTGAACTTTTTTAATTAGTAGGGGTTACATAAATGAAGGGATACTCTAGGTTTCTAGATCCACTTTGCAAAAAGTTGATCCTTTTGGGTATTTTTTCTCTCTGTAGCCCTAAATGTCAACAATGATAATGAAAGAAACTTGTTTACTCCTTCAACTGAAAACACAATGGCAAACAAACTAACAAATCCCTCTATTTGCTCAGGGACAGTCTGTCAATGCAGGTGCTCTGCAGAACCAGTGGAGTACTTTCTTTCTGTATTTAGAAGAGTTGATTCCTCTCTTTTCTCTCAAAATGAGTAGGCAGTGAGGCTGCTTCTCCAGGAGCTATTTATCTTTGTGCATTATGTACTTCAACAGTGAATTGTTCTAATTTAATTTATTTGCACTGAGGCATATGCATTTTTTCAAGGTGCTATTAGTTGAAACTGCCATCACGAACTCTCCATGTCTCCAATAGGAACAGTTCTATTAATTATAAATGCAGGCTATACTTTAGATATGCAGAGTTCAAGCTTCTCAAAATCCTTGTGGGAAATATATATGCTTACTTATGCTTTAGGTAGCCAGTTTATTGTTGCAATATTTTATTCTGCTAAGTGAGACTGTTTTCAAACTTTTCTGCTGGTAGTGTTGAATATTAAAATATTTTCTTCTGAGTGAATTAAAACAATGCACCTTGATATATAAAAGGTTCCAATTCAACAAAACACTACTGTAGACTTCAAACTTTGATAAAATATTTCCTATTCTTTTAATTTTACTATATTGTTTTAATTGCCACCTTTTTAGTCTTTCCATATCATTACTGGTAGACTTACCTCCTTATTATATGAAGCTAAACTAATGGCTATGTCCCATCTTTAGAAGATCGTTATGGTATCTTTTGATACTTCTGGCAGTTACAGTAGATTGAAAAATGAGATTTGTTTGAACATCTATTTTAAAACCAGAATCCAGAAATCAGAACTTCCGTCTCAAATATTAATGTTGTTTATTTATATTAAAAAAATCAAGTAATATTTCTCATCATTCAAAACATGGTAGCTGGAGTGTGTCACACGCATACAAAACTCAGCATATTTACTAAAAAATAAATGAGCCGCTTCATTTATTTTCAGTAGTATTAGAAGTGAATTGAAGTACATTCTTTACAAATGGAAAACATCAGTATGTTGAAAAAAAGTTTTTACCAAAATATTCTGAAGTCAATATCTAATTCTCCTCTTAACCAGCAGGCTGGATAGCTACTACATCCCTGGTTCAACCATGATTTAGGTACATATGAAAGTAAATCACTTGTGTTTATAAGCTTGAGAAGTGTTCACCAGGAATGTACTTCAAGTGTTCACAGTAGCCTGTGAGGCAAAAGTGGTTTAAGACTGCTGGAAGAAGATGCTCCTAATGAGAATCATTAAAATATTTTTTATTGTTGTTGTTCCAAAAATGGGGTTGCTTGAAAAACTTTGTATATTAGGACAACAAGAAATAGGATGGGTCAATATTATAGTCTACCTCAGTTTATTAACACACAATTTATACAACTGAATGCAAGATAATGTAGCTACTTCAAGTTATTGGCACAGAGGAACTGAAGTGCATATATGGGTAGAAGGAATAATTAATGTGCTTTTTGGTGTGATAGCATTATTCTGGATTGTTAAGACAATTTAATCATAGTTGTAGGCATGAGAAGTTATTATTATCATTTTAGTATGCCCAATCATAAACACAATATGGTTCAGTATGTTTAATCATCCTGTAAAAAGGCTGCCAACAAAATTCAAATGTTTATGAAAAGAACTACAAGAATGTTACAGCTTGGAATACTTTTTTAATATAAGATTAAACTTCATCTTGTAAAAAGCTGAAAGGTCTTCAGACACCTGCATGAAGCAAATGAAATTGTGAAGTCAAGGAAAAAATTTAAAATCTGAAATAATTAGAGGTAGTAAATTGGCAAGTCTGGAACCAGATAAAAGATGAATACAGAATAGAAGAATAATAATCTTACTTTGAAGCAATTAAATCATTGAAATACCTAAAAAGGGAGCAAAACTGATCACCTTTCTTGAAAGATGATGAAGTCTTTAGAGCTTGGTCAGTTGTATATTCTGGGTTTGGTCCAGAAGCCACTGGGTAAAGTCTGATGCCCTTGAGATTCAGTTCAAGTCAGCCATGGCTCCAATACTAAAACATGTGAACCTATAAACCCCAAATGCTTTATAATGATATATTCAGCTGCAGAGTTAGAGTTCATTACTTTCTTATAAGGCTGGCTTCCAAACTAACAGCTGAAAACCACACATATCATAATGGTAAGGAGTAAAGACCTCAAGTATGTATGCCAGTTTGTACATTCTAGCATTTAAAGAGGGTGTTGTGATGGGATATGACATCACTGTAGTTTTAGATACTGGTTTTACTGAGACATGTTTGATTATGTTAATTACTCTGGCTTTCTCAGTACACAGGATTCCCCAGGATGTAATTCATTCAAGTGTGAAACCCCAGAGGCTTTGACCTATTACTAAACACAAACTACAAATAGAATATATATGTTTTTCAATGAACACAGTCCTAAAATAGAAGGGCCATTTTTAAAATATGAGAGTAACTTCACTAAAAAGAAAAATGTAGTTGTTCAATGTAGCTCAACAAGCAAGAAAAGGCTTAGAAATGTATTTCACTCTCTAAAAGCAAAGTGGAGTCTGTATGAAAGCATTTTCCAGACAGTTTTCTCTAAAAAATTAAATGTGTGTGTGTTCACCACAAGGCTGAAACAGCATTCTGAAAATGTATTGCCTCAAAAGCAAGACTTGGGATAATTAAAATAAATAGGATTTTTGGCCATTGCATTTAATTTTGGGGTGCATACAAATAAATTGTTTCTAATTCATGGTTGAATAAACTTTCAATCTTTTATCAAACTGTGAAACACCAGATAGCATGTATTTTTCTTCAGATATTTTCTCTTCTCAAACACATTCTACCTTTAACTTTAATTCTCATAAGTCAGATGGATTTTCTGACTTCCAGTGGCAGCAGTTTTATCCATCATGATCTTTAGATCTGTGCTAATCTATATGAGACACCAGTATCTGGAGAGGTGTGTTATGGTAGTAACAGAAATTAAAATGCAGATAAATGGTCTATATTTTACTCTTAATGTAAGATCCCAGTCAATGCTAAGAGTTATTTCAGTGTAATATGTAAATTTTGTTTCAGAGTAATAATATGTCACATGAAAACACTCCTCATCCTGTAAATAACAGGTATAAACATAAAAATTCCACCAAGTTTTCTGATATCGAAATATAAAATTATTGTTAAATATTAGTAATTTACAAAGAGTTACAAAAAGTGTCTGTATATATTCACTTTATAGGAAGACAACTAAGAAAGGATATAAATGCAGTATAAGTTTGTACTCCAAAAGTAGTCATCACTGAAATGAAGCTCTGAGGTGCAGCTGATCTGTTGTCTGTGGTGTATTGACTGCCTTGGAGCAAGATCTGATCTTCTCTTTATGTGCTTATAATTTCTCTTAGAAAATAAGAATCAGTGGGAACTTAGTATTTTCTCTCAGATATCAGAACAGTCTATAAAGAGGGTAGAGATGCCTATGAACCACTGTGTTCACAGTTCAATCAAAAGCAGAAAGATTTCCAAGTTAATTTCATCCTTTGTATAAAATGCTCCATTAATTAATCAAGGGTTCAATCCGTTTAACTCTGCTTAGCTCAAAGCAAGTGAGCTGTTCTGCTGGAGTCAGCTGCCCTGTGAGTGTTTTGCTGGCTCAAGCCCCAAGGGAGACCATTCCTGCTAGTTAGTGAGTGCTCTTTTTTTAAAATTTAATTACTCCATGTAATCAAATTAGAACAATTCTTAAATATCCAGAGCCTGCCATTTTCCCAGTGTGAAACTTTCAGTTGCTTCTTTTTGTTTGAGTGGAGCTTTTTTGAATTCACCCATGGGATAGTTTTGCATGCAAAAAAATAACAGAGAAGCATATTGTACCTGTGCAAATTAACTCCCATGGATTTTGATGCTAGCAATATGATTCCTTGCATGTGTGAAACATAGTAGGAGTTTTACTATTGAGACTATTTTTTAATATAGTTGAAAATCTGTAAGTCTTTGGTGAGTAGACTTATAATGAGGATGTCTCAATGCTTTATATTTCGGGTTGTGTTGATTTTTGTGCTTAAAGAAGGGGTTTAGATAGATATTTTTGAAATCTGTTTGGGCTGGACTACGTTTTTTTCTATTGAAGTATAATAAATTAAAATGTAAAAAAACTCTACCAAAACCCCAAGCCAAACTACTTTCAGAAAGCACTTCTCAGTGGCCATGAAGAGATGCAGCAAAGCCATAGTGACAGCAGGTGTACACAAAAAGAGAGGAATGGAAGCTGAATACTCAGGTACACAGATTTTGCAGTATGTCCTGGGAGTAAGAAACACAAATATGAACTCAGGGACAGAGTAAATACTAAAGACATAAAACAGTGGAAAATCTCCCAGTGATTGTTCTCTTCCTCTTGCTGTGGTTTGTGTTCAGCTCCTTTCTACTGACTGTACAGAACACATGCATCATAAGGATAAAGAAAGAACACAAATCTGGTAAGGATATTATGAGCTGTGTAAACATTCAATAACCTTTGGATTCCTGTATGACATAAATAAATTACAGAAGATCCTTCTTTCCAGGAGATCTGGAAAGTGATTCCAAAATGTAAGACCTGGACAAGTTCAGTTTAGTAGCTGGCTGTTTCTTTATAAACATTGTTACTCAAAACTGATTCTTAGAGTTGTGAATGAAAACCAAACTATTTTTTCCCACTTTTTCCTCAGTAGCTTTTCTTAAACAATTTTTTTACATCTATTGACCTATTATTCCAGCTAATTAATTTACTGTAAAATATATTATTTTTGTGATAATCAATTACATTACATTGGTTTTACATTCATTTCTTTTTATATGGAATGAGTGCTTGATAACATATTTTGACTTGTTCATAAGGGCTTGGATCACTGTATCATTTGGATTGAGGTGTGATAATGCCTACTATTAGGGAAAAGACAGATGTTTATTGGACTTCTCATGTTGCTATTATATTACTGTTTGTTTCATTTGCATTCGATTAATTCTCTACTCAATCTGCCTCCTAACATACTGTCTTGTTCCTTATTTCATGTTTGCAGTATCTGTCATGCCTTTAAAAAGGATCATGTTTAATAATTTGAATTTTTTCCCCTGAAACAAACTGATAGTGTTTGGTTTTGCTCTAATCTAATGCTTCCTACTTATACATCTCTAGCTAGTGTTGTTCATCACTGAAACACAGATGTGAGAGGAAGTCCATATGGGAAGGGCTTGTAACATGACTATCAGTTGATGTTAGTATAGTATTTCCTAAGTCAGTAATGTATTTGTGCCTATATTTTGGATTTATTTCTAGGAGCTGTTTGGCATTTTCTTTCTTTCTGATTTTTGCTCTAGATGAAAGCTGATTTGATAACTCTAGTTCTAAGCCAAGTGCAAAAACGTTTCCATAAGCACTCATAATGTCCTTTAAAATTTGACTGTACAACTAAAGCTATGGACTGTGCAGAGATGTGCTCTAATTTTTTGCCTATCAGTACCTTGACAGTGGGAGAAGATGGCTTCAGTAATTGACCATTGGGGTTTTTTTTGAAGGTGTGCTACTCTCAACTCACTGTCCAGCTTTTATTTGTGTATGGCAAATTTCTTTATATGGGGAAGGGTCTAGGAAAGCTTTGAGAGATGTAATTCTAAACAGATACTCCTGTTTTATTGATTCACTTCATGCAACTATTTGGACATACTTTTAGTGAGTTTTTTTTCTTAGCCTCATTCTTCTGGAAAGGAGGAAGGGGTGAGTCGATCATGTATTCATAACTTAAAGGGATGTAGTTTGAAAATATCATGCAAGTTGAAAATATAAAGTTTCAGTAATGATAAAGCTGTGCCAGGCACTTTGCACCCAGAGTGTTCTTCAATATTAGAAAATGGGAACAAATGAAAATTATTTAATTTTCTAGGTACCCTGTTTAACTTAAGTTTTAGGAAAAGTCTGATATTAGAAAATGGGAACAAATGAAAATAATTTAATTTTCTAGGTACCCTGTTTAACTTAAGTTTTAGGAAAAGTCTGTCTACCTTTTGAGGCTCACTTCTGTAGAAATGGCACGTGCAACTTGCAGGGCTGTTCTTCAGCATGTGTGCTTTAAAGAAAAATGCATATGGAACATCATTTTGAGAATATTATACACTGGATTGCACTAGATGGTGTGGCAGTGATTTTCCCCCTGCACATGGCACCAGTGAGGCCACAGCTCAAATCCTGTGTTCACTTCTGGGCCCCTCACTACAAGAAAGACGTGGAGGTGCTGTCCACAAAAGGGCAGCAAAGCTGGTGAAGGTTGAGAGAACAGGTCTCATGAGGACTGGCTGAAAGAGATGGGGGTGTTTAGTCTGGGGAAAAGGAGATTCAGGGGGACCTTCTCTCTCTCAATATCCCACTATTGGCAAGGTGGAGGTCAGTCTCTTCACCCAAGTAACTATTGACAGGACAAGAGGAAATGGCTCAAATTGTGTTAGGGGAGTTTTAGCTTGGATATTTGGAAAAAATTTCACCTCTGAAAGGTGAAAGGTTGTCAAGCATTGGAACAGGGATGGTGAAGACACCATCCCTGCAGGTATTTAAAAGTTGTATAGATGTGAAGTTGTGCACTTGTGGGTACACAAGTGGTTCAGTGGTGTCAGTACTGGCTTGTGGTCAGATTCTTAAAGGTGATTTTGCTCTAAATGATGCTATGAAATACTTAGAGTTTCAACTTGGTTGAGCATGTATTTATAATGACTTATATAAAATGTGGAATTTAAATTAAATGTGGTGTGCAAGTGATCATTTGCATATACATATTGAATTCAAAATCCTCTTATCTACTGACAAAAACTATGCAACTGGATATGGTTTGAAGTCAACAGCTGTCTTTGTAGAGCTGTGATGATGATTGTCCTGATCTGATCTGTGAATCCAATATCTGTGCCAATCTGTCTTCAAGTATCCATATCCCATAACTCATCTTTGGTTTCATCAGATATACACTTCATTGTAATCCTTTAAGAGGAAGGTCAGAGGAAAGAAAAGGTGGATTTTTTTTTAAAGACAGAATATGTTAGTGTCACAGTGAACAAGTTATTTCAGTAATAGCTCTATCAGATATTGACTGCAAAGTAGCACTTATTAAATACATGTTGTTTAACCCTTTAAGATGTGGCTTCATACATATTCTTTCTGGTAGGAGTTTTAGCTGTTGTAGGTTAGGCTGTTAACCAAAAACACTATTAAAGATACTTTTTTTGCTTTTAATTGGTCTCAAAAAAATCTCAGATTTAAATGTTAACTGCTGCTTCTATAACTTGTATGTGCTGGAATATAAAGTGCTACAGAAACTTTTCCTCTCCAAATGTACTGCAATCAAAGGGTTTTGCCTCAGAGCTACTCATTGAGTTCCCAGTGTATTCTTCATTTTTATGAAATAAATGTTAATCTATATCTACTAACTTTTGTTTTAAAATCTTTGTTCAATGCTCAGTATTTTCTAAATGTATGTGCTGATCATTCACATGATGCATCTTACCTTTAAAGTGTCTATAACAAACTGAATCACATTGAACTGACTTGTAACATTATTTAAATGAATAATGAAAGTCTGAAACAGCAAGCTTGTTTTTATTTCAGCTTATTTTTGCCAGCTTTCTGGTCCAGCATGGCAATTATTTTGTTCCTGGATGATCCAATTACAGAAATTCCTAACTTTACACTCCTAGATGCTTCAACAGTGGGAGGTTACAGTGATGGCCAGACACTTAAAGGAGGCTGGAGTGACTATGCTGCTCTTGTTATTGTCAAGTTGTAGGTAGGGGACACTTGTACTACTTAGCTGTAGATAGTGTTTTGTTTCTTTTCTGTTTTATTAACTATTACATGGTCTGAATCACATGTGTATTTGTGACTTGTGTGCACATGCATAAATACAGTACAGCATATGCTTAAATATAACACAACACTAGGTTTTGCCTTAAATATGGTTCAAAAGAAATATTGAAGCCTTATCTTGAATTAATGATGGGCAATGTTTATACCTTAATTTCAAATATTTATTTTTTATTATCTGTGTTATGTTATCATTGAGTGGAGACGATGTTAGAATTTTAAGTGCCTTCTTTGACATAACTACGACACAACCACAAACTAACATAATCAAAAACTGAAGACTCTTGAGAAGTATAAAGTAATAATGAATCATAAAACCATTCTGTTTTAGTCATATATATGTTTCACATATTAAATGTAACATCCTTGGTTGCATTTTTAGTTCAATATAAGATAAATTTTACTTCAGGTGAAGCTATAAAGTTGATATGGAACTTAAAGCTTTATTTTATTTATTAATAAAGAAAACGTATGAACTAAGATAAAGAATTTCAGAAAAGAGCAGGCTCTGCAAACAAAATTTACAGACATGCATTTCTTTCCTCACTTGTAGTAAAGTCGTCAAGCAATATAAAAATGCAGAAGAATTGAGATTTTTATTTCAAGGATTTACTTAAACAAATGTTTTCTTAATGAGAAGAAAGGCATTGTCCTCATACAGGTTTTCCATTAGTAGTTGCAGAAAACTATTTTGGGGACTTAATGTAAGCACTTGAAGAGGATAGCTGTTGGAAAATGGAAGAGGTACTCTACTCAGAGACTCCCAGTCACTTAGATCATGCATGTGTTGTGCACTCAGAAATTATCTGCTTTGCCCTTAAGTGGGTGCTTGCAAGGCACAGACGCATGAAGGACCCTGTGGCCCTGCCCCATGGAGAAAAAAAATGTATCCTGCTCTGTAAGCAAACAGGTGTTTGTTCTTTCTGAGTCATATTTCAGAGGATGCTTTTACAAAGCACAGTTACAATAGTGGGATTGCATAGGCTACATTTCACTGTAGCTTTAATGATTTAGCTAATGGATTGAAAGATAAGAGTTTCTAAACATTTCTAATTTTGGTAAATTTCTGAATCACAATATCCTTGAGGATGCTTTGAGCCATGAAGATAAGGGGATAAAAGGAAGTGGAAATCTGTATCTTTCCATGCTCAGGTTGCAGTACTTGTAGCATCAAAAAGCCTAGTTAAAAAAAACCTTCCTAGGAAAAATCCTTTACCATTTACAAAACAATACCAGTGGAGTTCTGTGTTTGTTGGCAGGATGGCAAGTTCCCATGCATTTCACAGCTTTGGCCTCATTGAAGACTGGCAATTACAGAATTGTAGAATACTCTGTGTTGGAAGGGACCCATCAGGATCAGCAACTCCAGCTCCTGGTCCTGCACAGGACACCTCGAGAGTCACACGCTCCTGACTGCGGGGGCACTGCTGACTCAGGTTCAACTTTCTGTCAACCCAGGCTCCCATGTCCCTTTCCATGGCGCTGCTTTCCAGCCTCTCATTCTCCTGTCTGTCTGTACATCCAGGGCTGCCCCAACCCAAGGGCACTTTCCCTTGTTAAACATACGATTGGTGATTGCTCAGCCCTCCAATTTTTTGAGGTCCCTCTGCAGGGCCTCTCTGGCTTCAAGGGAGTTGACAACTCCTCCCAGTTTAGTATCATCAGCAAACTTGCTTTGTGTTCCTTTGAGTCATTAATAAAGGAGGGTTTTTGCTGAATTAAGAAGCTTCTTTCATTGAAAAATGTCTTGGTTCTGCTTATAAGTTATCTTGCAATCAAACTTGGAGTATCAAGTTTCTCCATTCTGAATGATGCTTCTTGTATATTTTTGCACTTTAGTTTTTTTTTCTTGAGGAGAGGCAGAACTTGAAGCAAGTCTATTTCAGTCACAGATGTAGACAAGAAAATTCAGATTCACCTAAAATCATAAAACTGTGGTGAATGTGCCATGTACTCTTAGTATGTATTTCATACTAAAGTTTCAGTTTGAACCCTGAGCAACTCCAGAAATACGGGAAGAATAAACAAGGCAAATTTATCATCGCCATTTCAAATGTGTATCAATTATGTTTTTCATTCTTAATTCTCAGTAAGGGTGCTTCTTGCTGGAATTGTTATCAAACTATGTTTTGGATTTTTTTTTTTAAAGAAATGGTCCTGTATGTCAGCTAAGGAGATGAGACACAGAAGAAAAATATGCCAGTTATATTGAGAGTGAAATTTTTGAACAGATGAGGCCCTGATGGATCAAATTTAAATTAATTCATATTTCCTGATAGAGAGCTGGGGTCTATATGCAGAAATGATGTAGAAGAGTGATTCATACTTTCAATCTGGAGACATAAATGTGCAAAACTCAAATTGTCTCTGTCTGATGAGTAATCATATAGTGAATTTTTGCGACCTCTTCCTTGGAAGAAAGGAAGTTGGATGAAAAACTGCAATACAAATGAAAATAGCCTGGCATTATAAATGCAATTCAGCAATTAGGATATCTAACAATATGAGGCCTATTACCAAGGGAGGAGGAAGGCAGTAATGGCAAAAAGCAAATTAAGCTGCTGTGCATTTTCTGGGCCTCAGTAGGGTTATGATGCAGTCTTCAGGACTACAGAGAGAAACTGATGCTCTCAACAGTTCTGCTCTTGTCTCTGTGGCCCTGCCTTATACCAGTTTTAAGAATACAGAACTGTGTTTTTAACTGTCTGACAAACTGAAGTGTCTCCAAATGCTTTGGAGATTGTAATGTTGTCTGACCTTGAGAATGTGCATGGTTATTATCAAAATCTGATCCATAGTATTCCTATTTTTCCAAATAGCTTGCTTTCCAAACTCTAAAATGGGAGTAAAAATTCTTTCTTATCTGCTTCCTGGCATAGCTGAATGTAGATGTGAGATCCATCCAGCTCATTGAGTACCACCCTGATGATGGAGGCAAAAAAGAAATCCCATGTCTGAGATGTTACTAATATACAGGATTTTCAAGCAGACCTGATTTGCTGGAACTATTACTAATTTTTTTCATTAGTATCAAGATACTTCAGCCAGAGGAAAGTTCAAAATATTTTTGCTGTATAAAAATGTCTTCACAAAAATATCTTGTTCATCAAAAGTTTTTAATAGAGGTGGAAGGGTTGAAGCTTTTATGACATCCTTGACAACAGATAAGTCAACAAATCAAAACACACTGAGGAAAAACATGACTGCCACCTCCACTTAGTTTGAATGGGATTCAGCAACAATAGTAACAGACAAATTTTTACATAGTTCAGAAACTCTGTTTGCACTAAAAAACCCAAGCTATGTCCTGCATTCATGAAAAAGCAGTAATACAAAATCTGTATAAAGGAAATGCAAGCTAATTCATATTGATTCTTGAAAGCATCTTTATTTGCTCAGGCAATAGTAATTGTTTACTTGTTTCACAATCTGTTTCAGTATTTCACAAAGATTAGCAGTGAATGGAGTGAACCCTGATGTCAGTAAAAAAAAAGATAGAACATTGTGTTTCAAATATCTGAGCAGTTATCAAGAGTCCAGACTTCAACTATGGTGTTTATTTTTCTTTCAATATTCAAATGAGACAGATTATTTTTATTACAATGATGTAGTCCATGGAGCATGATGAGGAAGGGTTTAGAAATGTATTTAGACTTATCTCAGCAGTTATGTTTTATGGTTATGTTTCATTTAATGGTTGTATTTAAAACTGAGATTAAGGAGTATGCTTTGAAAAAAACTTCAGTATAACCAGCATGACCCTTCTTTCACAGTGCTTTTTCTTAAAGGTAGTATATTATGGACTATTACTTCAGAAAAATGTTTTTTCATTATTATGAATGCCTGAATACCAGTGGGAATCACTTTGAATAAGTGAAGGCCATTGGGTGAAACAAATGTAAAATGGAAAAACTGTTGAGTTGCCAGAGCTAATAACAATGCTATTTCACGCATATTGGCAGTTGTGAGGCATAATATCCTTTATGATAAGGTTGCACACCTTATCATAAAATGAATTTCTGAATTTCTAAATACAGTGCAAGCATCTTGCAAAACCAGTGGGCAGGAGACACATGGGCAACCATGAGACGTTTGGAGCCTGGCATTACAGTGAACCAGAATTTCTTTCCAGCTACAAGAAAGGCAAAATTCAGTTCATTGAAACATTTTCTCCAAAAATGAGTTAAGTGCAAGGAGCTTATCTCAATAGACATTAGAGTGCAATAAGGAAGATGGCTTAGTGTACCCCAGTTTTCCTCTTAGCATTCAGAAAAGTTTTAAGGCACAACTATTGTGTGTTAATGTGTTACCAAATGTTAATTGTTTTTAAATCTATTTTTTATTGAATGAAGGCAAATGGGAGGAGTTTCAGAATGCTACAAATGCCTCATAAAATGCTAGGATACTGGGGGCAGCCTTATCAGGGATGTGATCATCATCTGTCCTCATAACTGAAGATTTTCAGGATGTAATTGGACATGGCTAAATAATCTCATCTAGGCTTCCTTTCCTATGGCAGTTTGGACCAGATGATCTATCAAGGTCCCTTCCAACCTGGGCTGTTTTTACTCCTATGGAATAGACATCTTTTACAAGATTTGTGTGGGACTGGGTCTCATCCTGGCCATTTTCAGATGTAGATGCTTGTCTGAGGCTTCTGAAGGGTTTATGTTTACTGCTAGGGGGAAGGAATTTTTCTTTGTCTTAAGACAATAATTTTGAAATATGACGTTTTCTTTTTTCACTGACAGCTTGTCAAAGTCAACAGTAATTTATGACCAGTAGTGATTGATATGCCTCATCTGACATAATTTGCTTTCCAGATAGTGAAACAAACAACAAACTACCCATTGTGAGTTGGATCTATTTGTTTATGGAAAAGCTTGTGCTATTACCCTTAACTGATTAGCTCCAAGACAGGGCCATTCTGCCAAGATATTGTTGTCTAGACCTTGCCAGGTCATCAAAATAACTGAGATTTTAACAAACTTTTTGTGATTTGAAGTGCCTATAGATAAAGCCTAAAAGTGGCATACAAAAGCAGCCTATGAAATTAAGAAAACACTTAAGCATGGACTCAGTTTAGCCATCAGTACCAGATTTTTTTTTCCAGATAATTTTCCAGATATCTTTCACCAAACTCTGAAGGACACTAAATCGACACATAACGATTGTCACTGTATTTGCCAAGGTGAACTGATCAAGAAAATATCTGGCTTTTTCTGTAGTTTTTCCTCATCTAGATGATTTTCTCCAGTAGAAACCAGAAGTTGAATATGTAATAACTTTTTTTCACCTTCCTATTTTAAGGGGTGGGTATATACATATTTCTGTTAAACATGAAGAGAGTACCACCTAGTCTGTTGAAGAAACATAACTATTTGTGAATGTTTCTAATTAAATGTTCTGAAAGAAGAGATATGTCTGGGCTTTACATAGATGTAGGCCAGGTCCCTTCTTAGCTCTACCTAGCATCCAGTTAAACTATAGAAAATAGTCTAATGGAAAAGCTGAAGAGCAACTGAAAGCTGCTGAATGGTTGTTATTTAATCTGGGAAAACTGCTTTTTAATGGACTAAGTTCTTTTCTTTGTTGATATACCCTCTCACTACTGGAATTTGACAAATTAATACAAAACCTACCAGATTCACACAATGGTCTTACCTGAAGAGGAAACAATGATGCAATTTTTCATGGCTTATAAGATCTTATGAAGACAGTTCCCAGTTACATTGGGTTTTAGTGGAGGAATAGAGGGATGGAACTGCAAGCAACACTGAATGCCCTCCCTTCTTTTTCCATGGATACTATAATTGAATTTTAATGCATTATTTCACCAAGGCCTTGCAGAGTCTTCTTCACAGCCTGTAAAAATTCATGTGTACTGACGCTCCTTGTGTGCTCAGGAGCATGTGCATGTTGGAGATTGTGTTTATCTGTTGTTATTGTTAATTCTAACAGATCTGACATATGGTGTTGCACTAGAGATTACTGACACTGTGTTGCCTGACTGCCAATTTCCAAGTAGTATGTAACAGGGAAAGCTGTTAATGTGCTGTGAATTTGTAAAATCCTTTTAAAAAGATAGGGTGTTAAGTGACTTCTCCGATGTGTTTAACAGGATGCCTGGTCAAGGGTGTTGGTTGAGCAGCTATGAGTAAAAGCAGAAGCTTTGTAGCATTAACATCTCATCACATCTTTGTAGCTGTGATGAGATCACAGCATATCACTGACAGACAAATGGTGTCAGACTTAAAAAATCACCGAGTGGCAGGTCTTCACCTGCTGCAGGTGATTCTGCAGTTCCCAGTCCTGTGACCGTAACAATCACAAAGCAAAATCTCATCAGGGTGGCTAAAATCTCTGCCTTCCTGCTTCCAGAACTGGAGCACTGCTCTGCAGCCTTAGCAAAGCCCAGCTAATTCCCCAGGCTGTAAAGCATATTGAAAATAAGTTAGTGGGATTCAGCATTATTTGATTTAATTGTAACAATAAATTGTACAGTAAAATATTGGTCTGATTCGTAGCAGCGTCCTTTGGTTTCCTGTGTTTATGAAGAAGCAATTTCTTTGCACTTTTTAAATACAATACACAAAAGTAGGTTTTAATTTAGCTGGACAGGCCAGATAGAAACTGGCTGACCACTACTTCAAGAATGAATACCATCATGTTTGTCACACAGTTCAGAGAGTCTCAGAATGGTCTGGGTTGAAAAGGACTCTAAAGATCATCTAAGTCCAGCTGGCTTGCCCTAGGCAGGAGCACTGCTACACGTGTGGCAAACAAATGGCTTTTAGGTACTCCTGGGCAGAACAGGTGCTGAAAGGCACACAGCTCCACATAGAGATGACTTCTGTGGGTTGCCTAGAAAAACATTTTATCGAAGATACTACTTGCCCAGTAACAACTTTGATTAGAACTGAGAGAAGCCAGGAGTTTTTGTTTCTCCAATGCTCTTTCCTTAACATGGGTTTACTTTACAGTGTATTTCAGAAGAATTGCCTTTATAGCACATCTGAGCAATGAAACAAAAGAGGCAAAGCTGTGTCTCCAAAATGCAAACTGCCATAATTTACATTTCAATTAAAAAAAAAAGGAGTTTGTTGTACAATATACTATTTTAAAATTTGAAAATATTATTATCTGATGTTTTCGTGTACTGAATCTTAATGTAATCCATTTATACATGATGAGACGACTGCTGAAAATATCAGATTGCTTTTAAGCCCTATTTCTGCCCCTTCCTAAAGGAAATAAAAATATATGGTGAAAACAGATATATCAAAAAATAATAAAAAATAATATCAAACAATACTAAGGACTGAAATGTTTACTTAGAAGACTGTCCAAAGAGGAGAACTGTATCCAAAAGATAATTCAAATTTATTATTTTTCCTGAAATTACCAAGAGAATGCTTTTTTAAAATTAATGAATTTTTCTGTTGTAATGAGCAGATCTCCAAGCAGGCATATTTAGCAAAAAGTTGCTTGCTGACCTTTAAACTCTCTTCTATCCCCTCAGACTTTTTTTCTTTTTAAATTTCTTTTTTCTCCTAAAGAATCCTTCTGGAACATTGGCTTTGTATATAGAATAATTAAGATATACATGCTGATATTTTCTTTGTATTTATAATTTTTTTAATATGCAGTGCATATTTTGTTGTTTTCATATTTTTACCACTCTTGCGCATTCAGTAGAATGTGAATCTTAAACATGTGATACTAAGATATTTTGTAATAATAACCTCTAATGTTGCACTCTAAGCAACATTCTCTATCTTCTTGTGTTACCTTGTGTTTTAATAGGGTGAACAATCTGTTGTTTTACCTGGTGTCATTCCAATGCCAATAGAGTTTCCCCAATGCTTGACTAGATCTTGCAGATCTAAGCATAGTAACTTTAATTTTAGAGGAAAAGCATTGAGTTGATGACCATACCTATGCGTTAGAAAAGTGTGTGAGTCTGGGGTATAAAAACCTCAGCTGTGAATGCTTGACATCCTGTGGAAGTGGACAGACTGTTGACTACTATGATTGTGCCTGATGACCTTAGAGATCTTTTCTATTTGAAAAATGCTAAGATTCTATATGGTGAGGTTTTTGGGGCAGATACATTTGTGGAATTTTCTTCTGACTCCCCAATGTGGTTGAAGTTAATTTGTGGTACAGATGGCTTTGTTGACATTTGTAGCTTCATGGCTAGGAGAATGCTGTTGGAGGCAAAGTTTAAACAAAAAATGAGGGATATATAGTGATTGCTTTCAGACACAGGAGGTTTGAAATACAGCCACAACCATTTCTGAGTTTACTCTGTAAGCGTTATTAAGTATCTCAACAGTATTGCACTTTATATTGATCTGGGAACAATTCATTTAGGAAAAGTAAATGTGAAGTTTCTGTCCTAAAATGATTGCTTATATTTTATTAATAGTTTATTAATACCTAAATAGCCCCAAATGTGAGGAGGAGGAGAGAGTTGGAGTTGATGATGCTTATGGGTCCATACCAGGTTGAGATATTCTATAAATTTATGAACAGAAGATGTAACTTCTGATCAGGCAATGAGAAGTCTCACATTTGGAGATTTTAATTCCAGTCTTGTATGAAAAGCAAGAGAAAAATGAAGGTCTGTATTCCCAAATTTAGCAGAGTTCTGAAAGAAAGTCCCTCTGATGCAATAGATGTTTGGTTTTTAAATTTTATTTTTATTAATGCATAAATGGGATAGCTTCTTTAGTTTGTAATATCTTAAGAAAATATTAAATACTTAAATATTCCTATACTGCTTTGTTTTGTGCTTTGTTCTTGCCTATTTTTCTTTAGTCTCCTTAGTGTGCTGGCATTTTCCTTACAACCTTTGGTCTACCCTACAGCACTTCTAGCAGCAGATCTGTTTTCATAAATCACTTTGAGAGAAGCCAACACTCATAAAGAAAATATATGTTGATTTTTGCACAGTCCTGACATCTAACGGAAAGTTAAAATAAAGGCCACAATAAAATTCCACTGCAATTCATACCCTGCTTGGTTTGTGTTCTGTGGATATACAGTTTTTCCTTTAAATTAGAATATCATTCTGATCTTAATGGGGTTTTTGTTTGTGAAATAAGATGGTAATGAAATGAAACACAACTAGGTTCCAGTTCTGAAATCCGTTCTTGCTTTTTCATAAAGGCAAAGCTTTCAGTGATGTCAATGACAGTTTTGCCTGAATCAGAATTGCAGGATTGGGCTGATAGTGTCTGACTTAATGAATTTCAAAGAGGAAATTTCATTCCATGACCAGACAGATCATTTTGGAGTGTCTTTCACAGCCAGTGAAAATGCATCTTGTGACTATGCTTTTGCTTTCCCTTTGTTTTCAGGCTTTAAAGCTTTTTGTTTTTTCCCGGAGAGATGCTAGTCTAACAAGTAAACAGAGTATTTTACTTGCAAGGATATTAATGAAATTAATGGAAGAACATTTTAGAATTTTACTAAAGGAAGATGCATGGAATTTTTTTTATTGTTTTGCTCTTTTTGAAAGTAAGACTGAAAAAGGTTTTGCTGCAACATTATTTTCTTTTTCTGAAGAAGTTTTCTTTGCCGCTTGGCAACTGCAAGCCTTATTTAATTAAAAAAGACAAACTCTCACACACATTTGAGTCATCTTAAGGTTGGTTAAAAATCACAGATATTTAACAAGGAGTAGGCTCTGAAGAAAGAAGTCCATAGTAAACAAGGGAAGAAGTGTGTATGGAAGAAGGGGTTGGTGTTGAGTTTTTTCTTTCCCATTTGTTTTGGTAACAGAACCTGCTACCTGTTCTGCCTAATATGCATTACCTTGCAACTGATGGGATTTTGGAGTAATAAATGCAACCCAAAACAAGTTCTAGCCCAAAACAAGGGCTGGGGGGATTGATAAAGGTAAATAACTTATTTTTAGTGCATCTGCTTTGTAGAACTTATGGTACTATGTATGGTTTAGGGATTTGTTTGTTTGGGTTTTTTAGCTACAGACAGTCTTTGCGTACAAAGCTCTCTACCATGATTTGCAAGTGACCTTAAACTGAGGTTGGTTATTACTGAAGAGAGGTAACTCAGCCGCAGGCAGGTTCATAGATGATACTGCCTACTGCTATGCAATTTATTGCTGATTTTAGACTTGAACTGTAATGACCAAAACTCCCTCTTGGCCACACATGAAATTATGTGAACAGCACAATATAAAAGAGATTTTTAGTCTTTATTTGAACAGATGTAAATACTAATTTCTTTCTCCTTCTCACATACTTGCTTACCATGTGAATATTTTAAATGGTACTGGATCAGAAGTATGGTGTCTTGCCTTTGTAAATATTTATGAGAAAACATGCATTAATAGTTATTTCTCAAAAGGATGTTGCAAGGTGTTTAAATTGCTCTGTTTAACAAACCACATAAAGGGAGAGGTTTATAACAGCAAACCTACTGAACTGATTTCTGTCTTGTGTCATACTTATTTTCTCACGTTTTCCCTCCTATTTGAAGCTTATGACAAAAAGGCAGGGCACTAAGGAGCTGAAAATAAATTTTCAATAAGGTTGAGAAATAGGTGATATAGGAGAAGTGGATTAGGATTGACAAAAATATGCCTCAGGATGATCTGGTCTGTATAAAGGAAAATAGCCTAAATACATGCAAGTTTTAACTATACATTGGATCTTTTTTCCCATATGGGAGTCAGTGCAGTAGTGTTGCTTCCTGGGCCTCTTTGCCATGAAGGGGAATTATCTTTGATATGCTGTCATAATTTGAGCAATGCTTTTATCTGTGGCAGCTGGAAGAGGAACATGAGATGTCCTTCTCCTCAGCACAGCCTACTCTATGGCTAAGTGGAGGTGATGTGTCCCTCTGGTCTGGAAAGGGGAGCAGAGAGACAATAGTATCTACACTACCTGCATTAGATCAAACTTTGGGAAGACTTGCTCTTCTTTATGAAGACACCTTTGTCTTCAATACTGACCTAACTATTTAAAAACAAAAATAAAAATTAAAAAATCCCAAAACCAAGGGGACAACAAATCTCAGGAAAAAATAATAACAGCAATCCATAGAGCTAGATGAGCTGTCTCACCTCATAGCCTCCTTTTATCTCGTTTGATATTGTATCAAGGAGGTGATATTTAAAATATTTAGTCTGCTAAAATGCAGCAGACTGGAGCAATGGTAACACACTTTTCCTGCAGCAAGATAAGGGATGTAATCTGAACGTTAATATTGAGGATTATATATAGTCAGGGACCACGGGCTTCAGATAAGAGTAATCAAGCAGTAGGGCATACAATTGAAACCAATTAATTTCATGTTTTAGATGGCAGAACCAACAAGAGGTGCGCAGAGCTTGTTGAGCTTGCACAGGTCATTAGGACCACACCAAGGCATTCTGGTCAGTTCAGTCAGAAAGCAGCTTCACTGGTGTCCCAGCTTAAATGCCTCTGTGCTATCACATGCAGCATGGGGAATAAAGAGGAGAAATGAGATATGCCCATGCCTGCAGGGCTAAAACCTTATTGGCATCATTGAAACACTGTGGAATGGCTCCTATGACTGGAGTGCTGAAATGAAAGGAAGCAGGACCTGAGGAAGGACAGGCAAAGGCGAGCCCAAGGGATCTGCACGATACTCCAGGATTGTATCCTCCAGGCTCAATAAATATGCAATCCCTACAAAGGCTAAACCAGTGAAGAACAACACGTTGCCTGCACGGATGAACAAGGAGATCCTGCACAAATTTAAACACAATTTAGGTAGTTTAGAGTGTGGAATCAGTGGAAGGTAGCCTGAGAGGAATACAGAGAAATTGTCCAAACAGCCAGGGATCTTATTAGCAAAGCTAAAGTACTGACAGAAGTAAATCTGGCCAAGGACATCCAAGGTACAAAAAAAAGTTTCTTTAGGTACATCATCAATAAGAGAAATACTAGGGAAAATAAAAATTCTGTCAGGAAGGACACAGAAGTCCTGGTCACCAAGACATGGAGGAGGCCAAGGACATGAATTAGCTTTTTGCCTTGGTCTCCACCAGCAAGTGTTCAAGCCACAGCACCCAAGCAGCAGAAAGTGAAAGCAGGATTGGGAGAATGAAGCACTGCTCACTGAGACCATCTAAGGACCTCGAAGGTGCATGTGTCCATGGGAACAGATGGAATCCATAAGATCCAGGAAAATACAGGTCTCACCTCAGTGTTAGACAAGAGCATGAGGTGGGGATCCTCCTGGAAGGTATGCTAGGGCATGGTCAGAAATAAGGAGGTGATTGGTGAGAGCTAACGTGGCTCCTCTAAAGGCAAATCACTCCTGACAAATTTGGTGACCTTCCATAATGGAATAATAGCAGTCGTGGATAAGGGAAAGGCAACAGATGTCATCTATCTGAACTTGTGGAAAGCATTTGACACTGTCCCACATGCCATCCTTGTCTCTAGTCTGGGGAGATATGGATTTGATGGACAGACCACTCAGTGAATAAGGAATTGGCTGGTTGTGCTCAGACTTGTGGTCAACAGCTCAATGTCCAAGTGAAAAGCAGTGACAAGTGGCATTCCTCAGAGGTACTGTGTGAGTCGACACAGGCAGGCAGCCACAACAACCCCAAAGCCACAGCCAGAATGCCAAGAGTAAATTTGTTTCATTACCTCACTACCCAGAGGATCCCAGGGCAACACCCAGGCAGAGGCACACAAGCAGGAGCACAGACCCTGTCAGGCTCAGTTCACTCCAGAACATGGTGGGGCTGCAGTCTGCACCCTTTTATCAAGGTTCCACACACATGGGGTTTATCACCATGCTGGGATCTCCCTGTGCTTTTTATGAGCTCTGAGCTTTGGTCTCTCTCCCAACACAGGGAGCTCAAGCACGCCTGTGAGAGCGCCTCCCTGTCTCTGCAAGCACCTATGATATCTCTAGACAGAGATTCCACTTCTCAAAACACACAGATCATAACAAGCAGTAGGCATATTACATGGTTTATACATGAGGTTTCCCAGTTATTCTCCAGGCCTCAACATTCCCAGCTGCAAGGTGACTCGAGCAAATCTACCATTCTCCTCTCCACTTTTCCAGTTTTAACCCTTTCCTCACAGCAGATGGGAGCTGTTTAACATTTTGGCAACATGGACAATGGGACTGAGTGCACCCTCAGCACATTTGCTGATGACACAGAGCTCTGTGGTGCCATCAGCATGTTGGAAGAAAGGGATGGCACCCAGAGGGACCTATACAGGCCTGAGAGGTAAGTCTGTGTGGACCTCTTGAAGTTCCACAAGACCAAGTGCAAGAGGTGGGTGCTTTTTTCAATGAAAAATTCAATATTACTAGGCAATGTGCACTCACATCTCAGAAGGCCAACAACATCCTGGGTGTCACAACAAAGTGTCGTATTCAGGGAAGGTGATTCTCCCCCTCTATTCTTTTGGGCATCTGAATTTACTCATTTGACATCAAATACTGTTATTGTGACTATCGTTATCTTTGCACATAAAGAGAAATATGCAAAACCCACTTTTTTCTTGTAGGCACATTAAAGATAAGAGGCTGATATTAAGTGAACTAACATTCCAGGCTTCCAATGTCAGGGGAATTTGTGTTGGTTTAGCTGGAGGAAATAGTCCAATAAACTCACTTTGTCAGGGACTATTAATATTTTCCTGGTTTAATTCAGGCATAAACTCTGACGTAGTATATTTGTACCAGCTACAAGATTATGGCTCAAGTCCCCTTTGTGTAAGGAAAGACTGGGGAGGAGAGGAGGTAAGAGAGCTGGGAATGTACTTTGAGAAAAATTCAGAGTGATGGAAAATATACCTGTAAAAGCAATGTGATTCCAGAACACCCAGAGTTTTCAGAAATCTGTGAGTTCAATACAATCTGTGTTCAGTCTAGTGGAGCTTAAGTATAATTCATGTTCTGCTCCTTGTTTGAAAACTGAACCCCTTCTGTGTTGGCAGCAGTGAAGTATTTCATGTCATTAGTGGTTTTGCTTTGCAACACTTATTTCTAGGTAGCTGGAATAGTTTGTATTTCTACTGCTAAACTTTTCCAAGCTCTTGAGAATTGTTAAGTGCACAGTGACAAATAACTTACCAACACAAGTATGTTAAGAACTTACTGAGTTGTTAAGTTTTTATGCAGCTGTTTGAATTATGTTTTTATTACTCCGTAAGGGGTCTCTGGAAAATCCTTTTATATTTGAGAAACATTAGCATTCAGTTAATGCTTCTCAGCAAATATTCATCTTATTCTGAGTGTTTTATATTGGAGTATTTTTTCATTTGCATGTCAATTTGCACACACATAAATGGTCTTTGATAGCTTTATTTGTCAATGTTTGTGGGAATTTCTACTGCTGGTAGGTATGAACATTTGGCTTTAGTAAGAAAGGTTACTAAATCCACAATTGGATAATAAAAAAAATATACCAACTAAGAATTTTAATACCTAACTTTGCTACTCAAAAAATTAGGTACTGTTAATTTTTATATACTTTGGTAACAGCTCTAGACAGAGATAAGATTTAGATGATCCTACAAGCCTATTCCTGTTTTCGGATATTTATATGTTATGTTGGTATCCAACAGAGTTACAGCAGCAAGTGGACCTACAGGGGCACAACATGGAACATTCTTGGACTTTATTTGAAACACTGATTTTTAGAATCTTTCAAACTTGTTTGATGTTTCTAAAAATAAACATCCAGGCTGTTATAAATGATACAAGTGTCTTCGGATTTATGAAGAGCTAAGTGGTTTTGTCATAGTGAATATGCTTCTACAGTTTGTTCCTAAATTGATGACAATTCTTGCCTCAAACAAAAGTGCTAGAAATAATTGGAAGGAATACAATGACAAGGGTAAAATCTTTATTTTCTTCTCCCCCTTTTATGTCGCCAGAGGAAAGTCAACTTCATTTTCACTGTCTTTTTATGGCCTTGAGTTGTCTTTAAAAAATATAAAAATTTTCTTTAGAGGAAGCTTTGAAATAGGAGATAGCTGCATGTACTGATTTCCTTAAACTGCTCCTCATGGCAGCCTTCCACATAGATTCTATTCTATTTTATGTTTTTCTATAAATGTGAAGTATACTGAGTACTTCTCTGTTATCTTCTTTTCCCAAGATAATCCTAGCTAAATGTAGTTCTGCCAGAGAGCGATTTGCCAAGACAAATTTCCAAAAGTGAATCCAGACATTGCAAAATAAATGTATCAGTATTGCTGAATGAAATACTTCTACTTTCAGAGTAATTGAAATACATGCTTTGGGAAACAGTGAATTTTTTGTCAATCAAAGGAGGGTGGGTAATTGACCAAGTAATTTGGTGGGATTGGTGTTTATGCACAAGGGAGCATGCATGGGTATTTGCAAACACACACTTTTTTTTTAGACAAAAATCGTCCACAACAATTGAATAGATGAGATCAATATCTCAGTGTAAATGAGGCATTTGTTTATACCACTGTCTTGATAGAGAATTCTGTCAGCTGTACAATGAAATGCTTGTTGCCAAGACACCTGTAATCAACTTCCACTTAGAATAAAATGCCTTTAATAAAAAAAAAAAAAAAACCAACAAACAACAGATCATTTAAACACTTCTTTTTGAATCATGTGGAATTCAAGTAGAGATCTTACTTGTGACTTCATGCGTTTGTGAGGTGGTAATGTGTGCTGTCCCCATGGGCTCAAGATCTAGACAAGGCTGGCATCACAGCTCAATCTATGAGATATTCCAAAGAGAGCCAAAGCATAAGATATTGTGGATGTAGCCAATACGGGAATCATAAAATGAGCCTGCAGATAGCAAAGTTCATAAAACATTTTAACTTTCAGGGTGTTTTAGCATTATGAATGGATCTAAAAAGAGCTGAAAAGAGAATAATATCTATTTTGTAACCTGGATGTAAGATCTATTACTTTCAATTAAACAGAATAGATTTCTAAACGAATTAATAAGGAAGTTAAAGGATATTTTTTCCCTTAATAAAAGTTTTAAAAAAGTTTAATAAAACCAAAGTTTACTCCGCCAGTGGACATGGACAGGCAACTTTATTCATGCTGAAAATCTTCAGGCTGCCATTGCCTGCAGCAGTGATCATGCAAGACTAACTCTTGTGGCTACTGTATTGAATGTTAGTAAGGTTGAGAGAACTTCGTCTTGCTAACTGCAATCTGACCTTTTGAGGGGCACTTTTTAGTTTTGTTTGTTTGTCCTGGGTGTTTTTTTGGGTTTTTTCTTCCAAGTAAGTGATATTTATTGCAATGCAATGTTTGGTCTTGAACTGTGTGAAGAAAGTAAAATACAGAAATACAATTAATCACATATTTTCTCCTATTAAATGTTAATAGAGCATTCAAAGTACTTATTATTAGTTATTTATCTCAACAGAACCTTCAGGTCTATTATTTAAGGACTCTATAAAAACAGTTCCTCCTTGTTACATGGTTTCAGGGTAACAGTTAACTCCTTGTGGGAACAAATATCTGCCTAGAAACCTCATCACGCATTGCCAATTGCTGACCCTGAAACTATTCATAAAATAAGAAAGATATGCCTTACAGTAAAGGGGAGAACTATGACTTTATTTGTATTTAATTTTATCCATATTTGTCAAAATAACCTAAATTGGCTAACAGCAGCCCAGTAAACTTCTGTGGTATGGATTATTAAGAGTAATATGCACACCAATCTGACATTGTCATGTTCTGAGTTGTCTGTGACTTGATCTGTTACTAAGCTGGTACAAATCTCTTGCTAAGAGATAAACTTCTACTAAATCATTTGTGTTTTCTACAAAAAGACCCCAGAAGATTCATTTTTTTCCCCTACTCTCATATACTTCAGGAAACTACATGTGGGCTCTAAACTACACTTCCTGAAAAGGAATTCTTGAGCTTGATCTTGCTCCTGACAAAATTTTAGTATGATTACATTTTAAGCCAGATACATTGCACCAAGGTATTTCTGGGTTCAAGGCCTGAATATTAACATTATGTAGGCTGTTCGACAGCATTGTAAGACTGTGCTGAGCAGCAGTGTCCTGCAAATAATTAGGATTCTAAACTTCTGTTTCCAAAAGGCATTTTTGTGCCGAATTTTTGAAGTGTTTTGTATTCAATAAGAATTAAACATTCTGGCCAAATATTTGGCTTATATTTGCTTTTATTGAATTCCATGTATCATCTCATACATTTTGGAATAAATGCTGGATTAGGTGAATTTTTACTTAGCCAGTTTTGGTCCTGTGTCCTGAATGTTGCAGTGCAGAAGTATACTAGATGCTGAAAACAATTGATTGCTTTTCAGTTTTCTGCTTTCAGTAGAGTCCACTAGTCTAAAAGCTAGACTCAAAAATAAATACATGCATGGATCAGACAAATTTATTGTTATAAGCAGTCATGTTTTACCCACATCTCAATGGCTGATGTTAAATTTGTTGACACTTAGTGCTCTCAAATTTCAAAACTTTATTATGAAAAATAATAAAAAATTCTACAGTAAAATGAGATTTTAATGAACTTTTATGCTTGCACCATCAATCCTTGCTCAGTGTTCTCAATGTTCAGTGACTGGTGAAGCATTTGAAAAGCTATCAGTTAGAAGTGTGAGCCTATTAAGGCAGATGACTCATGAGTGGCTTAATAATAGACAGGAAAAACAATTTCGGTGTACAGACTTTATGAACAGGGAGAAAATCCAGGCTAATACTTCTACCAATGTTATTATATAGGAATTAGGGCTCATTAAAAACGGGTCAAATTAAGCCTTGAAACCAAGGAAAACCTCCTTTTCCCCAAGTAGTCAAAGAAAAACTACCTACATTGTTACTTAAGGCTGGGTACAATAGTAAGAATTTATGATAACATGGATGGATAATATTTGTCTTTCTTTGGTGTTGAAGACTGGAATGTATATGAGAGCAATCAATCACATATTTTGACTTACATACCTGGTACAGAGATGTTCTCTCTCCCCTTCTTTAAATGAGACTTCTTTCTTCCCACTGCAAGATTCTGACCCTAGACTTTAAGGAACTGATGAGAAAGGGAGAACACAGCATTTCTGGAAATATTTTTCCAGATTATTTTCAGTATCCAGGTAACCCTTTATAAAAATTCATAGGTTCAGATGTGTAGAGTTTCATAAATTTATTATGCTCTGCCCTTTTTCTTAGTGCTAATAAAATCTTTCACTGTTTTCCAGTTAATCTCACCTAGCATTGTAAACACTGATAAATCATTAGCCATTCTTTTTTGTTTACTAGAATTTACAAACTGAAATTTACACTTGCAGATATATGCAAATGCTGTATATTTTCTACTGAGATATAAAAATCTTGAATTTATCTGTGCTTGAAAGATTTTAATGCAATCACTTCAGAGCTTTGATTTGCAGTATTACATAAAATATAACAGCCTTTTACAATGCAGTTGCAGCATCTGTCATATTTTATTGCTACTTGTGCTACAATAATTCAGAATGATTTAGGTTTATTCACTGTTCTCCTGAGTGATATTAGATGCAATTGAAATTAATGTGATACTCTGTATTGCTTGTGAATCCATCACTGTGTTTTTAAATGACCATGATGAAACTCTTTATAAGCCTTTTGCTGTTTTTCACCAAACACAATAATCTTAATTAGAGTTTAATGGTAAACACCAATACTCTGTTGGGGTTCTGAGAGGATGTCTACTTTCAGTAGGTTAGGAGTACAAGAGATGAGATCCAGAAAAGTTTTTCAAGTCAAGTTGTGACTTGAAAAATTCCCCTGATGCTGTTGGCATCTATCAGTAAAATATCCTATGATTTTCTATAAATACCCAGAAATACTTAATTTCTGCTGAGATAAACAGCATGCTGTGGGCTTTCTGGAATTTTGTTTGTTATTTGAGGTTTTTTGGTTTTTAGTGATAGGAGTTTCCTCCACCTAAGTCTTTGTCCAGTGATTACAAACAACAGGGGATATAGGGAATTTGCTTTCATCCTGCCTTATCCTATTTATTGTGTCAACATTTATTTGGTACCAGTCAGTTAATTTAGAATGAGACAAGGGGAAGCAAGTATGACAGCAGTAAAGGAAACATTAGGTTTTCAGGTGCACATGAGGGAGCCAGGATTTCTAAATCATTTTCACCTTTTGACATTCTGGTTGCAGACACGGGTGACAGCTGGAAACTGGAATATTACTATTGTGGAATGTGGAGGAATCTTCTGACACTTCTCTACATCCCAATCTCATGACTTATTACTTATTGCATGAAATAAAGTTACTCTGAAAATTATAGATGTTTTGGATGTTGGGTGATGAAAGGAGAATATAAAAGGAAATTTCTGATGAACTTGCATTGGCAAAAGAAACCAAAAAACAACAGAACACAATAATTTGTGTATGACATATGTGGATGTGTTTCTAGGTCTTTTTAAAAAAATCTGTGTTACCTCTCAGGACAGAAAAATATTTTAGAATACAAAGCTACCAACACAGTCTTCTAAAAATATATTTTTCAAAAGTGAGGAAATAAATAATAAGTGAACTTCATATTTCTAGCATCAGTTTACCTAAAGCATTTGCATCTGGTAGAGACTTGCATTATGAGTGATTGTGTTAGTTGTAAGAGTCTTTCAAGGCAAAACTGAAATTTAACAATGTAATGTGTTGTTTTTTATGGAATAATGCAGAAGTCTGACATTATACATCAAGAAAAGAATTCAAAACTGGTGTGTTTTCTGTTAAGTTAGTTAACTAACTCTGTATGTATTGAATATTAGTGTTGAAATAGTGAAACCAGAAAGAAATATAAAGCTTACAGATTGCCTGAGTTATATTCTGTTATTTTAGTAGCTAATAAGGGGAAAGAGAAGCAGATAAAAATTTGATTGACTTTATGCTAGGTTTTTATGCTGAAAACGTAGTTATTTGGAAAATGTGTGGTCTAATATAGTAACTGAAGGGCTTTTTTGTGCTACAAAGTCTGCTCTCATTTTTACATTCCTTTTTTTCAAGGCAGCTACAAATAGAAAACTCGATGGAATTTAGTTCTTAGTTAATGAAAACTACACTGCAACAAAACCAAAATATATTGTTTCTTTTGGCTTGTGAAGTTGTTTTCAGCATGAACACTTTGAGATTTCAAAATAACTTCCTTTTAATCTTGTTCTTGGGAGTAGTGTTAGAAAGAAATTGGGCCTAACTTCTTAGCATAAACTTAATAAAAAAGATGTCTCCAAGAAAAATCTTACAATGCAGAACAAATGTGCATTTAATATCTGATGACAAGTATGCATGTGTGTATCATATCTAAAAATCAATATATATGTGAAACAGGAGAGGGAAAGGAATCTAGATGGGTAAAGGGGCGGATTTTTGGTCTTGCCAATCCTGTTATCTGGCAAGAACTCCTTGTAAACTTTTCTGAAATTTCTTCTCACTGACAGTTGGGAACTTGCACAGCCGATGGTGTGCATTGTCTCTGGTGTAGGTTTATGGTGTTCCTTTTTGCCATGTGTTTTCTCAATCCACCTTTTCTGCTATGGAGCGTACCCTTTTGTACTTATACACTGTAAGAGGGATTATTTTGGGAAATGACTACATGTGACAACAATATGAGGAACCTGAAATAACACTTATGAGAGGTTCTGTATCCTGGCAGCTTGTGAAGGAAGATGCAATATTAAGGGCTGGGTGCTCCAATGCCTGCAGACAGTGGGACAGAGTTAGAGGTTTGTACCTTTGCTCACAGGTAATACTAAATCCCAAAATTTGACTCTAGCTTAACTGAATTCCCTGGATTTTTGGTGTTGCTGTTGTTATTTTCAAATATATGTGCACTTGGAAACTTGATGTGATTTCCAGTTACTTGAGCTCAGAATCTTTTGAACTGAGTATGAGATCACAAGGTTAGTGTTAGTGTGCACTAGATAAGATTCTCCTAGAAGGCTTTGAAAGATCTGACATTTTAAGATTAATGTTTCCATTCTCCTATTTCTGTGAAGATTTTTTTTTCTCCAGACCTTCTTGGATAACAATCTTCAGGTCTATCCGTTTATAAATGAAAGAATGTCTTAAATATTTTTTTAACCCTCCATCTTTTACTTTACATGCCTGTGCTGAATTGATAGCAGAACTAAAGAAATAGCTGCATAGACCTCAGAAAGACATTATGAACTTTGCAACTATACATATGGTTTGACTGTTCAAGAAAAGTTTGCTTCCTTCCCCATCTTGGGCTTTTATCTTGCTCACTCTGGGCCTTCAGTTGGCTCACTTCAGGTATGATATTCTCTGGATGGTCACACTTGTCCTTTGTTTTTCCTTCCCAATGGTTTGAAGCTTCAGTTGGCATAGTCTCTCTCAGTAAAACATGAGACAAAATAGTCTGAAGTATAAGTAAAAGCAAAGTAAAAGTTTAAAGACTTCAGTTATACATGCGATACAATGAAAATCCATGATCTGTATTAAAAATATATATGATCAGTATTCTTTGTCTTTTGGATGTTTTACTTCTAAACCTACCTTTTGTTTCATAAATCCTGTCTACAAAAATCCTAAATGAAAATTAAAGAATCATTTAAAGGTAAATTATGCTCCCTTCCTAGTCTAATTTATTTGTGTGCTTTTGAAGGCAAAGGAGCTGTAGATTTTGTGCAAGCAACACTGCCTTGCCCTATCTGGAACATGCCTGGAGCAAAGATGGCCCAGCATTCCTTGCCTTGCTGTTAGCTAATCTGGCTGTGAGTACATCTGTGTCTGGGTCCCACAGTGCAAAGCTAAAAGAAAAGTCCTTTTTTCCTTGTCTCTCTGAAATATTTAAGAACATAAATTCTGATGAATTTTGTTGACACAGATATTATTGACAGATACTATTATACTATGTTGTTTTTGTAACAGGTCCTTAAATCCTATAATGCACTTGTAAATAGGTTTTCTTCAATATACTTTCAGAAATTTTGAACATAAAATAAGTATTCTAGAAAATGGACAAGCATTCTATCACATTATATTCTAACAAGAAAAAAAACCCTGTGCTGTTATGACTGTTTATAAAGATGTGAAATTAACGAATGGCTTTTTGTTTTCTGCAACACCTTGTTAATAAGGCACTGACATATCAACATAAATATAAAGTGTGATCAGAATTATTGAGTATATAAGGGAGTATACCCCATTAAACATCCATCTGTCTCATAAAGCCAAACTGCTGGCTGTTGTACTCTTAAAGATGAGTTTCAATCCAAGCTCACTCAAATATGCAGATTTGTCAAAGGCAAATGCTGTCTTTGTTTAGTTGCAACATCAGACAGATGCAGACAGATCTCTTCGTCTTTGTCTCCTAAATCATTTCAGTTTTTCTTATTTCATAACTTTTTTTTTCAGTGTCCGTGTTTTAGTTAAAAAAATTCTGAAAGAGAATGTTTGAATATAAAAATTCCCATTGATACCACACTTGCATAAAATGAGAGTTTGCCTAAGGTGTTTCTCTTTCACTGTCAGTAACAGGATAAATACTTCAAAACCTTTAATGCCTAGTGTAATCTTACGTTTTACAAAGTAAATGTGCAATTATTCTTAATTCCTGGGGTATTCAGACATGAATTTTCATGCCACCAAATTGGAGACAAATATTGTTATAGTGCAAGTGAGAGTGGTTTTGTCCTCTTTTTGCACATTGCTTTAGTGGAAGTGCCACACTTCCTTTTGCTAGTTCACATTTCTGCCTTAGCCATTAGTGTTGAAAAATCATATTCTATGGGGAAAGATAACTAATTTACGTCCCAGGTTGTTTAGGTGCAGTTGTCTACATCTGAAAATGCAAACCTGAATAGCCATGACATGATTTTTTAAATTTTTAAATATTTTTTAAACAAAAAAAAAATAAAGGAGTGATGTACATATTTCAGAAATCAAAATATTGTCTGATTCAGTGGAAATAAATTTTCTCTAATTCTGGAACACTTCCTAGTGGAAAAAACTGTGACTTTTTTGGTGGCATTTCTACTTTTAAAATAAATTAGTGTTCAAGTTGGAACAGCTGCTTCAATGCACTTCAGATTTTTGTTTTTTGTAAGTACTTTAGAAGTGAATTAATATTGCTAGGTAAATTTAAATATTTTATTATGGCCTTTGACAACCTGTTTATTTATACCTCAGAATTCCTATGGGTTTCAACTGACCTGCATTCAAATAGAGTCTTAAATTTGACCCATGGTATATGCAAATAAAGATGACTTGAGCAGGATGATAGCTGTTACCCTAGCCTCCATGTCCAGTATCTTAACATTTTTGTCCACAAAATAATTGCCTTCCAACATTGGTGGGGGTGACCATTTGGCCTGTGATAAATTGTGATATTTGAATTTTAGGTGTAAGCAGTGTAATGTGTTTAATGAATTTTTTGGCCCTGCTTTGGGTAAGTGAAGGTCTCTGCGAGAAATAGCATATATTCTATGTGGAAGTCCTATGCTTGCATGTCCTCATCTCTATTACTTGCTTATTTTAAGATTAAGTACTCGAGCTGGAAGAGATTCCCGCCTTCCACCAGTGGACACTGGTGAACTTTTGTTGCTTTGATTTTCTGGTACTTTCCAGGGTTCTTGGACAGGAAACCATTGGGCTGCTTATAATGGAAAAGTGTCTGTTTAATCAAAAGTTAGTTAAAATCAAATTTTCTTGTTTCAGAAAGCTAATATTTTCGAGAATTCTTCGAGAAATCTTCCAGTTGATTTCTACTCTGATATTTAAATTAATGGACATTGCCAAAACAAAATTTCAGTTTATGTAAATAACAAGATGAAATGCTACAAGACACAAGTTTTATTTCTTTTATTAAAGAAACAGTCACAAATGAAGAGACTGCACTGAAATACACAAAACTCAAATTGATTCTCCTGAAGAATAGGAGTTTTAGACATTGATCTGATCTGTAAACCAAATTAAGAGTAGAAAAATTTATGGAAAATCTTAAAAAAAAAGAAATTCTCTATGTCTGTCAATGATTTGGTTGTATTACTAGCATTGTTGGCTTGGAGTGAAAATTGCTGATATTTCTATGGGAATGATATAATTCCATATTTTCTGAGAAATTTTAATTTATTTAATGTATGTAGAAAGTCTCATTTCAGAGCTGTACTTGGATTAAAAAGTCTGGAATGGAGAATCTCTTACAGCAGTACAAAATTACTCAAGTACATGTTAGAGTCACGATGACTACTTGCATTATTTTCACTGATAATGTATTTCTCAGGGGCTGGAGGGTAAGTGAGACAATGACACAAATATTCTTTTGTTTTCTATGTCTTGATTTTTTTTTAAAGGTAATTGCCTGTGTTTTAGCATCTTTCACTGAATGTTTTAAGTTTTGGAAAGCAGTAAGAGTTCAAGATTGGACAGTCCTTTTCCATGACATATCTCCTTTAACTAAAATCACAGTCATGAAACTTAGTGTGACAAAAAGACTGTGCCCCATTTCTGGAACTGTTAAAGGCCAGTTTGGATAAGACTTTGAGCATGGATGATGCCTCTGTCCCTGGCAGGAGTGTTGGAACTAGATGATCTTTAAGGTCCTTCCCAAGAAAAATCATTCTATGAATCTATAATTAGATGTTGAATCTAAACCCAATAAAAAACTCTAGCCCTGTACCAGAATTTTAAAGGAATTCTTTCTTTCCCCCAGAACTGTATCATATGAAGATCAAAATGATGGCCAGGTTTTTGTGTTAAACTCAGTTGCAGGTGTTATGTTTTCAGGATGCCTTCAAACACTTGGCTCTTAGGTGTAAGTTTCAATGGCCTACAATTTTAAATCTTTGTATTTAATAAATCAAATTTGTCAGTTTTATAAGGAATTGTCATAATTATCATGCTGTCAGGCCTTCCAAGATTCATCTTTTCCAATTTTGTTTGTTTGTTTTGTCTGGGATTCTGCTCTAGCTTTCAGTAAATTCCAGTAAATTCTTTAAAATTGGAAAACTGTGAAGAGAGAATGAAGTTCTAGGCTGTGACATTTTGAGCCACTTGTGGGAAAGAGTTCCCCTAGGCTCTAAACCTTTTCAGTTTTGAATTGTGACCTCCACCCCTGGTTCAGTAGCGCACAAGACAGTCTTCCCCTCTTATATTTGTTCAAGAAAGGAAAAATAAATTTATAATTGTGTTCTCTTTCAAGAAAACTAAAGAACATTTAAAAAATATTTTTCCAGCTGTATTGAAAGTGTAGAGAGGGGTTCTTTCATCTGTGATCCAAATGGTGTTTTCGCTATCAAGAATGAGACAAATTGATATTTTATCCCTTAACATCACAGAAAGCTCTGAGAAAGAAATTAGTTGCTTTCATACAGGACAAAAAGAAGGAAAATGTTGCTGGCCTGAATGCTATGGGGAGCTTCAGAATGCGAAGGTAGCTCCAGAAGGGCATTTGTGAGAGAATTATTTAGGTCTCCATCATGTCAGAACTGGAGCAAATGCAGAGCAGTGTGATCCTGACAAGTTGGTGGGGTAACATCACCTGGTAAAAAAAGACAAAGACCTTTAGGATTTGCATGAGCACTCAGAGCCTCAGTGGGACAGTGAAAGGACTCCTGCTCTGCTGACCAGGAAAGTCATGAACGTTGCAAAGGTTTGAGAGAGGAGTCTGGGCTCTCTAGGCTGTTTCAGAACTCAAGTAATTCACTATCCATGGTATTGTGCTGCACACACAGGCCATGCTTTCATTCCTCCTGTGTTTATTGCATTCAGGGCTGATTGCAAAATGTTACTTTTGTTTCTCCAATGCAAGTAGCTGTGTCTTCCTAAAGTCAACACACCTGTGAGAAATGGAGAGGATCCTCTATATTTTGGCACCCGAGAGAAATAATCTCTGCTTATGCTCTTCCATTTGGTAGCAGTCCTACATTACAAATTTTCTATAAAGTTTTAATTCAGGAAGACTTTTGTTTTTACTCAGGATTTACTGAGCTTTACCGTCTCTAAAGAACTTGCTATTTGTACACCTTTCTTCCCCCTGCCTTCCTGTCTCCTTCCACCTCAAACCAAATATTTTTAGCCCTTTACTTGGATTTTCCACACACTCTTTCTCCTAGACTGCAGCAGCTCCTGGGCTTTTGAAAGAAATTAGCTCACAGCTCTTGTTCATATGATCTGGTTGCAAAGATGTATTGCTCTGAAGTGTCATACATTTATCTTCCTATTACTGGGAGATAATACATTTGTATCACCTTAGGCTAGTATAGTCCTTCTCAACAGCATTTCAAGTGGAAATAATGCCTTAAAATAGGTGGATGGGATAAAAAGAGCATTTTTTATCATGTGACAGCAGCTATTAAAAGAACATGCTGTTACCTAACACATATGCCACTGAATCTTTTGATAAAATAGACCAGCCAAGCACCAACAAGATACTGCTCTGACAATCCCACAAAGACTTTGGTCAAGGCGACATGACCGTGACATTAATAGTCCTAATTTGATATCTGATAATGAGATCTCTCACTTGTGTTCAGAAGAGGTCAGATTAAAGCTCTGTCTCATATAGGTTTCCTTTACAAAGTAAGAACTGCTAATTTTTACTGCCCATTACAATGAAATGTTTAAGACTTTAGGTGTTAGCAAAGGGACTTCTATTAGCGTATCAGTAGAAGGAATTCAATTTGGTTTCTGGTTTAATACTCTGGAAATGAAATTCAAAAGAAGAGCTTTTTTGCATCATGGTTAGGACCACTGGCAAGGGGTTCAATGAAAAGGCTAATGATGGATTGTAGATACAAACAGAACAACCACAGTCTAACAAGTAGTCAAGGCAAGCTCAGGAGTACTTTGAATCATGTGTTTGCAATTATAGTGTATGGATGAACGACACCTTACAGGCACAAAAGTCCAATATATATTACAGTGTTTGAAGGAAAGAATCCCTTTTTTCCCCCTGGAATTCCTGATGCATAGGGCCCCATTCCCAGACAGGTATGTGACTTGGGTGGGAATGGGGTTATACAGTGGGTTTTTGTATGGTGCAAAATCGGTAAGGCTGCAGTTTACAAAGAAACTGAGACTTTTATATGGTGCCTTGCTGGTGCCTTGCTGGTCAATTTTCAGATAGTTGCCACCTCCTATCTGGGTAGATTAGATTTTGATGTTTGTTTTTTTTTTTTTTTCTAATCAGGTACAAAAATAGTCTCTTATATTTGGGCAAAGATTAAAATCATAGCTTTAGTTATTCTGGTGTTTAAAGTTGAAGAGGTTTGTGGTAAAGTGTTAAAATGTTTGTAATTTGTCACTAGGGGAAGAAAATAGCTTTGACAGATAAAAGCTGTGGCATTCAGTTTGGTGGCAAGGAAGTTGTGTTTTGTTTCGTTTTTTTAATGAAAATTTACCATCTGTAAGCATGCTTACCATCATACTAAAAAGATTGATCCCCTAATCAAAATAAGTGTGTAGTGCACCTAGCAATACTAATCAGTTTACCCTTTCTTAAAAACCTGCAAAAGAATGCTGTTAATGATTGGTTTTTTCACTGTTGTATATCTCCTTTATGTAGCACATAAATCCATAGTATTTATTTTTAAAGGGTTATTAGCAGAAGAGGTGGTATCGTTAGAATGACTTTTTTTACAATTTTTTTTTTTTACATAAAAATGTGCTCGGCAGTTCTGCAGAATCCAATTGCTGCTAGATTAAATGAAATCTAGCAACACTTATTTTCCTTGGTAAGCATTGCTTTTCAGTGTTGTCACAGGAACTTTGGTTTTCTTTCACACTTAGCTACTTTGTATTGTCCTACTGATAAAGCTTCATAAAAAATTCTTGAAACTAAGAAGATAAAAAGTCCAATTTATTGCTTCAATTGTTAATTTCACAGTTCAGTGATTATTCCAAAACATACACTGGTTGACTGAGCTACAGCTGTGGCAAATATTGATTTTTTGGGGGGAGGTTTTATTGGGTTTTTTCATGAAAAAATTACGTCACCTAATTCTCTATGATTTTTTCTTTATAATTAATAAAGCAGTAAAATTTTCTCCTCTGTCGGAAAGATAACATGAAACTTTGAGTTAAAGTATTTTTAATGTTACTAAGGAGACAGTGAAAGCAATTTTCCTTTTATAAAATATCTACATTTAGTCCCTGATTGAAATAACTTCTTCCTGGAGCTAGGATGTCAAAATTTTTATCCATATTTCCATTTAACTAAATGGAGATATTAAGTTGAAAGATATTGTTGTTGTTTTTAGATGCAACAGGTTGTTGCTGCTCTCTTGAGCCTCCATTTTCTGCCTTGATTGAACAAAGTCTGTGGGCAGCTCCCTGTCTTTTAAACACAACCCAGAATATTTCTGGCCTCAGCAGGAGTTATACAATGTGGACATTCTGCCTAATGTGTAGTGCTAGCATTCCAGCAGGTCAAGGGACGTGATCCTGCCCTCCTCTCAGCTCTGATGAGGACAAATCTCAGTGCTGTGTCCTCTTCTGGGCTGCTCAGTACAGGAGGGGCAAGGAAAACCTGGAGAGGGTCCAGTGGAGGGCAACGAAGACGATTAAGGAACAGAAGCATCTCTCTCAAGAGGAAAGGCTGAGGGAGCTGGGCCTGTTCGGCCTTGAGAAGGAACAATTGAGAGGAGACCTCATCAGTGTCTGTCAGTATCTGAAGGGACAGTGCCAGAGGATGGGGCCAGGCCCTGCTCAGTAGTGCTGGGCAATGGGACAAGAGGCAATGGGCAGAAAATGATACACAGAAATTCCATCTGAACCTGAGGAAGAAATTCTTTGCTGTGAAGATGATCAAGTGCACACGAAAAAATCTCTCCAGAGAGATTGTGGAGTCTCCCTCAATGGGGATATTCTAGAACATCTGGATGTAATCCTGTGCCATATGCTCTAGAATGACCTTGATTTTCAGCAGGGAAGTAGGATCAGATGACCCACTGTGGTCCTTTCCAACTATATCCATTCTGTGATTTGGCCCAAATTCTGTAAGAAGATAGGATAATATTTTTTGATTAAACAGTTTATAAAATATAGCAATGCCATTTAGAATCTATTTTCATAAGCATCAATGCTATTTAAAAAAGAAAAAATGAACCCCTCTCTGATGTCCAATCTCTGATCTTGCTTTTGGCAAAGTCAGGTTACTTCACCAAATAAGCCTCCCTCTATTTGACAAGTCAAGTCAACAATGACAACTGGACCTATTTGGTTAAATACTCTATAGTTCAGTTTTAGACAAAATGACTTGGGGGACTTTCCAGAATTTGACTTTGCCCCTCTGGTATCACAAAAGATCTCCAATTGAGGAACTGCAAATGCTGTGTATACAAAAGCACATCCTGGAAAGAAGTTGGCTCTTCACTTCATTTGCCACACATTAGATGTAAGCTGCCTCTTAAAGAAAATTATTTTTACAGATCCAAGTTCCAAAATAAATCATCTGTATTTCTTCACCTTGCTTGGAAAATGAAAGTTAATTTGTGCCATCTGCTCTCTATATTATTTCATTAGGGTGACAAAAGATTTTGCATTATGTCTTAAGTAGTTCTTTGAACTCATAAAAAAATGAAATTTTCAAAATAAATTATCAGATGTTAAGAAAAACAAGGGACTTATTTTCTATTACTTAAAAATATTTATTATAAAAATTGGAAGATAAATTTTATTTTAAAAAGCAAAACTGATGTGTAAAATTCTTTTTATTTTTGTGAAGTCCAGTTTGGGGAGATATACAAATATTTATTCTCACTGTTTTTATATAATTTGAATTTTCCACTAAATCAGGAGGATATCTGTTAGAGGAATAACATTTTCCAGTTAAATTGTGTTGTTTTTGTTCTGTAACTGAGATGTCAAAACCTTTTAAAGAAATATGTTGATAGAATTTTAAGAGTATTGCTGTAAAAATCCAACTCCACTTGAGAGTTGGGAAACAACATTTCAAATTCTCAAATGAAAAGAATATATTAATTAGATGAGAGTTGATATTTTTTAAAATTATGTAAGATACCTAATGTAAGTTATTAGCACTCACTATCATTCTAGGTTAGCTGCATAAACTTTTACAAAAACATATTCTGTTGATTTTAGGCTGTCTTATGTAAAGACAGAACTCACATTTTTACTAATAGCAATGGTAAGAAATGGAAGATACTTTAAAACAATCTTAAAAAGGGTCAAGGTCCTCCTGAAAGGTGGTTGTAGTCAGGTGGGGATCAGTCTCTTCTCCCAGGCAACCAGTGGCAGGAGAAGAGGACTCATTCTTAAGCTGAGCCAGGGGAACTTCAGGCTGGGCATCAGCAAAAAATTCTTCACAGAAAGAGTGATTAGATATTGGAATGGGCTGTCCAGGAAGGAGGTGGATTCTGCTATCCTGGAGGTACTTAAAAAAGACTGCTAGTGGAACTCTGCCATGCTTTAATTGATAAGGGGGTGTTAGGTCTTGATGATAGTTTGGACTTGATCGCAAAAGCCTTTTCCAATCTGCTTAATTCAGTGATTCTCTGTCTCTATTACATTCTTTGTATTAGTAAGGTGTTTTCATTCTTGTTCATTCTTAGGTATGATCAAAAAAATAACTGAGTATTAGGCCAGCTAAAAGACCATGAGAATCATAATAAAGGCCAAAGGAAAAAAATCCCAACCCCCAATGTCATCTAAATTAACACAACACCAGTGTCCAGAGTATAAATGTTACAATGAAGAACAGACTATCTGAAATATTATAAGAATAATTTCTTGTAGTATCAGAGAGACTGTTTCGATTTTTCCTTCATCATCTGAGATAACACAATTCTGTATTCAGAATAACTTTCTATAGGAAAAAATAATTTCCTTTCCAGTAACTCAAGTTCTCTATGAGTTCTCAGGCTTAAAACAATTCTATTGTTTATTTGGCAGTTTTTATCTTTCCCAATTTATTTTTTTACATGCTAATAGACTGCAAGTGGTTGAGATGATACAGAGGGCTTAATGAGCCTTCCTTTCTTATGGAAGAAGATATTTATAGGAGAGATTTATAATTAACTGATAGTAAATAAGAAACTGAACAGGGGTTGCTCTTAACTACTGCTTTCTCTGAAGCTAACAAGTGAACATAATGTTCATTATTATTTCTGAGGACTTTAGTTCATTTCAGGTGATTTCAGTGGATATCAGGAAATGCATAAAGTAAAATTAATGCTGCTGGTTTGTTTTTTGACATGAAGGAATTTTTCTTCAGGAACAAAATGTACTGAAGGTGACAAGTGGATTCAAGGTAGCAACAGAAACAAAAATCTCTTAGCATTTATTTTCATTCCTTACCCCTTGGGTGAAAAAGCCTTCCTAGTGTAAAGATGCGGGGTTTTTTTTAATATATTCAAAAATTAGATGCTGTATGTGCAGAGTCACTCTGCGGCAGTGGAACAGGTACTTTGCCCTTGCCAGGGAGCCCCAGCACAGTGATGACAACTCCTGTTTTACAGGTTAGAGTTTCATAGAAATTCAGGTAGTAGATAAAACATTCAGGTTTTCTTTCCACAGATAATTTTCTCAAATGAGGTAATTCAATAAAAAAAATATTCTATTTCAAAAATGGAATTATTTAAGTAGCTAAAAGGGAACACTTATTTTGCTATTTAGAATTTTGCAACTGGGAATTGAATTGGGAATCTTCAGTCAAGTAGTAATATAAAAACTGCTTTAGGCAAATATTAAATTTCTATGATGTTACACATAAATTGTAAAAATTCTGTATCCCTCATGCTCAGATATATGGACTATAACCTTGGAGAAGCACAAATCTTGTACTAATGTTACTGACCAATGTGAGTAACTTGATCCAGATTGGGTTGAGTAGGCTTTATAAATCCCTAAAAGAGTTCCTTTGCAGTTACTCTAGCTAGTAATTATGTGAATATCACTGAACATATTTATCAAATTTGTTCAATGCTAAAACCACAGCAGCTGCCAAATTCTTAAAGGGACTTTGTTGATGTGTAAAAATAAAAAGTAGTAAACTGACTCTACACAGAAATTTCCTAAGTTCAAAAGTGTGTCAATATGTTGAAAATTAACAGTAGGATCTAAACCATTTTACTCTTCGAATTAACATTTCATTAAGTAATGAGGAGCCAAAATAGGGTCAAAAAACCATGCTGTAATGCTAATTTGCTATTTTTTTTCATATTTATACATTATACTAATGTTCTATTTAGAGGAGATAAACCAAAGAGGAGTGATGTATGCGTAAATTGTAAGATTTGAATTTCCTTTTACTCTAAAGAGAGAAGAAAAAATAATTGGGGAGTGGAAACTTAAAATATCTTAAGACAACTAAATGACTTTTGAAAATCTGTGTTTCTTTCAGAAACATGGATCTCTGAATCAAGGGATTTTGCTTGTGCTATTTGAATTAATTTTATTTGAGAAAAAGAAGTTAGCCAAATATTGACAGCAGCAGGTGGCTATGAACCCATGTTAAGATGTGATAAGTGAAAGATGTTTCCATCTGAAATAAAGTGCAAACTAGACTGCTTGCCAAATTCAGTAATGAGGATTTTATTAAATAATTAATTTGAAGTAGAGAGATAGAAAGAAATAGAAAAGAGAAGAGGAATCAAGTGCAAGATAGTTAACATCCATGGATCCTGTAGCATCCCTTTTGGTCCTTATTTACCCTGAGCTTCTCAGCACTGGAGAGCCCAATGTTGTTCAAAAGTTTTCACTATTTATACATTTCAGCAAAAATAGGAATTAATATTCATTGGTTGCACAGCTCTCTAATACTAATTAGTCTGCATGCTCTGTCTTTTGGAGTCAGTGGATTTATTGGGTTGGTGGGCTGTGAATTGGTGCCAGCGATCTCACTCTGCTGGAGTTATCTTTACTGTATATTTCTTTTGGGTTCCAGACATATAGGACAAATGGTTTTCACTTAATCTGCTATGGGAATCACTTGTTTGTCATCCATCTGTAATATGCTTTGGCAGTTAAAATGATTTGCTATTTATAAATACTAAATTGAATACAAACAAATTTATCTCACTCTTGCTTATGACTAATTTTTCACAATTAGTTATTGTGTTTCTTTACCATGCACACAAATGCTATTGTTTCAAAAACTCTGTTGGAAAATGTAATTATTATCTTGGGTACAGAAAAATGTTTACCCATTAATCTTGTTGCATTAGAATAAGTAAAGCCTTATGTCTTTACTTGTTTTTTATGTTTTTTATTTCTGTCTTTGCTGTTGGTTGTTCTGAACAGGTTTGTTAGAATAGCCTTCCTCCCCTCCTTAAAAATCAGAGTTTAACCTATCTTGAATCTTCAGCTTTCCTCCTGGGCTCAAAATTGAGAAATATATAATTTATCATGCTAAATGTCCTTTCTGGCCTGGTATGAGTCATGAGGAATTCAACAGTTGCCTTTGCCCTGTTAGGGCACATGAGTAATCTGGCCAGGAATAGCACAGGGCTGCGGACACAAAGACTGGATTGTTTCAGAGGCATGTGGGACTACATTTGGCAGGTAAAATAGGGGGAGCATCCTATGGGGGGCTGTGGATGGTTCATGATATGAAAAAGACTATTTTTACCTGGTCTGTGAGATAAATTGGGCCAGTTCAAATTTTGCCCCAGTGGTTGATTTGGCCTTTTCCCTGTCATGTCATAAAAAATGCACCAACTTGCAAACGGTACTGAATAGCCAGTAATTTTGCCTTTGAGGGTAGGTATAATTGTGCACTTCAAGTTGGACTAAAAATATCTAATGACCTGAAATAATGACAACTCTTAACAAAAATAAAAATTTACTCAGTGTATTCATTTTAAAAAAATCCAATTTATTTATGGCAGCTCCTCATACAGTGAGAACTGATTAATCTTATTGAAATACTTTATACTAAAAGGAAAATAAAAAAAGTGTGTGGATCTGCATAGCAAATCAGTTCCTCCAATTACTTGGAAAACATGTTGTGATATTTGAGACAAGCCACAGGTAGTGGAGTTTCTGTAAACCTTGTGAAGTGGGGGGTAATTGCAGGGTTTGGTCACGCGGGCGCATCCTGCTGTTGCTAGGTTATTGCAGCATGAGAATGGATGCTGTGTCTGCTGATTGCACCAGGGAACAAAATGTTTTCATGTCACATCAGATATGCTGAGACCATGACCTCATCCAACAGAGTCTTATTAGCAGTGATGAGCATGATTTAGGTCTGTTCACCCAACAACTCCTCTGAAATATTCTGTCTCAGCTTAGCATTGAAATGATGAGCCCAGTATTAGTGACAAAGCCTTATATATATCCTGTACAAAGGCAGGTGACGTCTTAAAAGGGAAACAGAACACTAAGATGAGCTGCACTGTAAACTTTAAATATTTTGCTAGGATTGTCTCCACTTTTCCAACTATTTTTTATGTGCCACTACAGAAATTTACAATTTCCAGTCACACAGCCATTACTTACTTTGAGATGTCTCTTCAGTTTTGGTCTAAGAAACAGGTGCAAGTGGAATGGGCAAATCAGTGTTAGAAGAGAAACAGAGAGATCTCTGAAACGAGTTCAGTGTTGTCATCTGAATTGCAGTCACCACCGCAGTTCTACAGTTTTATGCTCTTACTTGCGTGGTGACACATTGGTAACTCGTCTCAAAACTATAGAGAAATATACTGCTCCGAGGCAGTGAGTTCAGTGGCACTTTGACCATGAGCATAGACTGTCCATCAGTGCCTGTCTCAGGGCCAGCTTCCTATATATTCCTATAATTACAGTACTTTTTTAAAAAAAGTACTGTAATTATTTGTGTCCAGTATTTCACATCAGAAATAAGTTCAGTAAAAAAAGGAAAGTTCTTAATAACCCATTGTGTTCCAGTGACAAACACCAAGCCTAAAGAGGTAAATAAATTTATTTATTTATTTATTTATTACTTAGCAGATTTATTTCCACCAAACAAAAATCCTTACTTTGGGGGATTGGCTAGGAAAATTGAATTGCTGTACTTAATTACACTTGGTTTCTTAGAATTCCTTCCACATGCCTGTCGTTGCTCCAAATGTCTATGTGATCTTGAAAATTTCCCTTCTTAACCATGAAAAAATATAGATGGGAAGAATTAATATAAGTAGTGGGCATAAGAATTAATTTTCATTAACATTAACCATCAAAAAACTTTAAGCATTTTATCAAAGCTTGTGTTTTAGACAGTAATGGTGGAAAAGACAAGCACCTTCATAAGGCAAACTTCCCATAAAGAGCATTAGGCTGTGAAATATTGAACTGAGGATTTTCAGTATTTTTCCACTATTTGCCTAACTTACACTAGGTGCTCCATTTCTAAATAATTAAATTTGGATGAGATGGATGCAGTGCAAAAAGTTCAGTTACAGCACACACTTAACAGGATTTTCTGCTCAGTTAAGGGGATTCAAATGAACTAGGTGTCCTCCAGCACAGAAGAGCACAGTTGAAAGCAGTTCATAATAGGGAAAGACTTACAGAGGTTCCTGGTCACAATATAAAAACTTTGTTATACAATTATTTTATCATAAGATTGGAAGGCTGATGCTGAGTTTCGGACATAAAAAGCAGGTGGGGGTGACAAGATAGTTGTGTGTGCCTTGCAGAGCATGTATTGACCAAGTTTTCATACATAACCACTTGAAAATCTTCTGAAATGTCCCCTATGAAGTACAATCAGACACAGGACCTTGCACTGGAGACACATTGTGACTTGATTTGATTTGACATTTTCTGAGTCTGGGCTATGATTTTGACACTCTATGACATAAATGTGTTTTTATTCAATATGACCTTTCATGTTAGTTTTTTTATTTTTGGGCACCAACCTGTTTTTGGCTCCAAATATGTCCAAAGGGATGATTTGGCCTCTGTACCATTCACTGTAGTGAAAACCATGGCTATTCAGTTCAGGAGGTACCACCTGAAACATAACTAACATGAACTGTCTAAATTAGGAGACACAACAGGACATATAAGTTCCCAGGCCTACACATGTGAGGACAGGACCTACCTTGAGTCTTTTTTTGGAGTATAACTCAGACCAGTGCCAGCCAGCTGAAGTCTCACTCCAACATCATCGCTGCTCTGTCTTCTTTTCCACACTTTGATTAATGCTTTCTGCTTCCAAAATTTATTGTAGATGGAGCCATGTTGTTTTTGTCTTCTGTCCTTGCTAGAAGATTGTGAAGTAGTAGATAATAAATTATGTGTACATCTTGAACCTGGTGAAAATATGCAAAATTGAGACCACAACTTGACCTCTAATGGTCAATGCCACAGAGAATAATTATGGGGACAAGTCTGCACCAGAGAGATACCTCCATATTTTTTTGTGATCTGCATTCCTTCTAGGTCTTAAATTATTGACATAACTACACAGAAATGAAACCATCTATAGTTCCATTGAATTAGTCATTAGATTATAATAGCAATTCCTAATAATTTTTTGAGTGTTCTATATCTTCCTACAGATTGATATTTATTTTATCTGTGTAAGATAATTTAATTCATTTTTCTTGAGTTTCAGTGAATATTGCAGCCTTGTGAAACCTATTAAGAAGTCTAATAAAGCTGATTAAATTTCATGTAATCCCACTGCTATCCTTTTGTCAATAAACTGACTTTACTTTATAAGTTGCTAAAGTGTTTTCACTTCCGCCTTTATTTATAGTTCCAGACTTCATAATGAAAGAATGCATTTTTAGTAACAGTAGGTGGAAATCTGTAAAAAGGATTAAATTATTTTTAATAGTGTCTAACTCCTGTAAGTGGATATTGGGGGCCTCTGGACCACGCATTTCACTGTTTATTTTTTATTTTAAAAAATAGAAAAAAAAGGAAAAAAAGGAAAAGACTATTCTCTTGAACCAAACAGATCACTAGACCACTTATATATCTTAAATTCATACTACTTTTAAATAATAAAACAAAATTTATTATTAGTTTCTGAAACTTGAATACCCTATGAATCAGGAAAATGCCAAAGTGTATGTTTTTAATTTTATCAGTCTAGAAAAGAGATAATTATAGGTATTGATAGACATTGACACAAAAAATAGTGATGGTAGTGGGGGAGAGAGCTCTTTCCAAATAAGGATAATTTTCTGTGGAGGTCAGGGAAGAAAGGAAGCGTGGCATGGGAGTTCTTGATTTTGAAATTACCATTGGGAGGCCAATCATGGTCTCGTGTTCACAGTGCCAATCTGAACAACTAGATAAGATATCCCACTGTGAGTCCCCACTCAAACTGAAGGAAAGTAAATTTTACTGTTGATAAAGATATGACTCATAGCACTCTGAGGGGTATGTGCAAGCACAAACAGTTGAAAAAAAAATACATTATTCTGCAGATGGAATAACAAGATTTAATGTGCTTTGTAGATCTTCTAAGCCAGTAACACATAAGCCAGCTTGAAGTTATATAATGGCAGCAGTCAGGTATTAAATAGAATGATGTATTCTGCCCACTAGGAAGGGAAACTGTACCCTGGCACTGTACCAGTGCAGCAGAATGCCCAGCTCTCCAGCCTGTCAAGGTCCCACTGAATGGCAGCACAGCCTTCAGATGTATCAGTCTCAAACCATCAGCAAGGGTTTCAGTTCGTTTCCTGACTGATCTGGAAGTGCTCTGAAAGAGCTGTCCATTTTACCTTCAATCTTTCATTTTTTGTATTTCAGATCATCCTGTGAAAGAACTACTCACCTAAGGGTTAAATAGCCTACAAGGTCTGGGTTTGAAATAACAGAAGCTTCGTGTCTTACTCTGAAACTCCAGTTTGCTTTATTTCCATTACATTAATTGTCTGAATCGTGTGTATGTATGGAGTTTAAAAATGCACTGACTTTTCTGTCTTTTGCTACAGTTCAGACGTAAGCAGTAAGTTCAAAATATCTTTCTACAATAAAAGATCTGTAGATATTAAAGACTGCATAATTTGCTGCTTTTTCTTCCTCAACTCTTTTTATGTCTCATTTCTGACTTTTTTAGACATTGAGCTATTTTCTTTCCCAGAATTTGCCACTTTGATTTTTCTAAACATCCCTCTAGCTCAGTGATTTATTGATTAAGAATAGAATCAGTTGAGATTTACAAAAAGAAAATAATTTTGTGTGGCACACTACTCTTTGACAGTTTTTGTTTTATTTGGCACCTTGTTGCTTCATGATTTTTTTACCTAGAGTTGTTTTACTTTTTAGTTATATTTCTTGTTCACGTGTATATGCTGTTTTCTGACCCATGTGACTTACACTTGGTATATTTTCTTGCTTTACCTAGTTATGTAGCAAAGTCCAAAAGTTGTCAGGTTGCAACTTCTTGGGCTGGAACAGTGCTTCAAGACTTGCCTTGGCCATTTCCAGTAACATTTGAACAACTATGTTTCATCCCTTGGTCAAAGAGTGTGCTTATGAAAAGATCTCAGTGGCTGCCTAGAGAAGCCAGAACAATGAAGACTTTACACTTGGTAATTTTGCTTATTTATTTAAATGTTGAATGTTTTGCTCAAAATATTATTGCTTTCACCAAAAGGAATGGTAATGATTATTAAGAGAAAAGGGATGCAAATGCTTTCTGAGAAGCAGAAAAGCATTGGTTTGCTGTAAAGTAATATGCTCTGATTTAGGTATTTGTCATTTGTTTATTTCAATTCTCTGTTTTCAAAAGCTGCCACATTTGTGTTCTGCCCTGGCATGAATGCTGATTGTTTAAGCTGAACCTTTTCTGCTGTCATTCTATCTCTGCCTGATTGTTGTCTAAAGAACAGGACCACGGGAAGGCCAGAGGGACGAGCCTCTGCCATCATGCATTAAAAGGCCGTTCCTGGTTGCAAACCAAAACACTAAGAGGCAATCCTACAGGTTCAGGTCTTGCTTCTGGGTTTCACTATCTAAGGTCTTACTGCATTTCTAGGAAGAATCCAATCTCGGGCCTTTGTGTACAGATTAATGAAATAACTTTGTAATGAAATACATGTATATTTTAATTTACCCTGTGGACCAAAATGCTGGCTTTGAAATGAGTAGTCAACATAAATTTCACTAGATAGTGGAATATTTTCAACATTTTTTTCTGTTACTGAGAGTAAATACTTTAGAGATGGCTTGATATAAAAAGACTATTTGAAAGTTAATAAATGATATTTAGATTAATTTATGTTTAGCAACTTAAAATATAATTAATACAATTAATATATATTTATAGGATCATAGAACTGTTTGGGTTGAAAGGGACCTTAAAAACCATGTAGCTCTAATCCATCTGCCATGGCCAGGGACATCTTGCACCAGACCAGGCTGCTCAAAGTTGCATCCAACCTGACCTTGTACATTTCCAGGCATGAAGCATCAATTTTTTTAATGTTAAACATAAAACTTGATTACATTCATGTAGGTCATATTTTTGTGATTTTTTTCCCCTTCAGATATTTGAAGTTTTGTTTGAAAAATGTGATTCAGCAATGCATTTTGCTGACACAAAGATAAAAACTGAGCTGTATTTATGTAAAAACATGTAGGCATAACTTTAAAAATGTGTTTCACATTAAAAAAATACCTCCTCAGAGTTTTTACCATCATGATAGACTAAACAGTCTGGGAGCCTGAGGCTCTGAAGAAGAAGCTTTTGCTCTCCTGTGACAGTTATTCAAAACATAGCTGGAGGAGGGCAGCGCTCGCGCTTGGACAAGTAGGCCATGACAGTCCTTCCCTGGGGTTTAAATATGCTGTACTGACATGACTACAAAACCCATTGTTATCACTGGGTTAGTTTAAACACTGACCTACTCTCATTCCTTGGATTAACGAACACCATCACAGCACTTCTATTTTGTGCCTTAATTGAATACTGATCTCTGGGGCCAAGTGCTATAAGTGCAGAACTGCTACTGACCTCAGTGGAAAGGGACAGTATCTGCTTTTCTCAAGGCAGAAGAGATGATTAAAAAACAAGAGAAATTAACTGAGACATGGGAACCTAAATTTAGTCCTGGTCAGTACATCACTGTCACTTCTTCCCTCTCATTCTTGCCCTGAATATTTTTCCAGCAAGGATTGTTAGAGGAAAAGCAGGATGGCAGCTTGAGTTTGCTGTACTTTCCTAAACTAAAAAATAATGTCAGCCCTAATTTGCTACTGCTGGTGTGTACCATCAGTGCACAGTAGTCTGGAGTCTTGTTAAGACACTTTGGAGAGTTGTTGCTTCCTTTCTACAGCATAATGATTCTTAAAAATGCAGAAAGGTTTGAGTCACAAAGGGAACTTTGTGTTTAGTCCTTGTAATACCTTGTCACTTTTAATACAGAGATGCTTTAATATAGCAATAAAATACACATTTGTAAACTATTTGGGGAAAAAAAAGAGAAAAATAATCTACTGTTTGTATTTGAAATCTTATTCAGAACATAGTCCTTCAGCGTTGCAAAAATGTTATGTTTGTGTATATATATATATATATATATATATATATATATATATATATATATATCTGAAAATAAGTTTAGACTCAGAAGGATCACTGACAGTGAGTTTGTCCTGATCTATTTTAACTAAATTCTTTTTTTAATAATAGAGGTTTTCTGGGCAAGAATAGTTTTAGGAAAAGGGCAAGCATGGTTCAGGGGGTATTGAAGATTATCTCACAGATTGAAGTGCTGTCTTGTATACATGTTGACTTTGTGAGTCCATGAGGGGATCTAGTGTGCAGAGGAACTTGAATGCTTTCCCTGAAATCCTTAGTATGTTGACTATGATAGCTTAAATTACTCTAAAAATACTTGGAGTGCGTATTTTTATTATTATTGACCAAAAGGAAGTTATAGGAATCTGGAAGTTTTGATGAAATATCATTAAATTAAAAGATCCAAGTATTTTGGAAAGTCTTCTATCCTCCTGAAATTGGATTTGAAAGCAATCTTTTTACTTTATTTCAATTTGAGCTTCTGTCTATATTTCCAATATTTATTAATTTTAAGTGTCTACTTCATTATGCATATTATGAAGAATTCATAATTTTACATGGATTCTTAAAAATTTAGTACTTTAACTAATTTATATATTTTTATAACTTTAAAAAGTGAGATAATATAAGTCAATAAAAGAGACTACTGTCATGGTTTAACCTCAGCGGGCAGCTATATCCCACACAGCTTCCTGATCACTCCCCAGCATTGTGATAGGGAAGAGAATCAGAAGAGTAAAAACTAGAAAACTCATGGGTAGGGATAAAGACAGTCCAATATGGAAAACAAAAGTGCACATCTAATTAATAAACTACTTCCCATGGACATGCAGGTGTTCAGTCATGAACAGCCCAGAAAAGCCAGGCTCCATTAAATATAGTTGTCGATTGAGAATACATATACCTTAGCTCTGAACATCCCTCTTCCTCCTTCCCCCAGCTTTTATTCCTGAACAAAAATGTTATATGGTATGGGATATCCCTTTGGTCAGTCAGGGTCAGCTGTTCTCCCAATTTTCTGTGCATCCCCAGCCCCCTTCCCAGTGGAGTGGCAGAAGAAGCAGAAAATTCCTCAATTCTCTTTCAGCCCTGCTGAACGATAGCTGAAATATCCTCGAAGTAGCAACTCTATTTTGGTCACAAATCCAAAACATAGACCCATAAAAGTTACTTTGATGAAAACTAAGTGTATGACTTCTAAAACTAGTACAGCTGTTCACATAAAAGCGACATGAATAAAATCAGTACCACTTGGCTTGCTTTTTTATAATAAATGTTGTCATAAATGGAACCTTTCCTGAAGTACCCCTGTGTTATCAACACGGTTTTGTTCAAAACTACAGAACATAGCACCATACCAAGTTCAATGAAGGAAATTATTTCTTTTCCAGATGATACCTTCAATTACTTTTCAGGATTTTTTTTCCCCTGCAAGTTGAGTGCCATGGTTTTCATGTACTTTTTGACACTTTAGTGGTTTTAGCCACAGTTTCTCATTATTTTGACTCAGGAATAGAAACCAGTCCTGAACACTTTTGCTTTTCTTTTTCTTACATGACTGTAATCCTGACAGTTATAGTCTGTATTTGCATGAAAACATGTATTTATGCCAGAAGTTTGGAGGGCTTGAGGTCATCTAGAAACTAGTTTAGCACTGACAGAACTGGGATGTGTTTTGCATAAAATGTACAAAAACATCATCCAAAGATAGAAGGTGTCTAAGAAACAGAATTTGAATTGCTCTACTGGACTTCTTGGCTCTGTTCTGTGGAGGGGATGGGGATTTTGGCCACTCATTCAGACTTGCTCACATATGAAGCTCTCTTCAGCACATTGAATGGTGTATAGTCTCACTTTAAATGTATTCCTTGTTTGGCATGTTTGCTGATGTGCACTCACATCTCTCCCACAGCCGTGGAGGCACTTGCAGGATTTTGCAGCCTGTGGGAGTGTGCAAAATTGTCAAATGAATAACATCTTCTTATGCATCAAAATAGAAAAGTCTCTCCTTAGCCATGGGAGTTCATGCTTTTATTTCTGCTTCTGGCTGCCATCATGAGCTCTTAGCCTGCTTTTACAAGTGGGTGATGTATATTCAGTTTCTTGCTATGCCACTTGCCAAAACCCTGGGCAGTTCATTCAAAATGCTGTTAGTACTTTTGCCAGCTGAATTGCAAATCAGTTGATACCTATCTTGTGGAGGATTATAAGAGGTAAAAACTTGAATTAGTATCTCTGTAGTACTGTGGTAAGAACAGAGTAAATATTTTAATTGCCAGATGGTACTTGGCTGATGTATTTTTCAGCTCAGTCTAAGAAAAGGCAAGGAAATACATGAGCAGTAAAGCTGAGAGGAGAAAAAGAAGAGACAAAAAAGCTTAGGGAATGCAGGGAATATGTACTTAAACAGCACTGATTTAAAAACAAACAAAAAATATTAGGAAACCTGTCTGTCCATGAGTGCATAGCAGACCATTACTGCTTAAGCTAAAGCTCTCTGGATGCTGATATAATTTCATTTAAAAACAAGTATAAACTCAGTAGTTATGGGGGAACAAGATAAAAAGCAACTGGTTTTATGAGAAAAGAAAGGAAGAGAAGAATTAAGCCAATTCTGTAGTTTCCACCCCTCATCTCAAAATGGAAGTGGTGGAATAGACTGCAGTTCAGAGAAGAAAAAAAGACCTTGGAACAACCTTTGTGCAAAGATCAACTTTCAGAAATAGATGAGTGGGAAATAAACTAAAAGTGAAAAGGAGCCTAAAAGCGGGCTAGAGAGGAAAGTTAGGGAAAAACGAATATTCTCTTCTGTGTAAAAAAGACCTTGAGAAATCAAGTTAAGCTAGCAGGAAACATGTTGTAAAGAAGTAATGCAGCCATTTCTCCTGCAACAGGTCTCAGTTATGAAATTCCTTTTCAGTTTATTGTGGATGGGAACTTAGCATTAACTTCAAGTGGAGACTGGGAATACTGCTGGAGAATGCACTCCCTGAGCGTACATAGACAGTGACAAATAAATCTGAGTTTAGAAATTGATGAAGGAGGAGAGAGTACTCAAAGTATCATTCCATTCTTTATCCTAGGCACCTACTCTTTGCAGGCAGAGGTAAAATCCCGAGCTAACTGGACTTCAAGTCTAATTTATGGCAGCTTTTTTGTATCAATTTTTTTGGTGATTGAGAGTGAGATGGATTTGGGTGAGGGGGGGGACGTGTTGTGTGGTTTTATTCTGCCTTGCTTTTAGTTTCAGTTCTGTTTTTCAAAGGAGGAAAACAGGTTCATAGTGTCTGAAGAGTCATAACATCATGATAAAGAAAAAGATGGGCCAGGAGAACAAGACAATGTAATCATAGAAACTGTTAGTGTGACACCTTGTGTACACAAGATTTTGTTTATTTTCTATTATGGTCAATATTAAAATCTTACCAGACCTATGTAATTATTTTCATTATTCTTTTGGTGTAAGATTTTTTTAAAAACTAATTATTTTTAAAGCAGTTTCCCTTTCTTATTTCTTCAAAGAAATATCTTTAATGAAAAACAAAAAATAAAGCCAGAAAAAATACAAAAGCTCTCAAAAACCCAGCTGTTCCCAAAGAAAAGCAGGGTTGACTCAGACAGAAAGATATTTTTCAATTATTTTAATAGACCTCTGTTCTGGAAGCCTTGACATTGATTGCAGTGGGAAACAGCATAGGGCCATTAAACATGTTTACTTCTCTTCAACTCACTGATTACTTTTCTTGAAACTGCTAATGATATTCAAACTCCTTACTGGTGTTTTTGAACGATGTGTATCATGAAATTCCTCTGCCAACATCGCTGCAGTTTTGCACAGTGTGGGTGCATAAAATGACTCTGCTCTCCTGCGTGGCAGGGTGTTCCAATGAGTGCCCTGGCAGGAACACTCATGTTCTCCTGATGGACATCCTGGTGTTAACAACCAGCAGCAAGTCCCAGAGCAATGACTCACAGGGCTGGAGCAGAGTGGTGGGCTCCAAGTGCCTGCAAGGCCGGTCACAAACTTTAGAAAAATACACAGGGAATGAGGCTGGGTGTGCAGCTGGGAAATACAGTGGATGTTTCACCACTGGTTGAAGAAAAGGATGCTTGAGGGGCTGCATTTTGATGGGCTAGTGCTGAGTAGAGGATGCAAAGGGGATGGATAAGGGTGATAAAGTGATATTTCCCTCCTGTTTTCTAGTAGGCTCTTATGTGTACTGAATTAGACCAAACATTGCTAGCTGTAGGAATTGGCAAAGATGGATGATTGATTTCACACACTGAAGAAATAAGAAAAATGTGTTTGGCCCCAGAACAATAATAATAGAATTGAAGATAGCAATGTTATTTTTCAGTCTGAATGTTGTACACTCTGGAGATGTGACAGTATAGTCTTGCAATTTTGTGATGACCTTAAATATTTCATAAGTGTTACTTTTCTATGTTTAGCTCTCAAGGCTTAGACTTTGTCAACTCATTGCTGGCAGCCTACTTGAAATTGAATATCAGCTTCTTACAGCATTCCAGAATGGGTCATTAGGCTGGCTTGTTTCTAAGATTAAGATATGCGAAAGAAAATGTGGAAAAGTTTTAGTGGACAAGGTTAAGCTTCTGAACTTCACAATATTTTTTGTAAATTGTTAAGATTATGCATGAGAAAATGTACTGTTATACAGTCTTACCTCAAAAATCTCCTTACTTGTCATAGAAGATCCTTCAAATGCTGTTTTTATTCTAGTGAAAAAAACCCGCAGCTTTCTGTTCTCTAGACAGTATAATTTGCTTATCATGAGTTACAATCCTGTCCACAAAATCTAACAGCTCATAGAACAAACATCAATCTGCTGTGCCATGGCAAAGAAATAATTAAAATTAAACTCTTGTTTTTACACAACGGTTTAGTAATAAATCATACTAGAACCTCATTTCAATGTTGACATAGTCTAGAAATATTGTATTTCACTGAATAGATTTCAGAAGAAATGTTTACCCATTTGAGAAAAAGTGTTTTACTTTCTGCAAGAATTTCAAAGGTAGATGGCTGCTTTGTTTATGGAGAATATTCACAAAAAGGTGCAAGTGCATTCACCTTGGTATTGCACAGTGCCCTTGTTTTTCAATATTGTTTGCCAAGACTTTTGAAATCTTCATGGATGAGTTTTCTTGTTTTTTTTGTGGGTGGTTGGGGCTTTCATTCATTTTGTTTTCATAAGTTATGGAAAATTTAACTCAGAACTACCAGTTCTATGAACTGAATTTTTCAAAAGAGTTTAGAAACATATGGAAACATCCCTCCTCTGATTGATTAATGTAAGCTGATGTTATTTTTCAGGTTACTATATCTGATCTTTGTCATGGTGATATATGTAATCTATTTAACTGTTCCAGCTGCACAAAGGCTAGAATAAATGAATATGCCTCTTTATGGCTGACAAACATTATGACAATTTTTCTTATTTTTTTAGCTTGCCAAGATAAATTTAAAAAATAATTTTTTATTCCTCTGAGAAGTAATTGAAACGCATCAAACAACCATCCCTGGAGATATTGTAAAAATGTTTAGATGAGGCATGGTTTAGAGACAGCGTTTAGTGATGGATTTGGCTGTGGTAGCTTTACAGTTAAACTTCATGATCTTAAAGGTGCTTCCCAAATCAAATGATTCCATGATTTATCTCTATCATGCATAAAATTAGATAGCAGTGCACAGTTATTGTGTTGAGGCCTATAGAAAGATGTTATTAAAAATAAATGTTGCCCAAGTCTGGTAGAAAGGAAAATGTAGCAGGAAAGAGGTGGGAAAGATGCAGAACAGTATTTTGAATATGTTTGCTAATATGGAGACACAGTTGCACCTGAATCTAAAGACTCTTCTGTCCCTGAATGGAAAGATTTCTCAAGCTATTTTGGTTTTGTTTGTAAATATAAGAGCTTCATTCACTTAGTAGCCTGGAGCAAGGATGAAAAAGTCAGAAACTGTTGCCCTTAAAAGCAACTCAATTCAAATTTAAAAGCCTTTTTACTGAACAGTGGATTAGAAACAATTTTTCATGAAAGCTGACTAAGAAGGAGGCAGCCGCCATTTAGGTGCCGTGCCCTTTCCTGAACAATAGTCATTCTGTGCTGTTAAAAAGCATAATAAATGCATGTTCTTTAATTCTATAACAAGGTATTGATGTGATGTCTGGGAATGGGCTGCATGCATACATGGTTTCAAGAGCACTGACATATATTCCTGTTTAACACCCATTCAAATTGAGTCCAGATGATGCAGTCCAACATGGAAATAGATGAACCTGAAACTTGCCAAGCTGTCAGACTGTTTACCATAACAGTATTCAAAATTTTTTCTGTGGTTATGTGTCTGAAATAAATACCATAGAATATCAAAACAGTTGAAGTAAGAAACTGGAAATTTGTTCACTCTCCATGCCCAAAGCAAGGGTGTGTGGAGCAATTGGTTTGGGTTCTGCTAAAACAATGGCTTTTGAATATCTCCAAAGAGGGGGACTCCATGAGCAACAATTGCCAGTGTTTTATCACCCACTCTCACATAAGTTTGAGGTTTTTTTCCAATGTTTAAACAGAGTTTCTGGAATTCCAGTTTCTGCCCATTGCCTCTTGTCCTGGGTCTAGGAATCTGTAGGAAGAATCATTCTCTTTCTCCTTTACCACTCCTCAATAGACATTTATAAACTTCCTGCTCTTCTAGTATGTTTTTTTTTCTGCTCCAGGGAGCACAGAACTGGACATGAAATGGCTAATGCATCTATTAGGGCTGAGCAGTGGGGAAGGACCACCTCTGTCCATCCCTGGTGCTCTGCCTGTGGCAGCACTCTGAGTTGTTCTGAGCACGTCTCCGAACATGTTGAGTTGTTCCAGCATGTCTCTGCAACACCCATGAGATTTATGGCCCTGTAACACAGGTTATAGAATAGTCTATAGTGGCCAAATAATAAAAGAAGAAATTAATGCCTCTATATCTAAATAGGTATGAAATATGGGAAAGGTGGCAGCAGCAATTCAAGAAGGAAAACCCCCCCAAAAAAATATTTGGTGAAAAACAGCATTAAGGAAACTAATAAATGCCTTCTTGAAATGTTATTGCCTTAGCAGATCCTTCCCATGAATATGTAGATGTTTCACTTTGTGACTTCAGATTCTGAAAACTACAGCTAGTGTCCTGCTGTGTTGATTACAACGATTCCTTTAAAATTCTTAAGGATATGGGGAAAATGTTATGTGTTGCTTGAACCTGATTGTTAGCATGTGCATATAAAGAAAGAGAGCAAAAACAAACAAAGAAAACAAAAAGGCAGGAAAAGATACAAAAACAAACAGATATTGAAGATGTTTGAAAGGTGATTTTATTTAATGTCAAAATTGTGGCAGTTGTCCCCATCTATGTGAGGTATTTTTAAAAAATATTTCTATTCAGATTTCTAGTAGTTTTTTGATAACGTCTTTGCTCTTATTTGTGTATTGTATGGGAATTGCGCATTTATATGGGAACTCCTACAGTGTAACAAACTTGATTTTGTTGTTATTTTTAGTCTCTCAAATTGAAAAAAATCTATACTGTTACTGGCTAATTTGGATACTTAATTTCTGCCTACCTAAGTGTGTTAAATCATTGTCCGTTTAGGACAGCTGGCAGTGTTTGAGAGTTATATCCACCATGTTTTAGAGCTCACAAAAATCATTTTTCTTGTGATTCAATTCAGAGTGGCACTACTTTAGTAAACACAAAAATTTTCAGAAATTTACTCTAAAAACTTAAGTCCAGTATCTGACTGAAATAATTATTTGGCTATAACTTTTCTTGCATAATTCTTGAAGACTTTTTCATAAGATTTTTTTGGCATTTAGCAATGCTGAAATATTGCTAGATGTAAAACAGTTTGCTCAAGAATGTGTTTTGCTTCCATAAAGGGAAGGGGTGCATATTGGGGTTTCAGATTGTTTGCCATTATTTATTTGGAAATTTGTGTTTAGAAGTTAACAATCACATTTGCAAAAAAAAAAAAAAAAAAAGAAAAATGATAGTGTTTTTTTGCAATTGCTATTACCTGCTGCATGCTAATAGATATCTTTGGAGGTTTTATGTGTAAAGTCACAAAATAAAAAAGGATGGTGGGAAGGAACTGGTGATACTTAATACAGTTGGAGTAAAAAGTAACAGTAAAATTTATTGTTCTTGTGAGTAAACTTTCATCTGAAGATGTGGCCTTGAAAGGTCTTAAAGTTTCTTTTATGTGATATGTAACCTGAAGATTTTATTTGGGTATAGATTTACAGTTAGTCTTACCAATCAATATTACCTTTAGGTATCAGAAAGGAGATTAATCTGACACTGGCACTAGATTCTGTCTCCAGTGGTCTTATAAATCGCTTGAAAGAGAACAATAGTTGTAAATTTTGTACTCAATCTATTAACTTGGAAGCAAACTTTGGAAATCTGAAATCAAGCCCAGGTTGGTTCCATACTATGCATGAAGATATTTTCAGTAGTCCAGGATGTAAGCCAGTAGTTTCAAGCCTCCTGAAAGCTTATGTTGTTTAGAGGGTCAAAGGATATAGAATTGCTTCCCAACCCAGTTGCTTCTTTCTCAAAAAGTAGCTGACACCAGGCATAAAGAGTTCTGCCAGTCAAAATTAGTCTAAAACTTACAAAGACAAATCCAGAAGCCTCAAAACATTTTGGTGACCTTTTTCAGAACAATTCATCTGTTACTGAATTTTTATCGTCATTAACCTGATCATTTTTAAGGTCCTACTATTACACAAACCTTTTGTTTTTTTCTCTTATTCTGTGTTTCTACATACCAAACCCCAAAATGATTGTTCTTTCATGCATTGTCATGGTATACAATAATAGAAAAATATATAAGAACAGAAAAAATACTGATCTATTATTCACCAACATCAAAGCTGAGACTAATTGCTTGGAGAATAATAAAATTTCTTTGTCCCCCTCTGTCTTTGAATGTTTTTTTTTTGCTTTTCTTTTGATTACTTTTCTGTTTTTAAAGTATTTTGTTCATTTTACATGTTGTTTAGCATTCTGCATTTGTTAATCTAGGAATAGCTCAATTTTTGTTCCACTATAATAAAATAACAAAAAAATCAGAGCACTCCATAATTTATTCTTGCTTTCTGTTACAGAGCTACTCCAGATTGCACCATATTAGCAGGCTACATTTTTCATTGAAAATAATATTGATCACAGAAGCTCAGTTCTATGATGAGGGGTCACATGCCACGTTTTAGCAACAGTTTCGTGGAAGATTTCCCTTTTTGCTTCTTCTGTCCCACACTGATGAATCAACCAGCAATCTGATGGCTTGAATGTCCATCACAGATTTTCTTGGGGACTTTTTTTTTTTTTGACTGTTGAGCACTTGAGATACTTTCAAACCAGTCATACAGTCTTGCTACAGTTTTTCTAACTTGGCTGAATATAAGAGAAATTTAATTTACTTTTAATAGTTAGTTATAAAATTTAGGTTCATCTTGCAGACCATAGCTGAATCCATGTTAAAGCACCAATGAACACAACTGAGCAGCACTGGTTGGGAAGGCAGAGGCTGTTCTGTGGTGGCCTCAGTCCCTGCTCCAGCAGCAGTGAGGCAGAACATGCCATCTGAATTACTGTCTGTAAAGAATCTTGAAAATCCCTCCCAGCATAAACATCTCGTTTGCGTATCCAGCTGGACGGAGGCTGGATTATCCAGGTTGTGCACCACCTGGAATGGTTCCCCAGACCAGGGAATGGCAGATGGCTTTGCAGAAGCAAAGAAATCTTCATCTCTCTGCCCCCAGCACAGCTGTGGCTTTGTAATTTCAAAGTCATTTGGAGCAGTTAAGAAACCTAGAACACCTGTGCTTTTCCAAGCTCTCCTCCTGCTTCAGATTGTTGGATAGAAGGGTGCACTCTGAGAATGGAGTGAATGTAAAAAAAAAAAAAAAAAAAAGCACTCAATATTTGCAGTTCAGAAAATTGTTAGACATTCCTGCTGCTGTAAACTGTCTGGTGAGTCTAGAGTGCTACTCAGACTATGACTTTCTGCAGTGGTGCTTTCACTATACTTTTTCTTTCTGTCCTTGGCGTCTCTAGCATTTATGCATAACTCACAATTTTTCTTTTATAAAGATCTCTTTCCAAAATTATTCCTTTATAGATTATCCTTTTGGCTTCCCCTGCCCCCTAGGAATTTTCTTTCAAGTTCTGACTCTCTTAACATCTCATAGTTTTATTTTCTGCTATAAGAAGTATACTCTGATCTTTTCAGTGTTCCTTTTATTTCTCTTTTTTCTACCTTTCTTTGTGTATCAAATTGGAATTGTCACAAAGCACACTGATTCCTCATGGGAATCAAAATGAAACACTGTGTCTCTTAAAAGGCCATCACAGGTGAAATAAATTTCATGCAAATATATACAATTACAAAATAAGTGCTATTTATCTTCTTTTCCTGTGGTGTTTCTGGAATTTGGAATGATTGGTTAACGATGAGCTCTTGAAACCTTGTCCTCAGCGGCAGAGAGCACAGACTAATCAAAGAAAGAGTTAAACTGTGGTGAATTGTGCAAAATGGATCTGGAACTGCATTTTCTATTGGCACAAAATGTCAAAATCACCATATTTTATTGTTGTTGTTGTCCCTCCCAATCCTGAACAGATTACTCAATAAATAAGGGACAAAATAACAAGTGAAAGAAACAAACAAACAAGCAAAAACCAACCCCCAATTGCAAACAGCTGACGATTAAGAAAAGCCTTTGTTTTTTTAATTGCCAGATCTTGCCTTTCTTACCTTTGAGAGAACTCATTGCCAGACCAGTACCATTAGGTCAATTTATGTTAGTGTGATTTGTATTCCTTGATTTTGAGAGCAGTTGAAGCTGTGGAAGAGGGAGAGTACGGCCAAACTCTATTAGCCAGGCAATATTGCATATAAAAATTAGTGTCACCATAATTCTTATCTATGCTTTCAGACCCATCCACAGCATGACACCAGCACAGATGGCAATGTTATAAAACAATAAATCCCATAGGAAGCCTTTTGCCATTGGAATAGGTGAGGATCACTGATCAGTACAGAAGGGTTGTCCTTCTGTCTAAGTGCCTCAGTCTGCAACAGAAGCTCAAATCTGTGAAACTTGTTTATCCATTCATCTTGAGTAATTTCTAATGCTGGCTGACCCCAACTCTTGCTCAACCTTCAGGGAAAAAAACCATGCATACTAAATCTCTCCTGATTTTTTTTGATGTACAAGCACCATAGGCCCAGATTATAAACATTTTCAGAAGCTTAATTCATACTGATTTAAGTAGGGCTATGTATCTAAGCAACTTTGACATCAGCAGCGTTCCCTTCTGCTCTTTATTGCAAGCAAAATGACTAGTGTCTTATATTCCAAGTGAAATTGTACAGATTAAAACATGAAACTACACCTTTTTCTTTCCTCCTTTCTTATAGAAGCAGCCACAATTCCATTTCTTTTTTTCCTTGTTCTTTTTGAAGAATCACTTTGCTTCAATCACAATATATACCATAATAATATTTTTCTTTCCAAAGGATATGTGATGTAGGCCTGATTCTCTGTTGATGGGAATTAGTGAATGAATTCCTTGCTTTCCTTGAGTGTAAAGCAAAAGCTTTTGCTTTTCTTCTAAGCTACTTAACATAACCCACATTTTTTCTCACTCTTCCAATTCTCTCCCCTATGCCGCTGCAGGGGAATGAGAAAGCAGCTGTGCTGCATGAGAATGGGCTGAGCTGCCTACAGGGGTTAAATCACAATGACTGTGTGTAAAATGTGTGTAGTGTGAAGACTTTTGGAATCATGAAAAATAGCTGGTAAATAGAGATTTTTAAATACTGACAAAAACTGGGTTATTTTTTCCTTATCTTTTTGGAAGGAAGAAAAGCTTATGAAAAACCCCATTGCAGATTACTCAGCAATTTATTTTAGAAATATATCTGCATTTTTTATCTTCTGGGACAATGCACGTCAAATTTTTTCATTTGACATAAATAATTTCTCATTGTGTTCCAAAACACATTGACTGACTAAATCTGTATTAATGCATTCCTCAATCTCCGGGAAAAAAAACCATAAAAACATGGAGGCATAAAATCTGTGGGACGCCTAGAAAAATATCACTATCAGGAGAACAGGAAGCAAAGATAATTGCAAATGAAAAAAATAAATGCAAAACAGTAAAAGGGAATAAAGGAAAATTTCTGATTTTAAGCTTTAGGAAAAGATGAAGTGAAATCAAAGTTTGAAATAGAATTTGAAGCCAAGTAATTGGAGTTAATTCTGATTTTTCATCAAAACTTGTAATGATTTTCACTTTTTGTCAGTCTGCTTTGTGACAAAGAGGAGTATCCCTCTTTTCTTCAATGCTCTGACAACATTGTAGGAAATGCCATAGCATATGAAGTGTCAAGCATACAATTGATTCCCACTTCATCTATATATGTGGTCAGAACTTTTCTAATGATAAAAGCATTTTAACTTCGATTCCTTTTCTTCATAAAATAACCCTCATTGGTTTGCTTTAAAGTGAACAGATAAAATACAAATATTGAATGAGGTCAGAAAAGTTGTAGTTAGATTGAATTTACAAAAAGCTATGAAAATCGAATGTTTAGCTTTCTTTAAGTTTTTGTTTCGTATGTTCTGTGCATAGACATTTATATGTACTTGTGGGCAGTAATAATCCAGTGAAAGGTCAGAGGAAGGAAAGGGGAAATAGCAGTGGGGAAATGGAGGTTTAAAAGAGCTGTCAGTAAATAGCAGAAACACTCTTAACGTCTTAAATAAGATATCAGCATGATAATATTTCCTGGAAGCTCTATAAACACGATACAGAAGAGGATTGTGTTTTCTCTTGGAGTTGTAGTTTCTGCTGTGGTCAGAGCTCAGAGATTTTTCATGACACAAAGTGCTTGTTCCAATCTCAGGCAACTTTTGGTTTTACCTTCTGGATAGGTTGGAAGGCCAGCTGCAACAAGACAAGGATGGCATTGCTCCCATGATGCACAGAAATGGGATTATGTATGTCTCTATAAGGTGTTTGCCTGTTTGGAGTGGTTTCTGTGGAAGGAAAAGCTAAGCATTTCAGTTTGTAGTTTGAAAAGGAAAAGATGCTTCCTTCCAGTGCTGGCAATAGCTTTCAAACACCTGTCTGCTGTGCTGTTAAACCACCTGCATTTCAAACACTGCAGCAGTTGAAAAAGGATAAACTCTCATGAGCTGAAAAAACGTGATAAGTTTTGATGCACAATGTTACTTCATGTTTCGTGCAGGGAGAGAAAATTGGACACACTTGGTTGTGATGAGGCTCAGCAAGACTTTTTCAAACAAAATATTAACTGCCAGATGTGCTTTATCTGTGTTAGATAGAAGAAGAATATAAAGGAGATCTAACACCTGTGTGTGCAAACTGACGTTTCAGAGAAGATCTTTCACACTCAGCGTGTTTGCAGCATATAGCTATGTCACTTAGGCAAATTGCATGACTATTCCAATATGCCATTAAAGAAGGACTTGGAGCTAGGAATTTTTGGTTAGTTATGCTACCTGTAAAGTACCCCAAATTGTGGAAGAAAGTTTAGGAATTGTAGGACTTGACAGCTGAATCATGACTTGTGTTTCTTGCGTGTCGATGACAGCAGTAGCTATGAATCTCAGATACTATTCATTCATCCCTGCTCATCCTCATTAGAAGCAGAACCACTTCCAGCCCCTGAGAAAATGAGGCATTATTTCTGCTTTATAGAAAGGTCTACTATGTGCTGGTTTGTGATTGATTAATGAATGTATGGCATATGTCAGGAACGTAGAAAGTTTCACAATGATTGGCCTTTGAACACCCAACTCCTACTACAGTGATTAGATTTTCAATTTTTCTTTATGTAATTATTTAATTTATGAAGTATTAAAATTTTAAGTGCACTGTTGACATAAAAAATTAAGCATTCATGAAAACTATATTGAAATTAGAACAGTAAAGACAGAGGAGAAGAAATTAAAACCTACCATGGAGAAATAGCTTTATTCTTCTTGCCAATCTTACTAATTCTTGGCAGGTGACCAAGATTATTCTGGTGTTTCAGTAGCTTTTATCTATGAATTTGGTGGCATAAGTAAAAACTGTTATTTTTTATTTTGGAGATTCCATTCCCCGTCTTTTTAGAAGACTCAGTGTTAGAAAACTTCTATTTTCTTAGAGAAAAATATAATTCCACATGATATGTATTTTCAGATTTTATTTTTAATATTGTCTTTCAAAGTGGTCTGTCAGAGATTAGAAATAATTCATGTTTTCCTTTCTTGCCAATATAAGGCAATCCTCCAAATCTATAAGATTGTTGCATGTAATATATATGACTTATTGGAGGTCTCTTCTAGCAGCATAGCAAGGATAGAGCATGACATGCCAAATTTAAACAGTTCAGGGCTGAATTTTCACGTGGATATGAGTGGCTTTTAGATCAAGTAGCTGACTGCTACTTGGGCCTGTGAAGGAGCTGGGATTGGAATGCAGGTTGGCAGTATTTGCTGTTACCACTGGAAATACAGAATTCCCCATATAAACCTATCTGTACATTATGTTAAAGTTATAAAAATTTCAATTTTATCCTCTTTGGCCCTAGACAATGCCTATAAAACTGGTACTGGAATCTGACAAACTGGAATCTGGTATTTTTCTTGAAATCATTTGAATTTTGTAGACACTTCGGGAAGTACTAAATTTACTGTCATCACTTAAGAGACAGTTGTTGCCATAATTGATAATTTAATGAATGTGTTTTCTCAATGTAATGTGCTGAACAAGAGAATGAAAAGATTCATATTCTGTAAATTCACCTTGTGCCTTCTGCTGTGTTCCAGATTCTTCTGCTAACTTGGAAAAAATTAATTGAAAGGAACATCAGAAAAAGACCAAAAGAGAGAGAGGCCCATTTACTTGATTAGTAATAAAATGAATAAAAACACTAGGCAGAGATTGATTACTTTTACAAAGCAAAAAGGATATGAGAACATTATTTAGTATTGACCCATGTTAAAAAATGCACTCACCAAGTTTGAAGGTGTTTCCTCATCTAACACAGTGCTGCCTCTCCATGGGCACCTTCTTGGTTCTTTTTCAACATTTGACTTGATCAAATGAATTCAGAAATCCTTCTGTAGCATTTTTGGACAGCACATGTAAGAAATTCTTAGCTGCACTCAAAACACCAAAAGAAAGGAAAAGATCAGGGTCAGATGTTCTAAGCAGTCATCTGAACATTAAGTTAAATAAGGGTAAAAACTAGAAAAACTCACCCATTTTATGATGAAATACTAATTTTAATTATCTTTGTATAATTGATATTGATCACACCACTACTGAATCAGCATGTTTCTAAGGTAACTCTGAATTGTAATTTATCATAAAAAGTTCACTTGAAACTTTGTATAAATAACTGATGATTAGTCAATATGAAGAGCTTTAATATTGTACTTGAAGCCACAAAAAACACTATTGAAGCCTAAAGATAAATATTGACACAAGTCCTTTTATGAGAAACACAGACAAAATAATCTTGGAACAAGATGGATTACCTCATAAGCATAAATGACATCTAATAGCCAAAGCAGTAACTTGTGTATAACTTTAAAGCATTCATTGCTCAAAACTCATTAGATTGATCCTTAAGTTTTTGCAGTTATTTAAATTGGCCTCTGTCAGTGAAAACCAAGGTCATATTTATCTCCTTTTAAATGTCCAAAGATTAATTTAGATATTCTGTATTCCTCTCTAGCTATCACTAGATAACATTTAATTGGGGAAAAGATGACTTATGGTTTTGCAGCAAAAAAAATTATGGTGATAAATTTTTGTACATTTTCCACAAAACAATTGGGAATAATGAATTGGCATTAATGTAAATCTCTGGGCTAAAAATGAGCTGTCAGAAGCATAACAATTTTTCTATTATTTTGTAATTTTTCTATTGTAATTTTTCTTACTTATACTATAGATACTTATGATTTCTTTTGTACACGCAGCCTTAACATTAGAGAAAGCAACTCTCTTGAGATCAGGGGTAGAGTATTTTCAAAAAAGAGAACATGCAAAAAAAAAATACTGTTTTGGACATTACATAATATTTCTCATGACTGAATATATACTCATTATTAAACTAGACAAAAAGCTTGTTCATTATAGTCTAAGTCTTACAGTCACAGCTGTAAGAAGTTCAAAAGGTTGATATCAATATATTAATAAATATATCGTTTTATCTGCAACTTAAAACATGTATTATTTATACAGAAATTAAATTTTTTAATATAGAAACTATTTTGCAGTTATGTAATTTTACAGTAATTAGTCTTTTCTAGAGAGAATTGTTTTTTAGAATGCTAATCTTCAAGCTTTCACAGTTTGAAGACCAATGGTGCCTACAGACTTGTGTATTGATGTGGTTTTCATTTCTGTTTTAAAATATTACTTGAATTATGTCTCAAGTAGTCTGAAGATTTTGACTGATACATCGTGTCAGACCTCTGAGCTGATAAGAAAGGTTAGACTGTGAAAGCAGTTCTAATGTAGAGTTGGGTTTATTTTTCATATTATATTCATAGAATGTGAATTTCTTCTAATTTGTGATTTGAAAGGGGTTTTCAAAAGCTAATATAATTACTTGGAAAGATTTCAGCTGTGACACTTGCTGACAATAATTACATTTCTTCTCCTGATACCTGAGAGGGGATCACTGCTGAGCGCATGAAATGTCTGCTTTCCATATTGTCTAACTACAGGTTCTCCATAGCATGGTTTTAGCAGTGTGTATTCGTATTAATAGGCATTGATTTGGCTACCACACACAGCTCATTTTTAAATTTAAAGATCTAGGAGGACATTACATCCATATTTTCACATATGAATACTTGAAAGTACTCCGAGCAAAATTGGTGATCCACTTTCTACAAGTATTTAATCTAATCAATACATTGTCAAAAGTGTTCTGCAGGTTTGTTTTTGACCTAATGCTGTTGTTCACCATTCAATTTTTCAATTTTGAAGAATTGAAAAAGCAGATTGGAAATATTTTGATCATGAGTACTTACCAAGCCAAAGAAAAAGAAAATACAATGTGAACAACTGAATGTGTTTATTCATTGCTGACAAGATTCTGAATAATCTATACCAGTTAAAAAAAAATACTCACTGCATACAAGAGGTCCATTACTTCAAAATAAATTGAAATAAAGAATGTTGCCCAAGACACAAAGTCAAATTGCACCCTAGTTACAGAGAAGTCATTGGAAATGAAGCTTGAAAAATCCATACTATATCTTCTTTATTATCCAAAATTGAACATAGAAAAATGATCTTGTGATTAGGGCAATGGACCAGAAAATTGGCAATTCTAAGTTGAATCACTGTTTCTGCCTTGCCGTTCATGTATGACACAGAGAAAATGTCTTTTCTTCTCAGGTACATAAAATCACAATTTATAATAAATTCTAAGACCATCATAACCATGAGGGGCAGCCAACTGATTTGAAATACATATTTTGACTAATTAATAGTCATAAGTTAAACTTTGATTCTCAATGAAAGCAACTACGCATGAAACAACATTTCCCTTTTATGTATCATAGCCAACCCTCGGGAAAACAAAACAAAACTTACTCTGCTAACTGATGTGAGGATTGGTTTTAAAAGAAAATGTTTACTGATAAATTTTTAAGTACAAAATTTTTTTCTGTGTCCTTAACAGATTATTTTGGGATAGTATCTCATGCAGAAAGTCAAATAATATTGTTAGTCTAATTAAAAACCTTAAAAGATAATTAAAACATAGCAAAAAATTATTTTGGTTAGTCCAAGTGCTAATATTCACTGTCCAAATTATGTGATTAACGCAAACTAGAACTCATTAGCAATCCAAGTGTAAATTGTTAGTAAGAAACTTATTAATATATCCCTCTATAAAAGTGGTGTCCTGTTCACCCTTCTCATGACTCTCCTGGTGGTCAGGTCACCAGAAGAGAAGGCAGCCTCAAGAGTTGTATTGAGCTGCCATAACTCCCAGCCACTCTGGTCATGTAATCACAGAATCCCTGAATGGATAAAGTTGGAAGAGATCACAGTGGTCATCTGGTGCAGCCTCCCTGCTATGGCAGGGTCATGCCAGAGCACACGGCACAGGAGTGTGTCCAGATGGTTCTGGAACATCTTGAACATCTCCAGTGAGGGAGAATTCACAACCTCCCTGGATCATCCGTTCTGGTGCTTGGTCACTTACATGATAGAGAAGATCTTCCTCAATTTCAGCTGGAACTTGCTGTGCATCAATTTCTGCCCATTGACTCTTGTCCTATTGCTCAGCACCACTAAGCAGAGCCTGGCACGCTGGTTTGTGTTATAGTTATTCAGGCTTAGATTATTTTAAAGGATCCGTGTTGGAGCTTTAAATTGTCATACTCTGTAAAATAGGTAATCAGATAATTAATATTACAGAATAAGCTATCATAAAATCATTTTCTAATAGTGTAGGGCACTTTGAATTAATCTCTGTCAATCATAGGGAAATTACATAAGACAACACATTATTTAGGTGCACAATTTTCCCATATGTTAGGCACAGCCAGTAGGCACTAAGTCAGACTGAGGATGTGAGAGAAATTGCCTTACCTGTAGGTACGTTAAATATTCCTGTGCATTGTTAGTATACATATGAGAGTTTGAGCTTGCTAATACCATGACTAAAACTTCCTGGAACTTGTGATTTCACAGTTTACCTGAATACATAGATTTCATTTTTTTTTTTCTGGAAATCTGCCAGAAAGCAACCTATACTCTTGGGTAAGAAATCAGAGTTCTCCTGTTATTGTGAATTTACTCAGACCTTTACCTCCATGGTTTTGATTTCTCATCTGGGCCAGAGAAAATTTTTTATTGACGTTCATCTGTGGAAACATTTTGTTGAAGTTATCATGTAGTTGTCACCCAGAAATAAGCCTTTTACTTTCTCCCTGTAGAAATTGGACCTGCATAAAGATAGTTATCTCATATTACAGAAGGTTGACATAATGGAAGCACTGCTTAAAAATTAAACACACAGTAAGTGCCTGCAACCACTTTCCAGATGACACAATGCATGCAAGAAAATAACATATGCTGGAAGATAAAATGTAAGGTAATCATCACAGTTACAATTAAGCCTGGTGTTGCTAGTTATCATATTAAACTTGGCTGTACCTAATGGAAAGTGAAAGAGAAATAAAATTTCTCACAATCACAATTGAAAAAGTGATTGCATTTGCAAATTTATCTGTATTTTTCCTTCCCGAAATTCAATTCTTATGTATAGCAGACCTGAATATTTTTTCCATATATTTATGATAGCAGAAACAATATTTGTTTCCCTCTCAAGATGTTTTTCCTAATGTTAGGCAAATTTCTTTATTTTCTTATTCTATTCCTATTACAATTTATGTCATTGCAATGATTCAGAACACAGAAACTGCTAGCTAATAAATATTATTGTATTTAGCAATCTCTGGTGACTGTTGTCCATCTCATTTTGATGGCATGCAGTTTCCTCTTCCTCTGAAGTTCAAGGCCTATAGATGGTATGAAACGGATAAACTGCAATGCCTTCAGAAGAAATTGGAAAACTGCATTATTTACTTCTCTATGGGTGTGTCTTATGCACCTAGAAAATTACATATTGCTCCTCTTTTTTTGTAGGAACAACTTTGGCATCAGTTAAAATCCAGCGATAAATGAGAAATGAAATTCCTATTGAAGTTAAAGAAATCAGTGCTTAGCTTTTCAAGTTCAGCTTTGAGCTGACTTAAAAATTTAAAAATTCATGCACCTAACTGTTTTTATTCTTCTTTTTGCCTATATTTTTTCCATATGATCTTAAAGGAAAAGTATTTATCTTGAATATTGCAATAATTTGGAACTAGTAATACATACCTGGTCAGAAGGGAGCTGTCATTTTTTTAATATTTTCATCTTCATCAATTTTATGTTATTGTTTTTTATATCTTGAGGAATGCATGCTAAAAGAAATACAATTAGGATATTTTACAGCTACAAAATCAAGATAAAATGCTGAAGAATAACTTACAAGCTACAGTGTTGATGTCATGTTTTTAGGAATCTGCCCCCAAAGATAGTCTGGTCAAGTATTTTTTGCATATATTTTCTGGATTTATCAGGAGAGGTTTTTACCCTGTCTGATCTAAAATTGAACATAATGTGTAGAGCTCAGTTTTAAGACAGAACTAATTGAATGGAATATTTCATGTGGAAGGGACCTGCAATAATCATTGTCCATCTGCTTTAGCACTTCAGGGCTGACCAAAGTTTAAATTACTAAGGGCATTGTCCAAATGCCTCCTACAGGCATGGGGAAGGAACCTGTTCCCGTGTTTGACCACCCTCTTGGAAACGCTTCCTAAACCTCTCCTGGCACAGTTCTGAGCCATCCCCATGCATCCGATCCCTGGATACCCAGAGAAGAGATCAGCACTTCCCTCTCCACATCCTTCCTGTCATGGTTTACCCCTAGCTGGCAACAAAAAAACTGCAAAGCCACTCACTCACTCACTCACTCACTCACTCACTCACTGTGTATGGTGGAACCAGGAAAAGACAAAAGTTAAACCACAGAAATGTGATAAGAACAGATTAATAATTGAAAAAAGTAAAAAAAAACCCCCAAAAAACAAACAAACAATAATAATAATAATTTTCATGAAAGGGAGAGAGAAAGATGAATAAAACCAACAGGAAGCTGTAGAGAGCAATGATGTCAATCCTCAGCCTCAGCCTCCTTTCCTCCAGTCTAGAAAACCCAAAGTCCTCAGCTGCTCCTTATATAATATTCCTTCCAGAATTTCTGCCAGCTAAAAATAAAAGAATATCAAACTTTCTTTAGAGATTTCACACAGAGATGAGGGATGTGTGGATCTCCCTTTGTCAAAGATACAGAGAGCTTCCAGCTGCCTGTAGGACCGTGAAGGGGTACAGGTGAGAGCTGTGCGTGTTTGCTTATAACTAAGTCAACGTCCTTGAAGAAAGTTGCAGCACTTCCAGGTGAGTGATAGAGGAAGGAGGGGACGAGTGTGTGCCATCATCTGGTCACATCCCTGTTTGGCTCCATGTCTGTCCAGGACAGGAGCAGCAAAGGACAGAGCAGCCACCCCCGCCGCCGTGGGGCAGCCGCTGCCTCCCTGTCAGGAGATCTCCCTGCCTCACACCAGGGCTGTCCAACCTGTGTGTCCCTGACAGAGAGCAGACACCTCTCCCAGCCCAGCTGTGCCACCAGCCCCGCTGCATCCTGAGTCACCAGCCAATTCTCCACACTCTTCTGGAAGCTAGGTCTGGTGCCAGGAGCTCCTGTGCGGTCCAGCCCTTGGCTGCCTGGGCTGAAAGAGCGCCTGATTTTACTGTGATTGCAGAACCTCTCAGACAGCCCAGAGCAGGACGTGGGCTGGGCCAATTTTGTCTATCCTGTAGGATGCTGGCACTCTGGCTGAGTGCTGGAGGAGGGAGAGGACAGGACTGTGCCATGGCCCCTGGCTGCATCCCTGTGAGGGAACCTAGCTATGACTGCTTCAGTCATAATCAGGTTTTTAGTATTTGCTTTATTTTAACATTTACACTTGATGCAAGAGCTACTAGGTGAATTCTTGTTACAAAGAGACTCAAAATAGACATCTAAAACTCCCTTACTGTTTTCAGATCTGTTGGCAGTCTGATGTAAAATTATCCTTCATTGAGAAAATACTTCATTTTGTAGCTATGTGTAAAATAAATAAATAAACATTTATGTCAGGGTGGTGTGAAGTTACACCACATGGAGAATTAATACTCTCTTGCCTTTTCTTGAGAGCAATAGTCATGGGATAAAAACTTTATATTTGGATGGCGTTTGCAGAGTTGTTAGCTATTTCATTTATCCCTGACAATGCATCTCTACATTTCATAACAGATACTAAGCTGCCATCTGTATTAGAAATCTAATCATGCGGCAATCTTAAACACTTTCTCTCTGTTATTCTTTGTCACTTGTTTTACCACTGTTGGAGCTGGCATTGGGACATTATTCCTGGACAAAGCACGAAACCTTGCAAACACCAGTTATTCAAATGCATACTCTGCCAATGGCCTTGGTCTGCCTGTATGCTGCTTGTGCATTCTCTCTCTTCTGTGTTCTGTAATGAATATTGCTTACATTAAAAATGTGTTATAAATTGAATTTTTTGCTGCTAGGACTCATATATAGAGCTGCACCTATTAATGGAAAAACTGAAAACCGCCCAACCTAACAGGCTGTGTGAAATTAATACACATCGGTCAAAGAAATGCACTTTGATATGTGCTGTCATGGTTTTATTTTCCATGCCAATTGCACACCAAAGTTCAAAGGAAAGGAATATTTTGGGGATTTTTAATGTCTTCAGTCTGTGCCTTGCCAGACTTTTTATGTTTATTTTAGAAAGCTCCTATAATTCAATCAATTGCTCAATCACACGTGTAATATAATTGGGAATTGCTAAGAAAACACCTTGAAGAGAAAAAACAAAAGGAAACAAACTTGTAAGCACACCATATCTGTGACTGAGGTATATATCTCTCTTTGATTATCTGGTTAGACCAGTGGAAAGGGCACACAAAAAACCAACCAAGTAACCAAAAAAAACCCAATCCTGCACTCACAAAAAAAAAAACCTAAAAGAACTAAAAAACGACAAACAAACAAACAAAAGCCCCAGAGGATGCAATAAACTGATTTCTGATATCTGAAAAAAGTTTATTTCATTTTCTTACCAAGAAAGGTAGTTAAGCCACTCATGGTATTAGAGGAGTCACTTGAATACTCAGTGTACTCGGCTCAGGGCTTGACTTCATGCATTATTTTGGGCAAGTCATGCTCTTTAACCAAATTTTGTTGACTGAAAGATGTTCAGGTCAAAAGCAATGGTATTCTGTATTTGTACATGCCCTGGAACGAAAAAGAAAGGTAACTTACTGAAATGTCACCAGTAAGCCTTATTTCTGCAATATTCTGAGACAATACTTTTCTCCTAAGATTTATGTTTAATTCAAAATTTCCAGAGAATGCATTTGGTTGGGAACCTCAAAATAAAGACTTCATAGAACTTCTGACAAGCCTCCTGCAAAACAATAGCAGTGTGCCATGTGAGCCAATGGGTGTAAAATGGAGGAGAAAAATCGGTTAGAAAATATCTTTCCTTTGATGTAGGTAGGTTTTCAATTAGACTATCTAATCCAGAAAAAAATCAGAATAACAATTGAGCAAATGTTGTTAATCTGTTTCCCGATATAAATCCTGAATAGTGCATCCCCTCACTTTTCTGGCTCTTCTTTACTATTTCCTAATGACATTGAAATTGTTGTTCTTACAAATTACAGAATTTAGTGTTATAATTGTGGTAAAGATGTTTGCCATTGTTCAAGCAACAGAAAGGAGATGAAGCAATAAATACCTGATTTTGGAATGTAGAGGTATAGTCAGAGAGATTAGTTTTGTGCATGTGATTTGAAAAACAAATAGAATCCAAAACCCAGACACAAAAACCAACTTTGATGTTCATAATAAAAAATTTAATGTTCACATGTGAGGTTAAAATTAATGATGACTCAGATAATTGAACAGCATCAATATTAATGATTTGAGAAAGGAAATAGCAACAAAGAATTGTCATGCAATTGAAAAAATTGAATTAATGCATGTGAGAATATCTGAAAAAGACAGAATGAAATGTAACATTTCATGTTACATCATGAAATGCTAATGATGTTGAATTATTGTTTTATTTTCAGAATAAAACAATATAAAACTTTGGCCTTGACCAAAAGTACCTCAGAAAGACTGGAGTCACTTGTCTGCCATTGCAGAGTTCCAGCATCACCTGTTAGAAATCTGCTGCAATAGTAGTTGTTGTTATCACAGTGTTTTCCATTCTTCACCTTACTGCATGAATGTCACGTTTCTGCTTAAATAACAGCTACAAGTACAGATGCTACCAATGTCAATAGGAAAGACTGGAGCATCCTGTCTGTGGCTGTTTTGCAGCACCCTTCTTTTATTTATTCTGCAGTATGCCGTAGGAGTCTCCCTTTTTTGAGCAAAGTTGTTGTAACACAAATGAGAAAGTCCTTACAGCACAACATATTTTTTCTAGGTGTTTAAATTTTACGTATATCTAAATTATCTCTCCATTATGTAATTTTTTAAATTATTTTTTTTCTTTCTGTGTGGGGAATTACTGCCAAACTTCTACAGAACATATTTTCAGGGTGCAGCAGGAAAAAGAATGAAAAAATCATTCTGTTCTCAGTGGCCATCTTCATTGCCCCTTACAATGACAGTAGTCACACTGTGCGGAATACCTTTATTTGTGAAGTATTGATGGAACTAATATAGCAAGCAATTAATTCTGAAATAATGAGGGAAGAATAAAAACACTGTAAAAAATATACTAAACCACAATTTACTGCAAATCACTGGAATAAAAATATAGAAACATTTTCTGGTAATTCAGCAACTGTTAGTTGGGTTACTGCTGCCCCTGGGTAAACTGACATTTTCATATGCACTAATTAGCAAAGAGGTCAAATAAAATAGTTAATTTGTGGCATTTTTCCTCTATGGAGGATCTAATCTCAAGTTCTGGAATAACTGACAAAGTAAAACCTTAGGTGTCCTACCCACCAGGGCTGGCTATTATCTACACCTAATTAACTGCAAACAAAATGGAGAAAAATAAACCTGTAGATTTTAAAAATTATTTTTATTGTTTGATGAAAGCTACGAAGAATCTTTATCCCAAAGTATGAGAAGATGCCGTCATGCCCACAGAAGCACACTGGTTTGGTTGTGATCAAATGCTGGAGCGTGTGGCAGCAATGGCAGGGCTGCCCTGGTGAGAGAACAGAGCCCAGCATTTCCTCCACTATCATGGAAGCCGAGCCAGCAGCTCTGTGGGCTGACGACAGCAGCGAGCTCGTTTGCTAATTAGTGCATAGAGAAATACCTAATTACACAGGAGTCATGGTGACTTGAAAAGAGACAGCTGAAGTACCTGAAGAAATTACAGTCTGTATTTCCAAGCCAGCCACAACCTCAGTTCTTGTTCAAATCACAGAATTGTCCTCTCAAAATTTCCAGCTGCTGCAAATGTAATTTTATCTGCATGAAAAGTGGAAGGAAAAATGACTGAGTATTCAGCAATAGCATCATCCATTCTCTCAGAATCAGCATCTAGAACACAAATGCTCAAGATCATGCATGTTTATACATGTAAATGATGCTAAATTACTGCATCCTAAGACTGCTGGTAAGATGAGCAAAGCTGCTACTCAATAAGTTATAAGTTTCTTTGGAACTGGTTTTGAAAAATGCTATTTTTATCTACTCAAAATCCTTAAAAGAGGTGCCCATTTAAAATGTTCACTTATACAAAGATTTGTTTTGCCTTCCAGTAAAATAAAATCATATAGCTATAAAAGAATCAGGTACATTTCTTTGCAAATTGTCTTATTTATAAATTTTATCTTTACAAATTCTTAAGTACTCTTTCTTTGGTATTTTTCACCACCTAATTTTTTCCATTCATTTTTTTTATAGATGGATATATTTTCCAGTGCATAATGATGCTCTTTTATATATTCATACATCATGCATTATTACAGTTTGCTGTTTCAAAATATAAAGGTTTCATGAGGATGAATTTGGCAGGATATTTTTCCACATAAAAGTTAAAATAAAACCTATTTTTATTCAAATATTCAAATAAAAGCAGAAAGGTATTTTTCAATAAAAGTTAGTAAAAGTTTTTGTGTAAAGAGGTGGAGAAAGCAACATTTTAGAAACCCACAATTTTTAAATCCCTACATTGCCATTTTCATTTTATTCTCTATGAAGAAATAATATCAGGCAAAATCAGTAATAAATTCAAACTGTCATCTGATACTTTTGAAATACTCTGAATCAAACTAAACTATGTTTCCCCCTGAAATAAAAGCAATTCTTTGCTTCCCACTAAGGGCTCCATGAAAACTAAACCAAGTTTCCCCTTTTGTGAATTCAGGTGGTATTCCCTTCACAGGGGCTTGCAAGTGTGGCTTCTTGAGCAGTGTGAATGATAAATGCAATTAATGTTTGGGTTCTTGGTGCCATGTGCTTATGTTACACTTGCTTATTGTCTCTTTTTATTTCAAAGCATGTTTATATCCTGACCTATCTGGCCACATAATTTGTCAGTAGGCAGAATATTATGGCAGATCTGTAGTCCATATAGGGCTGACTGTGTTGTCGTTTTTACTGTTTGAGTGGTGTATTTTATCCCCCTCTGAAATAATGGAAAATATTTTCTCTGTGTCAATTGTTGAAGTTCAAATGTGCTTTGAAATTTCTGAGCTACTGGAAAAATTCTTCAGGCCCCATTGATTTTACTTCTGTTCAAATGTGTTATGAGCAGGAATGAATCCATAAATCTGTACTGCGCCATGTGCACTGGATAAAGGGTCTTACAGTCCTTCAACTCTTGTTCAACTTTTGACTCCTGCTGCTTTCTTTTAAGACCTTTCTAGTTTTATTCAGGATACAAAAGGTATTCATTCACAGAAATACTTAGTGGACCTACAGATGTTTATATCCTCATTATCATTTTAAATTAATAAATGTACATAAGAAGACCACTTTTGAATGTCAACATGTAAACAACAACTTGAACAGAAAAAAGAAATATAACAGAGCCCTAAATGACTCAATTTTTTAAATTAGACTATTGAAAATGTTCTGTAAAATAATGCTTAAATCTCACATGATGAAGCACAAGCCTTGAAAATTGATAATTCTTTTTCTTAGTGAAGGACATAAGTGGCATTTTGAAAATTATTCCTCACCTAATTGTCTGATGTTTTTAACTTAAAGTTCTAGACAGCACTTCAAGGCTTAGGTCATTGTTTATCACTAAATATTTCAATCAGTAAACCAACTTCAAATCAGAACATCACAGACCTGAAAGAAAGGACACTCACTTTTGTTTTAAAGGCTTATTTTGTTATCTCTTCTAATGATATTCAAAAGTAGAGTATTGCCTATGAATTTGACATAGGGAAAATACTGAAACTTGATTTCAGTAGAGAATGATTCAGCCTAGAGAATGATTATTCCTCATGAATATCATGTAACTACATAAGGGTTAAATGAAATCCTTTCCTCTAGGGTCAGGATGTAAAATTGTAACTAAAAATAAAAGCTGTTTCAGCTTTTGAGGACAGGAGGAGCAGAGGAGAGTGTTAGTTCATCCAAAAATAGTCTCCTTATATCTACAGATATACAGAAAATCATCCTCCTTCTACAAAGCAAAATGGAAAGTTATCTGAGAAAGCCAAACCTTTTACCCCAAAACATTTGACTAACAGAGGATTGTATGAGCAGTAAAGGTCTGCTTTTCAATGTGTAGCTAGTTCTAAAATACCCACAAGAGATGTTTTCTTTTGAGATGGTCTATTATCTTATGGATTTGTATTTCAGATAACCTCCTGCTGTCCTAGGGAAATTGCACGTGAGTGGTGCTACCCCTCAGAACTGGAAACCTGTTTATAACAGCAGTATATCTGGGTACAGAAATTATTTTACAATATTTTTAATCTGCAAGCTATTGCTGTTTTCAGTCGTGTAGGGTGGTTCTGCTGTTGCTGTGCAGTGACACATTAGGCTGGGCATGTAAAGTAATGCAGTGTGACTGATACAAGCTGATGTTACACTTCACAGCACAATGTTTCATAATGTGTTATGTCAATGAGAGCATTTAATAAAAAAAAAAAAAAGTAATTCTCCAGACAGAACTGATAGAAGAATCCAAGAATAATTTCCCTTCTCCCTTACTCCCTTTCCTGAAAAAAAAGAGAAAAGAAAACAAGAAAAAAGAAAAAAAAGGCCTCACACTGAAAGCAGAGGCCAATTTTTATTCAATACACAAAAATAACTTTTGGAGAATACACAGCAGTTGGTGGTTGTATAATACACTTAGAGCTGAATTAAGAAGGGGGAGTAATTTTTATTTAAAAACCTGTCTTTCTCTTTACAGAGTTAACATAATTTCACACATGTGATCTCTGCTGGCTTTCAAAGCCATGTGTTTTTAGAGGACTAAGGCTAGAGTACTTTAATGTACTTTTAGTCTACATAATGTTTATGAGCATTTTCAGCTTGTAAGGCAACATGTTATTTCAATTCCAGACAGAAATATTTATTTTATGAAATCTCTGAGGTTTCTCTTCGTTGTAAATTTCTTTTAGTTACTTTAATTTTTTAAACTTGGTCTGTTTTTCAAGGTGTACTTTTAATTTGTTTTCATACAAATACTCTTCTTGAAGATCACATGAGCATACAGAAACTAGCATAGTACTTTCCTCATGTAAGCTTCTTGAATTTTCTTTTTTTTAATGGAATCCTCCTAAAATTTGGAAATCTTCCCATCTTATTCTTAAATTGAGTCCTTACACTAAAAAAGCCCAAACCCCACTCCCCTCTCTCTCCCCAAAAAATCCAAACCCAAAAACCTCACACATACACAAACAAATTTAAACACAAAAAAGGAAAAAGTATTTCTTAGACTAGCTAAACTTCTTTTGGCCTGAAAGTTAGAGAGTGATGAATTGATAAATTGTTACATTTGATAAATTATTTTTATATCACATTTTACAAATTAAGCAAAAGGAAATTCAGAAACTGATGAAGCTGCAGCATTTAGAAAAATGATGGAGGAGGGATTAAAAATGAGGCTTAAAATTTATCAATGTGTCTCAAGTTCCCAATGATTATTCACTCAGATCAGGTCATCCTTCAGGACACATTGCTTGCAATCTCTACCTCTATAAAACATTTTTCATCCCCTTATAGTTGTAGGTTTGACCTTCATGTGAGAACTCAACCAGGAGGGAGCTCCCAAAATAATGCTGAAGTTTCCTATGGGAGTGGTGCTGCACTTTTCAAGTTTCTGGAAACTCAGGTAGCAAAGGTATTCATCTTCTGTAACACATTTTCATCTTTTCAAACATGATGATCGTACCAATCAAATACTGTAATTAGTATATTTTGTTGTTACTTTGAATGTGATCCACTTTCAACTGTTCCACATAGGCAAGGATTAAATGATCACATTTGCCCTGTATTTTATAGCTACTTTCTGATAAAGTGAAAGGAGAAGCTAGTGTGTATCAGAAAAGATAAGAAACTAATTTATTAACTGAAAAAGTCACTCTGTTTCTTCAGAATAGAACCTGATTTTGATATCCAATGCCAAATCTTCCATATCAACCATCAAGAGGAAAAAATTTATATTTTTTCTTAATTTAAAAGATTATTTTAGTATATTTATGTGTGTTTGTTTATTTAGTATGTTTTTTTCCCTAGAATAATGCCAGTCTGTACAGTCCCACAACACTACTTCAAACACTAAATTACAAGACAAATTTCAGGGACAACAAATATGTCATATCAAGAGAACAAAATCTGATTAGAAAAGCTCAGATGTTTAAACATACTGATAGAGTTTTAAAATTAGTGGGGATTTTTTAATTAGATAAAGCAACAGCAGTAAGTTTAGCAGATATTAAGTAGTTGAGTGTATGAAATATGAATCATATAGTGAGAAAACTTCTATAGGTGAGTCCTTAATTAGTTATGCCAGTGTTGATAATAGTGGGGAATTTTTTTGTTTAGATTCATAATACCCATAAGCCAGAGCATTTTACCAATCTTATTTACTTGGTGTGTTTTAGCCAAAACAGGATGGCAAAATTGTGCAAAAAAAAAAATCACATTTAGGTGTACTCTTGCACTTATATAATAATAGCAATAATTTACCATTATTGTACTACCATTGGTATTTAGAAGGCCTGCAAAGGGATCATGCTGTGGGGTTCAGCTTCAATTCTTTTTCTGTCTAGATTGTATATATAGGCATTGTGTGTGTGTGTGTGTGTGTGTGTGTGTATCAACCTTTTTCACTGGTGAAGTGAAACAGGCAGTTTCACAGCACAGTTTAGAGGTTTCAGTACAGGCTTTATGTTCAAAGCTTCACTCTGTATTTTTCTCCAAAAATAAAGGGAATCCAGATAAGAGTCTGGTTAGGGTCCCAGTCACAGGTTTGACATGTGACCCCAGAGAGATCCAAACTGGGGACCACTGTGAATATGTAAACACAACAAATGAGTGTCAGTGCACAGCCTCCATTCCCTAGGGAAAGTACCTTGGCTAAACTCCTAAATAGTTGCTGCAAGCAGATATCTGAATTAAATTGGAAATGATCCAAAACTTCAAATTACAAAAGGCCAAAATATGATGTAGATAAAGCACTGTCCCTTTTCTGTGGCTGCATGTGCTAACACAAATAAAATATTACTGATGTACTGCTGTAGTGTTTATGATTCAGAAAAGGCAAGGAAGAAGAAAACAGAGTTAGTTTTTGGGTTTTCTTATGTGGGCCATCAAACCCACTGTTGCTGTGGGCCAGCCATCAGGAGGGCTGCTGGGGAAGGGCACATGCTGTCTTACAAGTGCCAAGTCTGGTAGTTACATGCTGTAGTACAGAATAGTTCTTAGACAGGCAAGTGCTTTTATACAGAACAGATCACAGGAGCTGTGGTTATTACTGGAATGTAATATTAAAACCGACATGAAAACTGACTAAAGGTTACAGCATTTGCTATTGCAAATCTTTTATAGTTAGCATATAGTCCTCTTGGGGTGAGAGTGATGGAGATAGGAGCAAGTGTTGTAACATGAGATCTGACATCATCTGATTTATTCATGTGCCTGAACAGTAGGTTATGTTATCTGCTTGATTTCTCATTTAAAAAGGAAGTTATTACAACTGAATTTTAGCCACAGACCTAAAAAAGAGGGAGTCATCCTGAAAAAGACTAGAAGACAGCTCACCAGTATTTGAGTTCCTGTTGTGAAATTGCTTCTTTGCTTTTGCATATGAAGGAACACAATAAAAGAGGTTGATGTGAAAATAACCCTAAGGACTCCATTTTCTTTTCCCTGAAAGCAGGAGACTAAGGAAGATTTCTTTTGAGGATGCATGGAGTATATGGAAGGAAATTTAAGACATCATTATAATCCTGTCACAGCTGGAAGAGGCAGACTCCACCAGGAAGCTACTTCCTCATCACAGCTTAATTTTATATTAAACAGTTCAAATATGTAAGATGATTAAAACCTCCAGTGATTTAAGATTTTTTCTTAGGAGACTGCAGAAAACTGAGCACACTCTGCTTTGAAAACTGAGGGTACTTTTCTTTGCTTAGGTTATTGAAGTAGAAAACATCTATGGCTGAAAGGATTGAAGAATGACATTGTGACTCTGTTCCTCATTTTGAAATGACAAGACGCTCAGCATTAGCCCTCAGTCACAGCTGGTGTTAAATGCTCTTAGGTGTGGTCATGAAGAAGGCTTCATGCCTAGATCTAAAAGAAGACTTTAACGTATCTATGTATCTCCTTCATTGAAAAAAAAATGATTTGCTTTTAACCATTTTTTACATAAATGAAATTCTATAGATATATTTTCAGTAACCTAATTTTCATAGGCTGGAATACCTAATCAGTTTAATCCATTCTTGCCAGATAATATTATTCTGGTAGGAAAACTTAATTTATCCATATACTTCTAGTGTTGACATCTTTTTTCATTGAGACCTATTCAAAAATCAGAATAATAGTTGTTGCAGACTTTTGTCTGCTTATAGTGAAAAAGTATTTTTGTGTGATAGGAGATCTCTGTTATTGTACCTTCCATTTTGGAAAATGGAAATTCTATCAGAGATAATTCACAGACAGACTTTAATTAAAAAAATAGTAGCAGTTTTAATTAGAAGAATATTTTTATTCGCTAAAAAATTAATCAATACTTCATAAACACTTTATAGAGTGTTTAAAAAAACCACAATTGTTTCTCCACTTAAGGCTAGCCTATAATTTTGTAATCGCTCTCCTTTTTTGTCCCCTAAGATTCTGCTTTAAAAATTTGAGTTGTTCTCATAGGGTACGACCCTGTGGTGCCAGTAGGACACAGTGAAAGGAAGTTACATTTATGTAAGAGAAATAGAGTGTGTTTCATAGGGAAATTATTCTTAATTAAATTAAAAAAATAGGGCAATCTAATAGTTTTCTGAAAAAAATATTAAAAGTTACAGAGATTAAAAAAAAACTGCTAGAGAAAGAGAAACAGAGACTAATCATTAATTTTCTGCCTGTGATTTGTCCTGGAATAATTTGCTTAGGTAGGCAACTAATCAGGTTCTAGTTTTAATGAAAAACTAAGGTTAAGATTTTGGCTGGAGGACCTCAGAAAAGTATTTTTTTAAGGACATGATGCATGTCAGTGATGAAGTGAAAGGAGGAAGGAAAAGGCTGTGTGTCTAAATGGGATTTTATGTAATGTGGAAAACTAAATGGTAGCGCCCACAGAGAGAAACACGATAACTCACCACTGCCAGCACCACCTCCCAGCACCTTCCCTTCTCAGGACTCCTCTCTTGTCTTTTCTGAACACAACAATGAGTATGTTCAGAGAGGTCTTCCAGTTGGCAAGGGCATTGTGACACACGAAGGGGGTCTGCTGAAAGCTGCAGTTCAGTGTAACCAAGGCTCATGAAGCTGCTTTAGGCTGTGTAGCAACAGGAGGAGCAGGGCTGAAACCCTCAAGTGTGTTGTTAGAGGAAGGTCAAGGAGCTCGTTTGATCTTGAAAGGAAAGAAATTTAAAATATCTGTGATGGGAAGAATAGGTATGGAATGAAAAGACTGTTGATAGTCTGTTTTCAATTTAAAAATACCCCAAAGGATTTTGCAATTTATATTTTTAATCCATATGTGTTATAATTTGAGTTTGCATCTTTAGAACCTCATGGGGAGCTAGAACTTGGTGCTTGCCAATCCAGGAGCTTCAACCTGAACTTGCAACACACAGAGCGGGGCTTCAGAAAAGACTCTTGAGAGTGAGGAGAGAGCTCATGGTAAGTGAGGAGGGAGGCCAATATCTCCTGCACTTTCCACTCTTCTCTCCTTCTTTGCCTCTGGTAGAATTAGTTTTGGTGGAGACACAAGGACAGAGTGGAATCTGTCCTGTCCCTTCCATGCAGAGTTCCTGGGAACAGTCCTGCCCTCTTATAGCAGCACAGCTACTCCAGACCTCCTGTTAGTCCTTCAACACTTTTGTAAATGTTTTTGGAAAAGAAGGAAGAGCAAAATGCAGCTTTGTCACCCAGCTTACAGAATCTCTTATTTCAATTCTGGCTGTGTCAGAACTGTCATGATCAAAGACTCTTGCAGAAGGAGCATTTGCATGACTACTCTATTTCAGCCTCTTCATCTTGTAAGCCACGTGCTTGTGCTCAAATGTTAGCTAGCTCTCCTTCAGTTTTTAGTTTAATTCTTTGTCTATAATAGTCACTTCTCAAGTCCTGATAATTTAAATACTCTTCCAGATTTGGAATGTAGATTGAAAGCCTACTTCTTGCTGTTTTCCAATGGACTTCATGGTTAACCTGTGTAATGAAAAAAATATATATTGTATCCTTTTATGCACTTCTATATCATCAAAGTCTTTGAAACCAGACAGTTCTAATTTCAAGTGGAGCCACAGATATTGTAGGTAGCCAAGTTTGAGGGCAGGATTAAGAAGTCTGGTTTAAGCATGAACAAAAAACTCAGCTTAAATTACACAGTTTTAAACTTTCTCCATAAACAGAAGTTTTTCTCTTCTTTTTCTGAAAAAGAAATATTTTAAGTTTGAAACCTGAATTCAAATACTCCTTATAAGAGCAATGATTATAGATATTGTGGTAGATGTTTGTAAGTGAACAACCTCCTCCTTGATGGAATTTACCCATGTCTGTTATTCTTCCATAAAGCTTTTATGAAGCTGCAGATTGTACCTGTACAAGAAAATCAGTACAGTTCTTAGTCTCTATACCACTCACTTGGGAACAAAAAGCATCTCTACAGGAGCTTCTAATTAAAAGCAAATGGGTGGAACACTAACTATTTTATGCTACTACAGTTCTGGCCAGAGTAGAAGGCAAGGACAGGCTACACTGAAAACATAAAGTATTAAGCAAAGGAAAGTGAGCATACTGTGCTGTTGAAATAGTGTCAGAGGAGAGCTGTAAAGTAAAAACTGTCCTAGCATGGATAATGCTATCGAATGTAACACAAGACACATGTAAGTAAGTGGATATTTTTTATGCCTGACAAGTTTTTATGCCTGGCATCCTGTTGTGTTGTAGCTCTGTCAAATTAGTATCTCTAGTCTTTACTGTGCTATGGCGCTACTCTGCAGAACCATCAAAAATTATGTAACAGAGCAATCTCTAAAGCTTTTGATGGAGCAGTTGAAGTACAAGACTTGTATGTAAGTAGAGGTGCTGATGGCCCCAGAATTACATCAAACCAACCCAAAGTTCCCCATTCTTTATTTAGAAAAACAAGGCAAACCAAACCTTGAATTTGTAGATCCCGGGACAGATGAGAGATCACTATAGTTTAAAAAATTATTTTCCCCTTATTGCTCTGAGTGTCCCCCTTAATACTCTGAGGAAAACACACTGCAATCAAAAAAGCTGATGTTTCAAATACCTACAAACTTGTAATCAGTGTGCTGCTCCAAATAGCAATGAAGCGGGCTCCATTCTGCATTGTTAGCATATGCCACGCTTGGATAGCAAGCAAATAAAATGAACTAAAAATACTGGCTTCAATTGCCTGGTGACAATGAACAGATAGAACCTGTCAGACTTTGATTAAAAAAAAAAGTCGATAAACACATTTTTATTATGAAATTAATATTAGTATCATATCAATCATGTAAATTCTGTAACTGCGTCTTTCTTAACAGATGTTTTACTGAAATTTGCATAGTGATACTGGGGTTGCTTGAAGCTTTCCCTACAGCTTATGTTGGTGTGGTTTTTTTAGGTCAGTGATTACTGTACATACAGATGAACGCAGAAAAAAAGAATAATCCTAATTGTTTTTGCTTTATTTTGCTGCAATTAAATGAAAGGGAAAAATTAAAAAGTTGACAGTATCTTCTAAAAATCAGCCTCGTTGTCTCACTCTTTGTCATATAAAGTTATACAGAGCTTCTAGAATCATTCAGAAGATGATCTTTCTTCAGCAATTATTAACCAAACCTAAATTTACAAACTTTATAAGCCTATCTTGACACTCACAAACCTGTCTCAGTCTTTATGGACTTAGCACCTCTACAGTTTGAAGAGTCTTATCTTGGTATACAATTTTTATCTGAAAGCTTTGGCTTTGTAGTATTTCCTGTCTAAACCAATAAAATGAGATAAAACCAGGACAATACTCGAATGAAATATATCTCACAGGGTGATCGAGTAGCTGCAGATAAATTCTTACTCCTCATTTAGCTCTGGATCATTGCCATAGATCTGCACCCAGAATTGCTGTCTTTTGCTAAAATATCCAACATAAAGAACTAACTTTTTTGGTACTAGAAATAAAGAATTCAGACACATATATCAATCTCTCTCCTAGGAAAATTCAAGACTGATTATTAAATTCTGCTTGCCTAAACATTTGTTTGTTTGGTCATTGTTAATTGAGTAGAGGTATTTTATATTCTGTGAAGATATCTCATTTCATGGCCATTGAACCCTGGATCCTAAATTCCTTTATGAATAAAAGACCAAAGATATTTATTTTGAGCATGAGAATTACCCCATGTAAGATAAATCTCTTTAAATTTATTATTGATATGCAGATCTTAGAGCATGTCACAAAAGAATAATTATCGACACTTTACATGTATGAACAAGGCTCAAGGCATTGCAAGCATCAGGAGATCACCCAAGGGCAAATGCCACAAGAGAAGATACATCTTCTGTCTATTTAATTCACTGTATAGACTGTAGATTCTTGAACTGATACAACTGTTTCATTTTCTCTTGTTTTGTAAATCCAAAGAATTTAAAGAAATATTTTAACACACTGTACACACAAGAAATTATTGAATCATATAGCAGTCAATCAATCAAAATCTTGTACAATTCTATTTAAAATTATTCTCTGTGACATTATTCACTATGGGACAGTGTCAGCTCTGTTTTAAAAATAGTTTCCTAATTTTAAACTGTAAATCTTAAAAAGCTAGAAAATAGCTACTATTATCCAAGTGAGAGGAAAGATAGAGTGGTTTTTAGATGTCAATTTGTGTTTTCTTATGTTAAGACAATTTCTGGAAAATGTGTTTTAAAAGTAGCTTTCAATGTATTTCCATTAAGCAGAAGTGAAAACATGATATATTCTGAGTGAAGTCAAAGAAAGCAGTGACATTTAATGATGGTTTTTAAAGGAGGGTAGACAAGTTTTCAGCCAGGGCTTCCAAACACATAAGTAGTTCTAGCAGTTGAAAGCAGAGCATTTAAATCCTTTTGACATCCTTAATTGGATGTTCCCTCACTCTCTCGCCTGTCTTGCTATTTGCCTTTACTTCTCTCTGAGTTTTTCAGAATATTAAAAATGTTCAGAACCTTCTAAAAATAATGCACTTAAATATTTGTAATGCTGTATTGTGTGCACAGCATCAAACCATTACAGTCCATGGAATTATACCTGGTGATATTTTACCGCTCACCATTTACCAGTCAAGGCAGATAAACAGATGTGTACACTTCTTTAAAATCTTATTTTTTCCAGAGGATTAATATGTGAATAATCAAACTGACAGTAATGGTGGTTTAGTACAGAGTGGGAGCAGTGTGAGCTCTGCAATAGTGTCTCTATGTGTTTATGTGTGTGTACTTGTGTATGGATATGTGTGCTAGTATGTACAAAAATATTTTCTGGACAAGTTTTTTATCCTAGAATCTAGATTGTAAAAACCTATATCATATTTTATCAATATTCAGTATTTTCCAGTTGATATTTTCTTATCATGTTTAATGGTATGTCATGTGAGACATGCTCACAGTTCAGTAATAAAAGACCACCAAGCAGGTGGTAAAACACAAAAAAGGAAAAAGGAAGGGTAAGAAGTAAGAATAATTATGAGAGGAAAAGAAGCCAACACACACACAGAGCCACACCCACTCTTATTGTGTTAATGTCTGTGATTTATGCCTGTTTTTAAATTACTAAATTCTGTATGTAGACATAGTCCTCTTAATTTTAAAATTATGTGGTAGAATAAGAAACAGTTTAGAGAAGAACAAAACGACTGATCAAAGCTGTGGAATAGCTTTGGAATACATTCCATGCCACGCTATGGTGACAGGTAAGCAGGGAGGTTTTCTGAAGAGCTAGCAGAAGAGATGGAAGCAATCTGTGAAAGAGAGATTGTAGGTATCAATAGTCATTGTCTCTTCCAGGACAAAAACTAGAGTACCAAGTTACGGCACAAGGTGACACATCCAACACCAGTTCAAGGACTTTGGGGCCTTCATAGAGGGTGTTGCAGATACCAGACCTTTAGGTGAATTTACTTTGTTACAGAACAAGAAAATATGTCAAGGATAGAAACTCATGGTGTGACCAATTGTAGCCAGAGATCAGTTTTCTGAAGTACTGAGAGGCAGATTTTCCCAATTTCCTAATGCAAAATTTCACTTTATCATGTGATTTTATGTTTTGTTTTCCAAGGAAGCAAACTATGAATTTGTGCAGAACAAAAATGAACACTGTGGGAGCATTCTGAAGCCCTGAAGCTGAGGTAAGCAATGCAATGTCACTGGTTTAGTACAATCTATCACAACAGAGATAATTGTAGACACGAAGAAAAAGACAAACAGGTGGTATTTATTGAATATGGATCTTTTAAAATCACCTCTACTTTTCCTTTTCTTCTGAAAGATTATTATTAAGTAGATCTTTTTCAGCTTTTCTTCAGCTAATACTTTTTCAGATTTTGAAGCCAACATCACTGACATTTAAAATAATGTATACAAATTTTCCTCTTTATTTCTTTATTGCATGATTCTTGAAACATTTTTGTTATGTTGATAGTTAGCATGGAAGCACTCAATCTAAGCAAAATGTACATTTTCAATTTTTTTTTCTTTTTGTTTATTTAATTTTACCACCCCCTCAGTTACATAACTGTGTTATGTGGGTTTTTTTAAGCTTTTTTCCTAACCACTCATTTCAAAACATTTTAAGTGTTTAGCACAGTACATCCCAAGCTATTGAACATATCAGCCAAGACAAAATGTGGCAGTTGTAGCCTCAGGTAACTCATAAATGGGCTGTGTTCACATCTGAGAGAGAGGAGGAAAAAGTACAACTTGCTTTGCTTAGCAGTAACTGAGTTAATTATTTGCTGACATTGATATTCCGTGATAATTGCCACATTCGCAGGATTCCACGGAGACTCATACGTTACCAAGTTTCAAATGTGTTTAACCAAACTAAAAGAAATAAAATCAGGAAGTTGATGAACTGCAGATTGCTGGATGCAGTATGGCAGGAGCTACAGCACTATAAGCTTGTCCTCCTCTCCATCAGGTGCCTGATGCTGACCTTGGCCAGAGCTGATCCTTTGGCTCGGAGTGACTTTGTGCTGTACATGGTGAGTCCCAGCCATAGCTGTGAACACACTTCCACTCCACAGTGTGCTGTGAAAGCAGTGCACAGCTGACAGCGGAAAACACTGGAACCCCACACCTACCTAACACAGCTGACTCACAGAATATGACTTTGCCATGGTTGTTGGTCTGCTTGATTTGCTGGCCACCTGGACCAATAAGTGGTGAAAGTCCCTTTTTATTCCCTGGAAAGAAGAAGTGATGCTGAGAGGGAGCCAAACTCTGCCACCACAGACAGGGCATTTTAGGAATTGAACATCACAGGCAGAGAACAGCTACCAAGAGGTGTTGATAATTAAGGTTTTCAGATTAAAATTAACAGGTGGTTTGTATAGGTAGAGCTGCTGCTAGAGAACAGGCAGTGTAATAAATTATTGATCCTGTTGAGGGTGAGACAACTACAGCTAGAACACACAAAGCTAAGATGCCTCTGACAGAATAGAACCTAAATTACCTCAGAGAGTGCTGAAGTAGATCTGGAGAGCAAGTAAGGACACTGTACTGAAGGAGAAAGAAAGATGGTGAACTTCTGCCCAGAACAGAAAGAGAGGGTAAAAATATCACTGCAGAGCGAATTCAAGCTGAGACAGGGTTACTGAGACAGAATCCAATCAGGTAAAAGGATAGGGGGCTGGTAAGTTTAAAAAAATACCTCACATTTCTATTAACGCATATCCTTAATTAATTTTGAGGCATCATATACAAAGTTCTCATATAGAAATATAGGATTTTTGAGTTTACTATCCATCGCTTAGTGTTTAAAACTTCCATGAGGCAGTAACATCCATAGCACTGAAGCTCATTGCCCCCCTGACTATTTTGTCTCACTTTATCTTTGGTAGTATATTAGTCACATATTAGGGTACTAGAGCAGGAACTTGAATTGTTTCTGTTGGTATGATAAATACACACTTCTCTCTTTCAACATCAGAGCTGTGAGAAAAAGAAGCATTACAATTATACACATAAATGCTTCTAAGATGTGAAACTTTTGTGACAGTGATTTTAGCCCTAAGAACATCAAGGTTATTTTGGGGATTCTCAAAATTTCTATAGCATAGATGCAGGAGGAGAAATGGGAGGGCTACTGGCTGTTGGAGACCTTTATGTGTGCCACAGCAGTCTGATGTTCTCACGCAACTGCTGGCAATATGTAGAAAGAATTTTCTAAGGCATGGCTAATTATGAGTGAAGCTGATTAAAAAAGCAAAATTATGTGCAAAGTGTCTTGGATATCTTTTGTCTTTTACCTTTGGGTAAAAATACTTTTTTTGCTGGTTTTTGTTTTGTTCTCTTTTGGAACACAAGCAAATAAGTGGGTTAAACATGATTTTGGTACTTAACTAAACTAATAAATCCACACAATCCCTGATCCCTCTGTAATGACTTCAGAAAAGGTCCAACATAATGACCTTTAATTCAGCATCTATTCAGGACAAAATTAATTTGTTTTTCCAGAACTCCAGAATGTAGACAATGAACAGATTAATAAGGAGCAAGGTAATTATTTAGAGTACAGGATTTGGGGAAAAATAACGGGCAAGGAGATGAGGGCAGATGGATGGGACTTGTACATTGTCAGTCATAATCTTCCTTTTGGAAGTGATAAATAGTTTAAGCTAAAAAGAAGTGAAAGTCCTTTTCTGAGTTTCAGAGTAAAGATGTTCAGTCTTCATTCATGCCCATTGCAGGGAAAAAGTAGGTTTATAATTTTGACTGCGCTGTTTCAAGAACACCTTGACAGCTCAATCCTTGTAAGTGCTTGTGAGTTATTTGATTGTTCCTGCTTGCTGTGCAATACCTCAGAGCCTGGGAGAAGGAAGGGGCTCACCAGCTTGATCAGTTTCTCACAGCTTTCTCTGGGTTATGTCCTTTGCCCCTTCATTATCTCTCATTTTTTTTCACTCTCACATTAAATTTTAAAACTGAGTTGTTAAAAATGAAGTTAGGAATCTTTGGTTTTCCCCAAACAGCATTTCCATGCTTTTCTGGGCTGTTTTAAAAGGAGTATGGTTATGGTGATGACAACTGCCACCACACTATAGTCTGCATGTTTTTAACAGTACTCTCAGGTAATTCCTACTGGTTTATTATTTTTGGGTTTTTTTTCCTCCCTACTATTAGTGACCTTTCTTGCTGCATTGTTTGATAATGTTTTTCATTAAAATGCAGATGTCTATCCATTTTTTTTACCACTACACATGTTGTGTTTCCTCAGACATTAAGCAGTGCCCATACTGTGGTTTAGGCAGCGAGTGTCTCCCAAAGGTACTGTCTGCCTGCTAACCCATCTAGTATAAAAAGGTACTTGAAATCTGACACCTTTTCCCAAGAAATTTCCTCTCTTAGCTAAAGGTAAATGCTCCCATTTTGCCTGTTTTCAGCTATTTTGGCCTTATCCAGAAAGAAGCAAATCTAGCAGGCTGAAGAGAAAAAGAAGTTGAGGTTTGTGCATCAGTTTGAGTGTTACCTGACCCTGAGCCCATCCTGGACACTGTGTCCTAGTTAATGCCTATCTTTGTACACTCTCTAAGCTTCCTTTTGTAAACTCCTCACTAACAAACCAGATCTTTGGTACGTGTTCCTTTCTTAAAAAGTGAGAGTAGTGAACAGAAATACAACTATACAATTATATGCCAGGTATGAGATTAAACACAAGTCTCTAAGGTTAGATTTTTGTCTACTTGTCCCCCTTGCAGTCTGTACAGACACTAAGTGTCCCATCATGCTGGTCTAATTTTGCTGTACTCACAATTCTTTCTTCACTGTTCAGTTTCCTTGGGTATCAGAAGGATTGTGTGGATTACATTTGTTTAAGCAAAAGAAATCTGCCAAGGTGAGCTGAAAATTCCCCATTCCAGTGCTTAAATCTTCTAGGATCCAGGATTTCTTCAAGCCTTTTAGAATTCAGAACATTGTGGAAATAACTCAATGCCAAGAACATCTTGCTTTTCTTTTAAAGTGTATTCTTTGAAGGTGCTTTTTGAATCTTGGTTTGGGTCAAATCACTGGGTATTTGATTTAAGCAGAAATTCTATATTGAAACACTCGTGCTGCAAGATACTTGGTGTGCCTGCAGACACCTCGAACACACCCCCATGCTCCCTGATCAGGTCCCTGATTGCATTCTGGTAGCATTCATAAGTCTCATATAACTGGAAATTTTGAAAATCTCAACCCTTTTTGTCACTATTAATATTATTTCTGTGTAGGAGACATCATCTGACTTGTACATATCATACATCCTTGCAAAGGGCACAAAGTAGCTGCAGGTTCTCTGTGTGCACAGCTGCTCCGTATTAGTTTCCTACAACACTCAAATTTGGTGGTTAACCAGTACCCAAACTCTCAGGTGTTTAATTGTTGCAAGCTGTAGCAAGACATCTGTATGAAGTGTGGAACCACCTCCAAAATTCTATCAAGTGAAAGATTCTGAACATGTGGCTGGAGCAGGTCCAAATTTATTACCGGAGAGTTCTTGCTGCTGGGCTCTTCTGTAAATGCATGCATTCATTTGTTCACTTTTTCTCCCATTATCATGTTAAGAATTTCACAGTCACATTTAAATCTCTTTTTTTTTCCCCTGAATGTTGTTGTGACAGTCTTCCTCATATTGTATTTAAAACCTTCTCTTGCTAAAAACCAAGTCCAAACACTAACACACAGTGACAAACCAAAAACCCCCAATCTGATGCTGAACATTTAGTGTTGAAAATCAACTATCTTGTTGCAGCTTTACCTTTCATTAGGTATTAGAAAATAAATAATCTTATAATCAAAACAATATTACACCATTTATATAAAAGATTGCAGAAAGGTTTTATCTTTCCCTCAGGGCCCATAATCAAGTCTTTTTCTATGTAGTTCAGAGTGGCTAAACAGCTGAAAGCCATAAAAGAATAGAGAAGGTTTTAAGATGTGGAGAAATTTAATTTTGCTGCTTTTTAAAATTAAGACCATATAATTTCCTTAAAATTTTATGTTAAGCCCAAAAATAGAGAAAGGCAGCACAGAATGATGGGGAAATATTAGTAAAATGTGATTTTAGGTATAAGAAAATCCAGAAACTCTGTGTAGTGTGTGAGAAGCTATTCAGCTTTGAAAATAGAAACTTAAATTGCAGAAGATAATTATGCTCTCACTTTACATTTATTGGTCAGAACCAAGTTTGCCCACCAATGTTTAGAGGATAGCACTGTCTGAAGAAATTACCTCATAAAGGAAGCTGGCATGGAGGTGAATGTAGACTGTGATGGGGCTTGCATTATTTTCAGTGTCTGTAATACCTACAGGCAGTAACCACCAGTCAGCACGCCTTTAATATTTTGCAGCTTTTTAAATTTGGTTTTTTTTCTCTAATTTGGAGTCAAAATTAAATACCTTTTTGAATTGAATTGCGACTTTTAAAACAGGGGCAAGTTAAACATAGTGAACATTTTCTTTCACTTGTGTTTCTCCTATTTGCTATTGATTCCTGGAACATTATTTATAAGCAGGTTTTTCTTCCATTAGAATTCTGATTTTGAAAATTCTGACATTTGAGTCACAGTGGTTACCTAAAATTCGGTCTGTGGGTTGGTGTCATGATGCTTTAGTTATACTTACACCAGGAGAACCATACTGTTTTAAAAACCACTGGGTACAATTTTGATGCCAAGCAGTTACCAAGAAGGCAACTGGGAGATGTATATCACGTGATGTGTAAACTTTGTCATGTGATGTGTAAACTTGGTGTGTTGGAAGCACCCTGGTCATCCAATAGTTGGTTCTACAGTTAGTTTACAGTTTGATTCTTTGCCTGTGCTGTTAAAACAAGCAGATGTTCACTCTAGGGATGGTTGCACTGCATTTGTGAACAAAGTGATTCCCATGTGGATCACGACAAGGGATGTTCGCTGTCATAACTTGAAACTCAAACAAGTCCAACGGGCAAGAAATTGAATTGAATAACTGAAACAGAATTTGACCTACATGTTCCCAATATTAAGTTTTAGAGAGCATTTATGATCCATGCAAATGAAGATAACTCATGTATATTAATGCAAAGCTTTTATTCTAATCATCTTTGCATATGGCATAGTAAATATTGATACTATTAATAAAGTTGAAGCAAGATGGAATTGAATATTCATAATTTAGCTCACAGTACATTACAGATGTTTTACACTGAAAATTAATTGTGTGAAGTTATATATAACTTTGATAAGCTTTAATTTGGCTGCTTTTTTATCTACAGTATGCTTATTCTGTCCTTGATTATCACCTTCTGGCAAAAAAAAAAATCATCTACGAGGTTTTCCATAAAAAACAACAAAGAAGGAGGCAAGAATGATAAAAGAAAAGAGCTTAAATTGTTCTGATACAGAAGATTATCATATTAATTTAAACAACTTTCTGGTTGCTTCACCACTGGAATGAAAAAATAATATTTGAATGCTTCTCTCTCTCTATCATAATTGATTTTTCTTGCCTACTGGTTTAGTATGATTTCTGTCTTGCAACTTGCTTTTCATTCTTGATATCTTCTCCTCTTTTTTTGAACCTTCCAGATTTCTAGAATTGCAGCTGAAACATCCTGTCCATAATCCAACCCTTTAATTGAACTTCCATCCTTATGCATCTGAGGTATCACCTCTTGAATATTGCTGGCATCAAACAACAACCTCCTTTTGAATTTCTCTCCATTGCCTCATTTCTCTAAATTATTGTTATTCTCAGGGCTGCATTTAGACTTCTGGTCTATTTTTGTCTCATCTTCACTCTGGCAAATAGCTCTTGTCTTCTTCAGTTCGACTTCAAACTCTCTGCTCTTTTCAATGCTTCTCTTTTCAATGTTTCACTTCTTTTTTCACTTCAATCTTTCTTGTTTTCTGGGATAATGAAAAAGAATTATAAGTTTAAAAACACTTTTCGAAGGAGGATTCACTTATCTTGAAACTAATTAATTCTACTCCTTTTCCACCACTGTTAGTTTTCCTTGGAACACAGGCAAGAAAGTCTGAGAAGGCTTCATCGGCTCCCACTCCTTTTGCTTTGATGGGTGGCCCCATGCAGTTTCTGCAAGGCTTGTGTTTATTTTATTTTCCCTTGAAGAAACGGTTTTATATAGAAAAGCCATGTCTTAGCATGATCTGTTCTTTAGAGATAAGTGTCCTGAGGTTTTTTTCTTTTTGCCATTTGTTTGTTTTCTTCCTGCTCAAGACCAGATATGCTTGAAAATATATATTAATATTGCTGCAATGGAAGTTCAGGACTTTTAAGCTCCTGTATAACTCATTTTGCTTTCAAGATCAGCTACTCAGTGGTTCATATATTGTAACTATATACATTCATTACATGCACTCAAAATTGAACATATATAAATTAATATAAACTAGGGGAAGGAAGGATCTGCTGTTTGATTGCTAGTCCTTTTTATTCTTCAGGCAGAGGTACTTTGCCAACAAACAATAAATGGAAAGGAATTAATATAGAAATTAAAAGTTAAAAGTAGTCTTCAGGGAAACCCTCAAGTATACCTCAAATTACATTGATTAAGGCATTTTTCAGTTTAAAATAAATAAATCAAGAGTAACTAATCCAGCAGGGTGTAAAGCTCACAGATATATGCTCAGAGTGCATTTAACAAAAGTTTATTGCTAAGTGTTCCTCAGTTTTGCACATCAAGCCCCCAGGTTCAATTTCTGAACGCCTGATTGCATTATTTCTGCCTTGCACAAAAGTACTGACCTGAAATTCTTGTTTAAGTGACCATCTAAGAATCCTTTTTTAAAATGAGTGACAAGCATGGACCAGATCCTTTTCTCTAGGGTAACATAAATTATGCTGTCGTAATTACAAATTCTTAATTTCCAAATAGTTTTCTGCTAAATTTAAAGCACATATTTAAAAAATAATGTAAGAATCTTATGAACTAGTTCACAGATAACTTAGAATCATCTGCAAAAATATTTTTAACTGCATGAGGGAATGATGAGGAGGATATTGGTGGAAGAGAAGTGAAATGTAGCTTTTTTTTCCTCAGCACATTAATTTTTAAAGTTTATCTTTCTCGTTCATCTAGTAGAACCATAAATACTTCTATTTAGTGAATTATGACCTTCTACATGTTTGAGAAAAATTTCACTGGTATTCTCACACTCCACATACCACTTACTAGAACACTAGGAAAAGCCCCACAACATCAAAACACAAACATCAAACAACAAAGTTTCAGAATTATCAGCATTAAGACCTGGGTAGCACTCAGTTTAGAAAAATGTAAAATCAAATTATCAAATACATAATGTAGTAAATTAACATTGATATCTTTGCAGTCTCAGAAATGCTATTAAAATTACAAACACTGATAGTGCTGTGAAGTAATAAATTATTTTTCTGGTGCTTATTCTTGACCTTCACAAAGCTGCAGCTGAACTAACATAATGTGGTTGTTTGAATGCCCAGGATGCTGATTATAGGTTTTCCATGTTTACATGATAAGTTGATATACAGTTTCACTAAACATCTTCAAATCACTTTTTGCTCATCTATACTCAATTTTTCTAGAAAGCAGAATGCTTGCGGCTCTCAAGCTGCATTCGAATTATTCTAGCAAAATTATTTTTCTTCTAATTTGAATCTGATTTTTTATTCCAGTCACAGTCTTATCAGTGGTAGCTCCCTGAATTTGTAATATGCTTCACATTCAAATTAACTCTTTTGGATACTTCTTCATTTTGTATTCTGAGTTCAATCCATGTTTCTTATGTTTTTAATTTCTAAGGAAAAAGATCCTCCTCCAGCTGAAACACAATTTTTCAGCAAGAAAAATGCTTTATTTTGCAACAAGTGCTGATTATTATGACAGGGTTCTAGGTTGTGAATCCCCAGTGGAGAAATAAAACACTTTAACTCTGTTTTTCCTATGGCTGGATTAACCAGGCCTTGATCTCTCCTCTGAGAGCTTCTGGCAATGGTCAAATAATGTGGTCTGTAGTTTCTTTTCTTTCCCTTCCAAAGCTGTAGAGGAGAACATCACATTACTCACTCTGCTCACTCCTTGCCAGCTGCTAATATAAAATGGTATTGCTCTCTAAGGAGACCTGTTCTACATGTGTTTTTCCAAAGATCAGTATAAATTCTTCCCCTCTCCTACAGTTCTTTTCAGCCTTACAGCAGTTCTGTACGGCCGTGGTTTAGTTTTACCTTGGCTGTTCTGCCCTTCATGCTCACACATATTTCAAAGGGGGCAGCGCAGACAGCGCCAGCTCTCAGCCCTTTGAGTTCATTCCCGGCTATTTCTCACAGGATTGCAGAGCAGCTCTCCCTCGATGCCCTGGATTTCCATACAAAAGCCGATGATCAGCCCTGCAGCAAGGCGTGCTGAGCTGCCCTGCCATACTCCCTGCTCCACGGGCAGCGCTGATCCGTCCCCTGCTGAAACGTGACATGCGCTCCTGAGATTGTGAAACGTCACTAAATTAGATTCAGCAATTCAAACACCTGCAGTATCCTTTCCATTCCAGTGCGTTTCACTTCCTACCTTTTAGGTTGTGTGTTTTAATCTGGCCTTCTTTCATCTGTGCATATATGTGCTTCCTGTGCACTCATGGTAAAGCAAGGGAACTTTGCAAACAGGCAGGTCCAAGTCTAAGTCGGGACTAAAGTAAAAATAAATTAAATCAAATATTTGATTCTGTAGTGGATATCTGATCACTATACACAGTTTAAAGGGAACTATTTGCCCAATTTCCTAGCATTTCACTTGAAGAAACTGATATTTTTTCCCAAAGTAATTTTGCAGATCAGCTAAATGTGCATACTGAAGCCCTTTAGGTCTGAGGCAGTCAGAAGAGAATTGTAGTTAAAATTTGCATTTCTATTTAGCCACAAACAATACTAATTGCTAAATGCAACAATAATGGAGAGGCCAACAAATAATAGGTATACAAAGTAAAGCTCTTCATCATGGCTTCTCTATAGAAAAAAAAAATTCTCATCTGGTCCTTCACATTCTCCCAAGGAAATAGTATTGAGTTTACTAAAGTTGCAACATCAATGAAAACAAAAGCATTATCCACAGACACTAAGAAACTGTATTCACAGGCAACTAAAACTGCATTAAAAACAAACCTAAAAGTAGTTTTAAATTTCTTATTACACCAATATGTAGTTGTACTCAATAAGAACTGAATAACCCTAGTTCTTGAGCAGTCCTGTGGCTGCGTTTGCTGTGTTTCACATGCCTCCAGTTGCATTCCATGACTAAGGGAGTAAGGGTACGTGTTGATCCAGCAGTGCTGGAGGGGAGAAATACTATGAGATTTGCAACTACTGTTTAATCTACTTTGAAAATTAAATTTGATGGAATTTCATGCATCCATTTTAAACTGAAAACTTCATCAGGAGGAAAAAAACCTCATATTTTTCACAGATTGCATTTCTTGTTAACTGTCATGCTGCAAATTTGGATTTATTATGTTTTGGATCAACAACTGTACAATTATTTTTTGCAAAGAAACTTGATTAGAATGGAGAAACACAGGATACTGAACAAAGAAAGTCCCTTTTCAAACTAAGAAAACAGGCCCAAGATTTGTTTTCTGCTTTTCGCCCAGACTTTGGGCTACAAATTATTCTGCAATTGTTTATTTAAAGGCCTTTCTGCTCTACCATTCATGCATAAAAGACTGTGTAAAAACAAGCAAACAAACTAAAAACAAAACTAGCAAAAAAAACCTTGCAAAAGCGACATAAACGTCACAGAAAAAGCTGATCTAAGGAAAATTCACCATCTAAAAAGATATATATACATATACAGCTGTGAACTCTGTTGGGATTTAAACATTAATGCCTTTATAGCCAAGGAATGTCAGAAGAGAAATAATGTAGCCAGCACTTCTAAAACTTCATATATTTCCAAAGAGAGACACCTGAGGAAAAAGATGAAAATTGAAAGTGTTGCATTTGTTTAAAATTAATTTGATTACCTCATAGAAAAATGATAATCATATTACCAAACATTTAAATCTCAGTGGATCAGATTTCCCTCTTTGGGCTGATGGGACAGAAATTTCACCTCAAGAACCAGAAAATTTTACAGCTCTTTCTTGATGACAAGGCAGCAAGGAGAACTGATGTGACAGCTCAGTCTAAGGGAAGCAAACTAGTTTATTCCCCTCTGTAACACCTAGCAGGAAGCCATGCAGTGTCCACTGATGGGCTGAATCACTTTACCAAGGCTTTTACACATATTACATTTAAAAGACGCACATTAGATATAAAATCTTCTTTGTATTGCAGCACACACACACACACAAAAAATAATTTCAATTTATTGTTCCACTTTTGTCTTATATCAGCCACCAAAATAATACAGAAATACTTCCCCAGATTTCTTAATCCATCAAATATCATGACAATACATTCAGCCCTTTATAATGATATGCAAAACAAACATATTTCTTTCTTAAGAAAATTAAATATCCTGATCTCAATCCCATTTTAACTGAATGGGAATAAAATTATTTTAAAACAAGTTATTGGAATAATGTTCTTGAAAATATTTATCAGCCACAAGAATACAATTTCTGCCAACAATGATTCTTTAGCTTGATGCAGTGTCAGTGAATCTGGCTAAGTTGTGAAAAGAGAAGAGGCTTTGACTTCTCTTTTTCATGTATTTCCCCCCTCCCTTTCTGGTTTTAATTTTTCTTTTCAGATAGAATACTGCATGACAAGGCACTGCAAGGGTCTGGGGGGAGCAATTATCACCATATTTCTTACACTTGCTCTTTTTTCCTCCCCTGTTTGTTTCACACTGTTCTGTCTCTTTATTTTTTTACTTAAGAAGCTTTCTGGACAAGAAGTACATTGTTTTCCAGGACTGGAAAATGCTTGTACTGTAGGTACATACAATTGCAACATACAATTACCATTATAAATAATGGAATCTAATTTAATAACAGTAATCTGCAGAGGCTGTTGAACTTGTGGAGCTACTTAAAGCCCTTTACATAATACACAAAATCAAATAAAAATGAAATTTCTTTCGGCAAAAGTGACTCATTTTATATAAATTGTAAAGTGAATTTTCTTTGGTTTTAATCTCACAAGATCTTAATGCATGCCTGTTCTGGCCCCCTAGAATTCTGATGTTGATTCTACAGAACTTTTTCAAATATAAAACAAAGAATTCAGTGTTTGTTTGATGGCATTCTTCTGGTAGGAAAACCTTTTCCTTTCTTACAGATGTTGCATAAAACATGAATGCATTCTTTCTACTCTATCCCATTGAGACCAGACAGAGAGATTTGCCCTGGAGCAGCCCTAGTTCTTCAGATTATTTTGCTTGTTATGGGGTACATTTCTGTGTTGTTTTTTCATGATGCTACTTCACTTTGGCAGGTAGGTGGTATTCCTTTGGATCCAAAAAATGCGTCACACAATGCAGTATTCAGGAGCCTCATTTAATGCTTGCCACTTTCAAGTGAGTGATATTTTTTAATAGCTCTGCTCCATGTTTCTTGTGGTTTATACTGTACTTTTATGAGTCTCAAATGGGTATTTTGGATAGATATTTTACAGTCAGAAAATTCTGATATCTGGTAGCCTATTCAGTTCACAAATAATGAGAATCAGGCAGTTCTTTCAACCTACATGTTTGCAACTAAATCACTCAGCTTTCTTTATGAACAGGGTTTTTCTCTGTGGTTATGGCAATCTTTAATCTCTTTCTGTTCAGAAATCACTTCTCCTTCAGTTTATTTTTAATGTCAGCAATAACAGCTATTGATTTTCTCATCATCTAACTTACCACAGTTGACACACCAACAATTCACAGCATGGGTCTCAATTTTCTCCTCAAAGCATCACACTTTACTCATATACATTCGTTCACCTGGCCCTCACGATGGGAAGAGTAAGAAGAATCATCCAATATGTCAGAGTGCTCACCTGGAAGACCCATTTTTTTCATGAAAGGGATGCATAAGATCTAAAAAATCAGGGAAAGACTAACCTATAGGATAACCAGAAATAAATAACCAAGAATTCCTTAGTCAAATGATTTTATGATGTTGGCAATGAATTTGTTCCGTGTTACACGAAATAAAACAAACTGTAACTCCCACGTGGATTCCTATGGCTGCTTGTACATCTGGTGTAAGTTTGAGAAGACATCAGAAAGAGTCTGGGCCTTCCTGCCACTGGCCCATTTTACCTAAACAAGACCATGAGATTGTTTCTGAAATTTAGGAGTGATTACAACCAAAGATCTAGAGAATAAATTCAAGCATGTCCATGTTAACCAATTGAAATAAACTTTCAAGTCACTCTATGAGTAAACATTTTTTCTTCTCTTTTTCTTTCTTTCTTTTTTTTTTTTTTTAATATAGTTTGGCTTTTATTCTGAAGTGTCTAATCCTTTTTAGAGTTGCACATTAAAAAATCCTAGGCTATTCACAGAATCCTGGGTTTTACCCTGGAGTCAAATACCTTCTGAAGCTAAATTTGGCAATCCTTCACTTGTGTCCCCAAAGTCCCAAATGGGATCTAATCCAAAGTGCTTGATAAGATAAAAGCATGAAATCTGTCTTCTAAAAACCACATATTCCCATATTCTCTTCTTATATATAACTCTCACAGGTAGGATATTCTAGCCAAAAAGTAATAAAGTTGGTTAGGTTGCCTTCCTTGTGAAGATCTTTTAAACCCCACTTGAAATTATGGTAATCTGAACAGTAAGGATAGTTTATATGAAATACATCAGTGTTACCTTGTCAATGACAAACCTTAATAAAAATTTTGATGGCTGTATTTATGAAGAAAATGTGTATTTTTCTAAAATTTTTTACCAGTCTCCATAAATTGATTATAAATTCTGTCCATGAAAAAAATCAATTTTTTAATCTATAGAGTTAGACCCAGATAATGAATTAAAAAAAATCAAAGAAAAAACCCCACAATAAAAGAAATTAGGTAATAATAACAAAAAAGAAAAAACAAGAGAAGATAATTAATATTATGCTCAAACATTAGAAACTAATGAAATATCTTACCTGGGTTCACAGCATTAGAATTTTTGAGCATAATTTTAATCCTTTTATACTTTTGTTGTGCCATGGAAGGCTGGTCATTTCCTTCAGTGGCCAAACATAAAAGAGAAGGTGTTCTAAGCATAGGTATCTGAATTTGATAAATTTTCCCATAACAAAATTAAAGCCAGATGTATTTGTGTTATCATTAACCAGACAAAGACATCACTGTTATAAAACTGAAGATACAGTAAGAGTCCTAGAAGTTTCTAGGTAGATATGTATAGCTGAGAGATAAAAAAAATACCAGTTTTAAATGAAAGTTTCTGCTTTTGTAGTGTATCTATGGTGATTTATTAAAGAATCAAAGCTTTCACTTATAACTTTTTTGAAAATCTCCTTGGAACTTAGTTGAGGACAGAAAAAGGGGCAGATGTGAAAAAAAGGGGGAGGAACATTACTGGGAAAGATTTTAAAAGCCATAGCTTGAAATGATCACTAATTTTGTGGGCTGATAAAATGTAGTCAAACAGAATTTTACTAATCTAAAAAGCAGTTCATAAATGACACAGGAAAAAACAACATCTTTAATTTTGTCTGTAAACCTTCCTCTCAATAGGCTATTGCATTTGAAAGGATTACAAAATCAGAGAAGTTAAGGAAAACAAGTAAGGAAAGAATACAAGGGGCAAGTGTTGTAACCAAGCTCAACAAAATTCACAGTAGTGTGCAGGAGAAATTAGATAGGGTAAGCTCTGCCTCACTAGGAACTATTTTTCAAAATTTAACAGGTTACTGAATTTTCCAGTTTCAGAGACTGAAAAAAGAGTTATAAGCAACCAAAATATTCAAGCTGAGAGAAGTGGGGAAGAAATTGCTCACAGAGTAGTTGTTAAGATGTCAAGCTGTCAAGTTGTCACAGAATAGGCAAAAATATTTGAAAGTTATATTCTGTTCTAATTAGGATAGTTATCATTTGTCAATGAGCTACTAAAAGGTTTCAAATATTTTTACTAAACTGAGAAAGAAGGAGTGCCCACCTTTTGAGAACCAGATTAAAATTTTATAAGTTCTTTTTTTTAATATTAGTGATGACTCTTCTGATCGTCTGCCAAGCCAAAATTAAAACTCAAAGAATAAACAAAGCACTAAAAACCAAAGCACCAAATAAAAGCCAATGAAACATAAATGTAAACAAACAAAAATACAAACTGAGGAAAAGAAAACAAAATACAAAGTAATCTGGTTAAAATGCAGTAACACAGGAGTGGAGGAAGAGGAAACAAATTCAAGATTAACCTTTCTACTACATTTCACCAAAATTACCTGCGCAAAATGGAAAGAAACAACAAGTACCAGCAGAATCACAAGCCTGCTTGGCACTAGTTATGTGGCAGCCCACTCAGATATATTACTATTTTTGCCACCATGTTTCTAAAAAATGTAGAAGAACTAAGAAGAGTCCAGAGAAGAGCTGTATGGGATAAAAGACATTTATAAAATATAGGACATCAAAAGATTTGGATATTCCCTACTTAGGAAAATGGGAACATAAAGTTAGCTAAATTCCTAATTAAAAACATTCCCATGGTTTGATAAACCAAAAAAATACCTAACAACAGGTAGAAAAAAATACTGAGATCATCTCAGAGGTTGTAGAGACACTTTTGCTGTAAGTGCTTAGAGAGAAAGAATAAACTTTTATTCCTCAATCTGTTTCTAAAGGTCTATGAAAACATCATTCTGCCTCCCAGCTGGGGAAATCTTGATTCTCCCTGACAATCCTAAACACAAAACTCTATTTTTCATTTAGTGAATTGAGAGATAGATTAGTTTAACACTCCATGTTTTTGGAAGTCTATTAAATGAGAAGATATAATGAGACAGTTTTTACGTAAAAACCTAGAAAGAAATGAGTTTGCATCTATCTAGCATCAAGAAAGCTTACAGACCCCAATCAACTGTTGTGGAAAACTGAATTTTCTTTTCACAACCAAGCATATTTTTCTGAAGGTTTCAGCATGAGCATATGTGGTGTGTTAGATGACAAATTGAATATATTTAACTCAGCCAGCAATTATCAAATAAAACTATTTCACACTGTTAGCATAACAACCCATCTATGATCTAAGCAAACAATATTGTTAACAAGTTTTAGCTGTTAATTATAATCCAAGTTTTACAAAGGGGGAAGGACTTTCCTGCAGATAAAACATTTCTTAATAGAACAGGAGGTATTTGTGTTCATTGTCCCAGTAAATGGAGGAATAAATCTGAAAGTGAATCAGCTCTTTTACATTAATAAGTCCTGATCATGACTTTTTTGAAGGTCAGTCACTTTTGAACCTGTGGGTGACAGCAGTAACATACACAAAAACTAAGTCAAATTCGGAAGCTGATTTCTGCCAAATGAGGAATGGCTTTACACATCTTCAGTTGCTTAACAGGGTGAACATTTACTTTTTTTCCAGAAGAAAGTGCCTTTGAATGATGAAAGCTGCTGATAAAAGGGATGAGAGATAACATACTTGCAATCTTCCAGCCCTCTGTTTTCTTATCCTGTTGAGAGCTAGTCCACGAGACAGGTCTACAGGAATTTGCATTGGACACTTTCCAAGTAATTGCATAAAAGCTTTGGGAATGAGCTGGGAGGAAACTAGCAAGTCAGTAAATGAAAAAGCAGCTTTTATGTGGTATCTGCCTGCCCTAAAATCAGAAAACTGTAGCACCTGTGACCTAAAGACCAAGTACAGATAAATATCAAGCTTTGCACTGCTCGCCACACCCTCTGCAACTGTTGTAGAAGAGAGGTTATCAACATGACATACAAATTAATGAAGATTTTTTTTGTTACCTACCATGTAATACCTGGCAGATAGAAAGCCTGATGTTAAATGGACTTGATCGATCTGTCAAGATCATGTGAGATGAAATTTAATATATTTTCATTTCACATAACACTTCAATGCTTCAGTAAATGACAGTGATAAAGTATTTGGATATTTTCTGGTTACATTTTATTTTTACATTGGAATTATTTCTCTTGACTTTTTATGTGGACTCATTTGACTTCATGGTTTATGAATATTCCATCTGTAATCTCTCAAATGCTTTGCTAGACAACATTTATGAGTCCACAGCCTGCTATCCAACACTTTAAATCCTATTGACATCAGGGTGCAGCTTTTCAAAAGTGTGGTTACAGAATATAATACAATCAAAAATAATATTTAATTTGGAAGGGACCTCCAAAAATCATCCAGTCTGACTGCCTGAGCACTTCAGGGCTGATCAAAAATTGATAAAAATTATTAAAGTTTTTGTCCAAACATCTCCAAAACACTGACAGACTTATGAACCACCTCTCTAGAAACATATTCCAGAATTTGACCACCCTCTCAGTAAAGAAATGGTTTTTAATGCCAGTCTAAACCCCCCCTGACACAGATTTGAACCATTCCCACATGTCCTACCAGTGGATACCTGGGAGAGTGCTCAGCACCTCCCTTGCCACTTTTCCTCCTCAGGGTTATTAACTAGGGATTCCAACCTAAATTTAAAGCAGATTGAAGTTGGTGGGGTGAAGAAAGAGAAAAGGAAGCGCAGGTAGTAAAGACAAAAAGACCAAAAAAAAAATAGTAAGGTCTGAAACTGCTTTCAGTATTTTCAATTTTTTTTTTCACCTCTAGTTTTTTCAGGCTACAACTCAGTTAGCAACAAAGATTTTAAGTATGTGGAGAAAAGGGTGTTATCTTTGCATGTTCATTCTTTTTTAAGTCTAGCATATGTGCATATAAACATTCCTCTACTTCTTGCTTTCATCTCAAAGATATGCCTTTCTTTTCAAAGGTTCATAAAATGCTTTGACACGCTACATAGGCTAACTACTCAGCTTTATACATGCATATTTCCGTGGAGAATCTTCAACATATTTGCTGATATTAAACATTTCCTTTTTAAAACAGAAAGATCTAGGCAAATGGCAATCCTCTGTAATGTTTTCATGTAGTGGAAACTTTAATGAAATTTGAAGAGTTTTAGGGAAAACAGCAAGTCAGTCACTTTGCTCACGTGACTTATAACTTTTAAAATAGAGATTGATTAATTTTGTGGCTATGGAATAATTTGAAAGGATAGCTAAATTTCTTAATAGAAAGCACTTTCTCATTTTTCAAGCAGAATAAGTATATAGGTTAGCTGATATTATTATATGGATAAAAATGTGTTAGTCACTTTGGGGATATTTGAAGTCTGCAGCAAACACCAAAGGAAAACTTTTCATTAAACTGGAAGTAATTCAAAGTGTATTTTAAAAGTAATTAAACACAACCAAACTTACTAGGTCAAGAGTGGAATCACAAACTTCTAAAACCTATGCATTCAGAATTTCTTCTGAATCAAAGCAGAATAATGAGGATTTTTTCCCCATGCAGTACAATGAGAGTGGTTGCAGGAACTGAATGTGCAGTGGCACTAATTAAAGGGTTGCTCTACCCTATTTCCTTGGAGCAGTAGACCAGAGGTCCTGTAGGAAGAAACATTTATATATTTATGCACCATACCCTATTTCATTTGACCTTTCCATGCCTGAAAACTTCCTGATGAACTCAGCCTATTAAAATTATGACTTTAGGATTCATATCAGAAATAACCTAATTGAATAATCCCTATTTTCTGTTCACTGAATAGTGAAACTGAAGCTAGTGTTGGATTCAGTGGGTATCTTAATGTGGCTTGCTATTGCTCTATAATCCATAACATTGCATCAGACTACAAGAAAACTATTTTTAGTGCACCATAAGCCCAGTTATAACAATAGAAACATTGCATATTTCTTGCAAGAGGTTAATTTAGTGTTTGGGAGTGACACTTTTGTTCTGGCACTGAGACAGAGAATACAGAGCTATAAAGCCTGGTAAGCTATTGGGTAAAAATGGATTTGAGGTGAAGTTCACCTTGTATCAACCATTCAGCTGAATCTGACAGTGTGCTTGTTATCTCTCCAGAAAACCCACAGGCTTTGCATGTGAAAACACAGAATATCTCCAATTATTAGGGCTTAGGCTAAATAAAATTCAACAACCTATCCTTAGGTAAGAAAATGAAAGACAGAGAAAAAAACACAGGCAAAGTCTTACAGAAAAACTGTAATGCTGTGGACCTGTTATACACTAAAAATTATCTCAGCTCTCAAAGCGCTTTACAAAAAAATCCTTTAAGACACTGCATCTCACCTAATTAGGAGAAAAGGAATCTTCCTATAAATGCTTCTCATGTATTGATGTTCATAGTATTGCAAACACACATTTCAGGAAATGTTATTTTGCAACTTCAACATTAACTATTCAGTGAGCTTTCAAGAGTAGAAGTACAATTGCTATGGTCACTAGAAACACTTCAAGAGAAACTCAGTTCTCAAACTAAAAGGTGTTTCTTTTTTAAGGACAGTGTCTTAAAAGCTAATCTTTAAACAAATATAATCTGAAATTTGAATGAAATTTGAGTGCCAGAAATAAAATTATTGCAACTTTGATTGAGATGTTTCAGGGCAACATGCAAATTATAGTGTGATTTATCTACTACACGTGTTTTCCTTCTTCCTTCAACTCATCAGAATAGAAACATAAAGGACTCCTATGCCATGTGGGTGTCCTTTCTGAGTGAAACAATATTGTAGGAATCTGAGTGGAGTAATATGTCCTCCATCCATTTAAATTTGTAACTCAATTAACAGATTGTTATTTAGCAGGGCAAAATTTTGTGTACAGTGCAAACAAAGCATCCAGATACTTTCTGTGCCTCAGGTATTGTATGCTTAGCATAGTCCAGTTAGGACAAAATATCATTTTTGAGCAATAATGGGCACCAAATCACTATGTTTAATATTACAGTGGTTTTCAATAATTTTGTTAAATGTGTCAAAGTCAAAAAATGTTTTGCATGCATTGTTTAACAACATTTCCAGGAAGCAAGACAATTCCTTTTTGGGATAGATTTGCAATGTATAACGCAGGTCAATTTCTGCAATGTGTTGCTTATTATACAGAATCTCTTTAATAGGACTATCTAGTTCTACAGTAACTCTCATGACATATGTTCTACCTTACTCAGGCTCACACTATGCTAAGTTGGTGTACTGGAAACATCAGGAGAGAAGTTTTTCTCTGCAAACCAACAGATGTCGATGTTACATTATGTTACAAAACACCATGATACCCTTTTGTTACCAAAATTTAACTATTCTGTCACAAAGAACTGTTTCTTAAATCAGCATTATATTTTTTTCTTTCCCTTTATACTATTGTATTTCCTCAGCAGTTGGAGTCAAAAAATCTGTTATGGCAGAATCACCAGAAAGAAATAAATACTGGTTGCAATTAGAGTCAATGTCTTTTGTGAGTCTTCAAGGCAAAACTATTCCCTCTTTTCAATGCTGAAGCTACAGTAAACAGTAATGAAACATGTTTCAGAATTCAAAGCACGAATAAGATGCACACTTCCTTGTCTATATTTAAAAGATGAGAGTCCTTGATGTACAAGATTCTATGATTACGTCTGAGCATTTTTTAAGCCTGTAATAGATCTAGTGGAAATTCAGAATATGGAGTGTGATCTCTGGGAAACTGAAATCCTAAGCAAGTTAAAAATTTATCTGTACAAGAATAATACATTAGAATATTTTATTATGGTTTGATTCTAAAGCTCAAATACACCATTTGAGAGAATTTAATTTCCAGTCTTTAGTTGACCAGTATCTCTTCCCTTTTTAATAAAAAAATTTCTTTTCTGAAGTTATTCATTGTAATGAGTTAATAGAAAAATCTCAGTACATCTGAAAACAAAATTATTAATATACTTGATCCCAAGAGTAATACAGTATTTTAAGAAAATATGAGCTCTGTTGAATGATCTTTTGAAACACAGCAGATAATTTTGTTGAAAGAACTGAAATTTGAAAACTGAGCCTTTGAAATACATTAAGAAGTGAGTCACTGTTTGGGGCCAAAGTTGCAAATAATATCTTTGAGAAACAAATAAATGAGTCACTTGTGAAACAGGGAGTAGATTATTTTCTCAATCGAAGCAGTGATTGACAAAAGAAAGTGGAAGTAATATTCTGGAAATCAAACATCTGTACAGTATACATACATGCATATGTAAAGTGGGTTTATATATCAATTAAATAAATGAAATATTCACATCCTGTCCTTGAAATTCTACAGGAGAATCCACTTCAATTATAAAACTAGTTCTGCCTGCAACAATGGCACTCTTTAAAACATTTTAATTCAGGTGGAGTCTACTGGAAACAGGGCAATATAGTCAAGCATTATTGCAAAGGGAATCAAGAGAGTTGTCACACAACTGGGCACAAAAAAACTTACATTTTAGTCCTACTTAGGTTCCCCTCTGGAAAACTATCAAGCTTCAGGGCTCTACACAACTTGTAATAGCAAATTTTTTTACTTGAGTTGTCATGTTTTTTCTTTACACAAATATAAAAAAAAACCACTTCCCCAAACAACCAAACAAGCTACAGCTGTCTCAAATCGGTCATAACAACCATGCTCCTCAGTACAGGAACCCAGTCTTTTCACCAGAAAGAATCAGAACCTTAGAAATTGGGCTGGTTATTTTTTCTTTTATTAAATTCTGACTTCTGTGTGAGAGTAACAAATTTTTGCTCAAGTTGAATGGTAAAAGATGTACTTAAGGTTTTTAATGGTCTGCAATGTCCCTAATTTTGTCTAAAATAATGCATATATAAACCAATGAAATATAATTCAGAATGTAAAGAAAAGATCTTTAAGCAATATTTATTTTTTGTGAAGTTTAATTTTGAAACAGATGTATTATTTTTGGTACTGTGAAACAGTTTGAATCTAGTTTGTTCTAGTTATCAAAAACCTTGAAAAGCATTGAAGACACAATAACACCTTGTCCTTTTTCCTAAACAATTTTTATGAACATGAAGATCAACATAGATAAATGAAACTATTTAGGAGAAGATAGTTGGAAATTTGAAAAAAGTCAAATTCTTAGATTGTTTATGACAAATACAAGAATTTCTGTATCATAGCATAATTAAGTCTGGAGGAGACATCTGCACATAATCTAGTGTACCTGCCTACCAAGAGATGGCTTCAGGAAATCAAACACCATCCCAAAAATAAATAACTTAAAGCCCCCAGATGTAGTCTTAATTAGATAAAAACCCTTTCAGCTTTACTTACATAGGTGATGATAAAAATTTCACTTAATCTCTGGTTATGTAAGGGAAAAGCTCTGAATCCACACAATCAGGAGTGCTATTCAATCAAGCTGACAAGTGCGTCCCTAGGACCACTGGTAATTTCTTTGTAGCTCATCTGTTGGACAGCTCTCTACTCCCTCCTCTATCTGAAGCAGGAACTCTGAGGATTTGAATGTTCCCACAACTCTCCTGTGAGTATTTTTTCCTGTTCAAATTCTCTGTTGTGTACATTTCTCTTTACTGAGGGGCCAAAATCTGCCTATGACTTTTACCATTGTAATGCCTATTCTGGCATGTGCTCTGTAACAACTCTATTCATGTGACAATTCACATTACTTCCTTTTCATATTGCTAAGATTAGAGAAAGTCATTGCAATGAGGGCACAAGTCAGCTCCACTTTCCAAGAGCTCAGGGTCTATATGCAGGCCAGAAGAAAATAAGTTAAGTCACAAGGTCTTCAACAATCCACAGACTCCAACAATGTGATATTAAAATATAACTTAACACACAGAACAAGGAAAGAGTGACAAGGAAACTTTCTGAGTAAACTTCAAAATACACTAAAAACTTTCAAAACCAAAGCCACTTGAAAGAATTAACAAACTGAAAGATGGACAAATACAAGAGGCATTAAGATTTTTACAATTTCTCATCAGAAACAGTTAATTGTCTTAGTATACTCAGGCTACATTTGCACATGATAGCTCTGCATACACCTACTACTAACATTATGAATTCTCTAGTTTGAAAGAGTTTGATGCAGAAGAACTCACCTTTATATGAACCCACTCTATACAGCAAAACTTATATCCATCAAAGACTTTTATTACTGAAAACAGAGAACAGTACCCTTGGAGCTGGTTATCTAAACTTTTCCATTCACATTTGTTTAAATCTAGTTCTTGAGAAAATTTACACTGATTTTTCCAGAGTAGAAACTTGTGAGAGCAAAAATAAACCAATTTTATTTGTTTGCACCCTATCAAAATGGTAATTCTACTTTTAAAAATTTTTCACATGCATTTTCCTTGTTATTAAAACATTAGCAAAATCTGACATTTGAGAATATTTCACTAAGTCTTTTAGAAGTCATACGTTATTTTAACTGAATTTCCTATATGCTTTTGTACCTGTCAATTCAATTAATCATTCATCTGTGTGAAAAGAGAGCCAATTCAGTGCCAAACACAAAAAAGCCCTTTTTCTTTCATTCAGGAAGCATAAATTTATTCTCTTTAATCTCCCATGTTACCAATAAGACTTCCCTTCTTGCTTTCATTAGTCCATTTAAGGGTTAGATATTTAAATTAGTTGTTGGAGAATTAGAACATTTCAGTATTTTATTAGTTAACTCAGTTAATGAAAATAATTTAATTTATCATTTTATGATAGTCTCACTTTTAAAATAGATGAGATACTTATTGATGTTCATAAACACACTTTGGAATTGATGCCATGCATCATGTCTTTGAAAACCACAGACTAATTAAAAAAAATTACAGTCACTGTGCAATGTTGATCTTGCTAATTTGATGAACAGTGTCAGTAACAGTAGAACAACTACTGACCCATTAATTACCTCAAAAGCCCACATTTGCTGTTTCATTGACATTTGGCTCTACAGAAAATGCATACAGATAGGATTGAAAGTGAGACTTCTCATCCATTTTGGCAATAATTATGTCTTGCTACAAACATTTGTTCTTCTTATTCATTTAGAGTCAGTCTATGTCAAGTCAACTCAATTTTGATTTCATTAGGGACGAACAGAAGTCAAACATTGTTGACTGAATTGAGACTCAGATTTTCAAAGATCCACAAAATCTAAGCCACAGTGACCTGAAGTAACACTGATGCTTGTCACCTCAAATGAAGATCAACTAAGGCATTGGAATGGCAGAGTTTATAAGGAAAGCAAAAATTGTGTTATGACTAGGCAAACCCAGGGGCATCCTGTTCTGGATTGAGTAAAGTCTACCTTTACATTGATTATGTTTAGCAAGTTGACTTGCAATTTCCTCTTGGATCATGAATGGCCGAGCCTTCACTGCTGCAGATTTTGACTTATTGCTGTTTCATGCTGCACATTCAATATCTCTCTCAGCCGTTCCAGGGTCGGTGTGATTCTGTGTAAAAGTACACAGGGACGCAGGATCTACAGAATGTGCATTGCAAAGACAGAAGCTAAGATCTTTCATTGTGGATGGTTAAATAAAGACAATTCCACTTGACTATCAGTGCTGGTATTTTCCTGGGTGCCCTGCATGCTTCTGCTGAGATCTAATTACATGGACTTCTCTAATATTCTCCAGACTCCTCCTCAGTTTTTCTGACCTGATGCAGTTGTCCCCAACCATGCTCACCATTTATTCCTCTTCTAGACATCTTTTATCTCCACAATTCTTCTCTCTTCAGTGCATCATTCAATATTCATATTATTTAGATTTAGTTCATGAAGAAAATAGTTAACTACCTTTTGAAGTTTTTAAAGTTTTTGTTTTTTTAAAAATAAATCTGCACAAACAATGCTAAAAAGGTCACAGCAGCTGCCCTTTAAAGTTACTTTTTAACCCTATGTCACTTGACAACAAGTGAGGTTAATTCAGGCCACTCCAGCATGACTTCAGTGCAATCTCTTTTCAGATGAGCCCTGGTGTGTTGTGGGTGGGGTGTAGGTACCAGGTCAGCCAGTACCCTGTGGTGAAAGCTATTCAGAACTGGAATAAAGCTACAGTTCAAGCCACAGGTGTTAGAACAGAAATGCACTATGCAAAACTCAAAGAACGGTGTGCTTGTACTTTGCTCCTGAGGAGGACAGAGAAGCCAGTCATTACACACCTACATAACTCCTTAGTCAGTTAATAAATAGCATTAATTCACAAACTCTTTATCAAAATGCAGCAAATTTCAATGTAAGCTGAATTACATTTTAGGAAACATAGAGTGTTTCGAATAGAAAATTACCTTCATTACAGCTGAGCTGCAAGTGATCTGCAATTCAGGTAATAGAATTAAAAAAAGACATCATTAATTGCTCTGAAATAATAAATCTTCTTTATTTAATAGTGAAAAAAGCATGTAAAACTTCATGAAATAAGTAAAATTTGTACATCCTGTAGACATATAGAACAAGTCAGAAAAAGTAGGTACACCTTTGATAATAGATGTTTCAGCTTTGTTGCAGTGCGGAAATGCATTTTAATTGTAAGGATCTAATGCTGCCTAAGAGTTATTGTATATTAACATCTTGGATGAAATTCAAAATGTCCCTAAGCTTCAGGTTCTTCATGAATATCAAACTCATGAAGTCTTTTTCAGTTCCATTGAAAAACAAAAGCCACATTCAAAATTATTGAAATATGATACAAAAACAAACTAGAAATCCCTAACATGGAAATCCATTCCCTAGCACCTGCCTTGAATATTTAACATTGCAAACAACACTCAGAAAGTTCACATTCACACAAAATACAATTTTTAAAATTCATGTTTTAATTGCATGTTTTGCTGGGTTTCCATTAGAAGATCCTTCTCTCTGAGTTCCTAGTACTTTTCCAAATTACAACAACAAATACAACAGCATTGTTTCAAGAAAGCCATGGGTCACCCAGCAATATGCAGACTAGTGAAACAGGAAATATTCTCCTTCTTCTTCTCTGTACTACCTGGTGAAACAATTCTGCTTCCAAGAAAAGTATATTAAAAATCTATACATATGTTTTGTATTACATTTAGACCTCAAGGATTTTAAATGTCAAATGCAGCAAGAGTGACTATATAAAATTCCTCCAAAATGCTTTTGATTTAATCATTGCGTGCACTCTTCCTGTCATTGTAAGTCAGTTTCTGACCTAATAAAACCTTCTTAGGTAGGCACAAGACTGGGTGTGAGATTTGAATCTGTCAGTGTCATTCCTTTTATTTATACATTTTTGTTGGTTGATCAAAGCCAAAGTTTTTTAGCTGCCTTGCCAAGCACAACACCTGAATAAAAGGACCAACACCCTGCCTCAGTAGTTTCACCCAATACCAAACGGCATTTTTGACTGAGGGCAGAGCAATTCAGTGACTACTATACTGCATGCCTCTGCAACTAACCATCCTGTTCTCCTTCATGGTCTGCTTCTTCATAAATAATTTCTTACTTAGAAACTTTGTGGTGTGAGCAAGAGGTTGGCTGATGGGCCTGTGTCTATTCCATGTCATCCCTGCTCAGGCCCATCACACGTCAGTGCAGCTTAATTTCTCCTCCTTGAGAATTCAGGACAGAAAACACTTTTGTTCGACTTGTTAGAAACATGTCTTGTAAATATTCACTTACAATTAGCAAATAGTAAATCTTTATTGTTCTTGACTATTAAGACCCCTCTTCTTCCATTTTCCATTTACAACTCATCAAAATTATAGTCCAATATGGAGGTAGAGGTATAATTCTATAATTTCTCATATTCGAGACTGGCATTTTCCCCAAAACATATGTTCAGTTACTGGTATTAAAATGGCATTGCTATGTGATATGAGTTTATTCAGATAGTGAAAAATATCAACCTGTCTTCCTAGTTTTAAGTTTATTTTAGAAAAAATTTGGCATATGGATGTACCAATAGAAGTTTTTTATTTCTCTTTTTCTTTCTCTGAGTCCGCGCATATTTTTCCATAATATAATTATTAATCAACTCAACAACATTCCAAATAAAAATTATACACACTTGAATACTTAATTGTGAGACAACTCATTAAATGCCTCCTTGCAATATTAGAAGGGATTATCATAAATCAAAGTGGATACTATGGAGCACTCTTTTGCAAGCACATGGGTTAACAGGGCAGCAGTCTAATAACAGACATTAAATGTATCAGGATGAATGCAAAATTGGAATGCTTTCCCTAGATCCTATGCTTGACCTGAAAATAAAATGCTGCTTCCTAAAGGATCCAGTGTAACGTGAACCTACATTGCGGAACTATTAGAACTGCTTGAATAGCAAAAAAGACAAATATCCCCATAGGACCATTCCCTTGATACCTGCTCTGGCTTTAAATAGATTCTATTCAGCCTATCTGTGTAACATCAGCCCAATGAGAGAGAAAAAACAGCTAAATTGCCTGGTTCAGATGTACAGAAGCAGCCCCATACATGGGGTACAATGTTACTCTGTCCTCTGGCATCACTTCAGGTTTCCTTTATACAGAATAGTATCTATTTCTCTGAAAAATTTAGGAGGATAAAAGAAGACCAAAAGTATCTGATTCTACATTGAACATACAGTAATTTTTACCAGACCATTTAGCTGTAAAATTTCATATGATTTTATCTCAAATTAAATTATATTTATCAGCATTGAAGTTAATTAATGTCTAAGCCCAATGTCTTCTCAAATGATGATTGCAACTAGCCATAGAAATCAGGCATAGTATAACTTGTACACAGACAAAAAAACTGTTTCTCATTGGTTTATTTCTGTACTTTGATGCAAAAGTGAGGAGATTCTCTGACTCCTTCTCCCTTTAATCTTTCTGCCTTAAGAAGAGAAATGGAAAACATGTATCTTCCCACATGGGAAATAATTGTTTCCTACCTGAAAATAGTAGATTAATGTCACTGTAGCACAAGCACTTTAAAGTTATTGATCAAGTTTTCCATATAAAAGGGCAATAAATATAAAATTAAGATGTGCCTTACAATTTCCCACTAGAAGCTGTGAGGGGTTTTTTTTGACTCTCAGGAAACCAATTCTCACGCAGCTGTTATTTCCCCATTTATTCTCTACATTTTTACAACCCTTTCTCTGCAGATTAGTTTCAGTGAAGGTCACACAGTGTCTGATACCCAGAGGAGAAAGTGTTATTCACAGGAAATTTCTCTGCTATCAGATGGGGAAATCATACAAATGAAAATTTTGATATAGGTAAAGTTGAAACAGCCTTGTTGGGGAAAACCTCAAACAACACAGCAGCTCTGCAGCAAAGACAGCTCTCTCAGAGAACCACACTGTGTCTTCCAGGGAATTGCTTCATTTTGAAGTCTATTCATTTAAATAGACTTCATTTATTAGTCTTCTTTTAAGACTTATAAAATACTTCCTAGTCAAAATATTCCCTATAAGTCTGCAGGATTAAACAAATTTATCATTGGAAATAGCAGAAAATGAGAGAAAACAAATTTCATTCTAATACAACAAGACTAAAACTGCTATAAAGTTTTCAGCAAGATGATGAAGTAGATGCAGAAAACTTTCTCCTATACAAAAAGTTAGGAAAAATTCCCTTTTTATACAGAAGAATTTCCAAATTTTTGTAGACACAAAGGAAAGAGAGATATAAGCTGTTAAAGAAGAAGAAATTTGATCTAGGTTATGTGATGGGTTGATGTGATTTATTCCTGTTCACCAAAAATTTTAATCAAGGCAAAACCAGGACAGATTACTAAAGGCAAGCAGCAGGGTTTGAGGTACAGAAGAAAGAATGCTATCCATGTGCACAATATGGGCTCTCTTCATTTTTATGCTCAGTGATTAATGGGACTCTTTGAAACAGCAACAAAGAAGAAAAACATCACTTGAAATAAAGCTATGTTAGTAACTGGGTTTCATGGCAGCAGACCCAAAGGCAAAGCCCTCTAAACATTTATAACACTGCATACCTTGAACATCCTGTGATTTAAATGTAAATTATGTTAAAAAATGTACTAAAAAAATAATACTTGTCCAAAATTTATGTTTAATAGACAACATTATGGTCAACATCCCCAAATCAGAGTGAATACTATGCAAAACATTTGTGATAGCACCTTACATTAAAACATTCCAATTTTCTTTCGAGATGCATTTTAATAAATATGATCCAGAAGACAGAGTGCTTTAGAGGGAATTATGGAGGCATGATTAATGATATCTAGGATAGTCATTTAGCTACTCTGCACAGGAGGCTGAGAAAACATGGACCTAATTTTGATTTAATTGCACGGCCAGAATCCAAGTACCTAACTGGTGCCTTTCCACTAGTTAATTTTACAGTTTATGCAGAGTCTTCTAAAGGTGTAAGAAGGCATTGCTTTTATCACCTACATTATGTATTCAAAAAAGATCAGTGAATAAACAATAGGTTGAAATGTCCATGAACCCACTTGGAAGTTAATGCTCTGTTGATTTCTAAAGGTTCTCAGAATGTTGGTTCTCTGGCACAATTTTAAAGGCAGAATTAAGAATTTCTTTTTCTTATGTTTTAGCCCATTTCAATGAATATAGTCACTTTTTGTTAGCTTCATTGTACCAAGGAATCTTCACATCATAACACATTCTGGTGCTCGAGGTCAGTGTTCATTTGCTCTCCCCATCTAATAAAACCTTCCATCTTCAAGTTGTGAAGAAACTTCATTGGCCCTGAGGAAAAAACTAAAGGAGATGAAAAAATATTTCCTATAGGATGGCTATCTTCCTTGATTATCTAAACCAGACAGTTTTGTTTAATTTCTAGCATCATTAATTCCTTAGAACATGCTAGACAGAGTCCCAAGGGAAATTACTCATAACACTATAAATTGCAAAGAACTTTTCATAGGCATTTTAGTTTTTAGAACTGGAAAAATAGTATATTTATTTATTTATTAACTTAGCTTGCCACAGCTGTAGAAATAGACAAAATGTGCAAACCACAGAGGAACAACTAAAAAGGTGAAGACGTATCATGGGTAGACTCAAGGAATTATCACTTAACAATTCAAGGATGATGCAGCACAGATGGAAGAAGAACTGCTCCCATTTGCATTTTGCAAGTTTAAATAAGGGCCTGGTTTAATAAATAAAACATGCTTAAAAACAGTGAGATGGCAACACAAATGAAGTCATGACTGGGATATTCACAACATTTCAATCAGATTCCTGCCAAGGTCGAAATTCAAGCAATAAGTAATGTCACTTTCTGTTGTGAAAGGTTTTTTCCCACTTTATTATAAACCTCATTATTAGGAAAGAACTGGATTTATTAATGTAACTTTAGGACAAGACCACAGAAAGTAAGGAAAATAGAGACCCACTATATATTTTCCTCTTTTACAGCTATGGGTGTTTCAGAAATGATTTTTCAGAAGTATTTGGGTCCTTGTAGCCTAGTAAATACCAACTGTATCTGGCTGTAGGCTTGTTGAACTAACAGCACTGGCCTGAGGCCATGTCTGACTTTGGGAGTGTGTTGGCCTGTCTGGAGTGGGATTTGGCTGGAGGAGCAATGCTGCTGGTGGCTTTAGCTTCAGAGCTGTGTGGCACAACACCTGCTGTTATATCTGGGGTTGAGGAGATGGCTAGCAATAACAATTAGTTGTTTTGTGTAGAATAGCTGTTCCTGACGGCAGCAGGACAGACACACAATTGTAGCAGGAGCCTAGGAACATCATAGGAAGCTACAAGAGGCATCAGAGCTGTAAACTCACCAGTGCTAATTCCCTGGTTAGCAAAGAAATGCAGCTCTGGGAAATGAGCAAAAGCAGTGTTTGGGACAGCAAAAAGAAGAAAGTATGGAACACATTTCATGGATGGCAAATGTGGATACACCGTGGAGCTGTGAACCAGGGAAGAAAGACAAAAAAGGCATGGAGCATGCTAGCAACATGCTGGAAACAACTCCCACTGGGCTCTCACATGGGGATGAGGAAATTATCAACACCATACTCCTGGCAAAGAACTTGGCATGCTGTGACCGTGTTCACAGGGGTCTTATGTTGAGGGAAGGGACGAGGATCTGACTCCATGTTTCAGAAGGCTTGATTTATTATTTTATGATATATATTACATTAAAACTATACTAAAAGAATAGAAGAAAAGGTTTCATCAGAAGGCTAGCTAAGCTAAGAATAGAAAGGAATGACAACAAAAGCTTCTGTCCTGGACAGAGTCCAAGCCAGCTGACTGTGATTGGCCATTAATTAGAAACAACTCTATGAGACCAATCACAGATCCACCTGTTGCATTCCACAGCAGCAGATAATCTTTATTTACATTTTGTTCCTGAGGCCTCCAGCTTCTCAGGAGGAAAAATCCTAAGGAAAGGGTCAGAAGCCTAAGGAAAGCCCCAAAGCCATCAATCTCAGGGCTTGGGAGATGGGTGGAAGGAAAGAGATGCATACTCTGCAGAAGTTTGTTTATTTTAATTTTAGCTGTACTTCCTTAAAATTCTAAGTCCTAGCAACACCACAACTGGATTAATAGTAATGTTTTGATTAGAACTGCAAAGATTTCAGTGAGATTAATAATAGATCCTTGACCTACATATACAATGTGTTACCCAACTTGCACAAAAGAGAAATTTGAGTGCAGCAAATGGGTGGGAAGCCATCCTTCAGAGGAGGAGGACCAGGGAATCCTTTTAATGTGTACAAACATCTAGTGGAGGGTAGTAAAGAACAAGGAGACAGACTCTTCTCCACGGCGCCCAAAGACAAAAGAAGATGCAATAGGTATGAAAGCAGTTACAGGGGATGCCCTTCAAATTGCATAAAAACCCAGGGTCTGTGACAAGTGGGTTGTACATCCATAGGTTGTCGTAATTTTTTATTTCTTACACATTTCTGTCTGTTATGAAGTCAATACACTCATACATAGCAGAAAAGCACATTAGAAGAACAATACTTTGTACCAAAAGAATCAGTCTAGAGAGATGTTAAAGTGGGAGAAGTAGAAAATATATTATACAAAAGTTACTGAGTATTTGCACTTTACCAATCTTATTTCTTATTGTGTTTACTTGTAGTCTCCTTACTAGTCACAATATTAGTAAGTACAAGAAAGGCAACCCTAGAAACAGTGAGAGTTCACTCAATGGAGCTGCATCCATATGAGATGCTGTTCTCTGATAGCATTACTATATTACAGAACGTATTTTTGAGGAAGGTTGTCATTTAATATGCTTGCATAGACATTCCTGTCCCAGCATAAAGACGGATCATTGGGAGTTTTGCCAACTCATGTCTGAACATAGTGTAAAGTCTCTTTCTCTGGATGTAACCAGTGGGAGCAGTTAAAGGAAATATGATAGCTCCTCTCCAGATGACTTAACACAAATTTTTTAACTGAAAGAAAAAACAAGAGTGTATTGCTTTTTTTCTTTGTTTTTAGCTAAGTGACATGGGCAATTTCTAATCTCTTCAACAAGGACATAAGGCCTGTACATATTTCAGTATGTTTGGTGAGTAGAATGATGTCAGCCTGTGAGATTATTTTGTGCATAGCAAGTTTCTCTTTGCGTTCTGACAAACACAGCTACAAGCTGTACTGTGTATAAGTGAACTAATGTATATATAAAACTTTAACTAGTTTGTGGACACTAGACACCAGACTATGTGAGCTGAGGTCTAGTTGATGTCCTTTTTTAAACATGTTTATAGACCAGGCATTTTTTTCTCATGTAAAGGCTTTGACACACTTCGTTAAAAAGCAAAAAGGCATCACTGGAATGACTCTTAAGTGAACAAAGTAATCCAAGATGAAGAAAAAACTGATTGAACTTATTGACAAAGTCTCTGGTTTGCCAGCTGCAACAACCAACCCAGGATCCATCCCAGAAGGTTAATTCTAATTTTTAAATAAGGAAGCTTAGCTTTTTATTTACACACTGGTATCTAGTAAATAGAGATAGATTTTCACTTTTGTTTCAATGTTTTCTTCTCACTAATATCCCCTCCTGACTCTTTTTGTTTTCAAAATTCTTGCATGCACATAGTACATGCAGAAAGTAATCCAGAAACAACCCAAAAGGCAGGGAGCATGTTTATTGTAGGATAAAATTTTCACTGGAATAGTCAACCTAAATGCAGAGTTGGCTTTATTTTGGATGTAATTATAAGAAATGTCTAGGATTCCCTGACTCTCAGATTTCACTTCAAAAAATTCTTTCTGCTTTCATATGAATTTCAGAACCAAAGACTTTTTGGAAATCAGTTTTACTGGGCTGAGGGTTATAATCAATCCAGAGAAATTAAATTATTTGTAGTCTTTGTAACTGTTATTACATCATTATTTGAATTTCTCTATCCATTCAGTTAATCCACCCCAACCAGAGATAGATATTTTGTACTCAGATACATCTGTGAGAACAAAATATAACACCATCATCGTCATCCATTCAATGTTCTACATTCTTGCAGTTGAAAAGAGGCAAAACACAGAAAAGCCAAAAGTGAAAAATGGAAAATTCAATAAGACTCAGTGCTAAAGGCTAGCAGATAACTCCTTTCATTATTAGAAAGTTTTCTGTCACTATCTTTCTTAGAATTATAAACACTTCTCTGTGGCTTTGCTCTTTATAGGTCCTTAAAGAAATAAACACTCAGTTCCTACACTGCAAAATACTGTGAACTTAGTGCACCACACTGTTTTTACATTCCGTCTACAGTTTGAGACCTCATATCCACCCTTTCATGTATTTAATATTTAAAAATAAATTAAATTTCTGTTTAATTCTGTTAATTAAATTACATTCAATATTCATTTATCCAGTTAAGAGGTCAAATTTTCAACAGGCCCTCTTCCATAATTAGCTCTTCATTCTCCTTTAGAATTATCCTTTATAGGCTAAGCCAATAGTAATTTCATATAAGTAAAGACCTGATGAATTGCCAATGCCTGGAAATCCCACAGACATGGCTGAAATCCTGCACATGCCTGACAGATCCAATGCCACATAGACCAGATCCAGCAATGAAAGCAATTTAAACAAGAGGAATGTCTGTCTGTATCACTTCTGCTTCAGCATCGCTCCATTGGATTTGGGCAGATGGCAGCAATTCCGTCCTCCTCAGGCTACAGAAAAGTCTCTTCTAGGAACTGGCAAGAGATGTGGTTGTGATCCAGCTTCCCATGCAAATATGGAACTTCTATTTGTTTTGGAAAAATTTTTATAAAATAATTTGTGTTGTGTTGTTATAGAAAAGTTGATTCTTAATTGTGCTGAAAGAGCTCAGTAAGGTAAACCCTGTTTATTTCCTTACAAAAAAAAAAAAAAAAACAAACAAAAAGCAAAAGGAAATTTACTGCTAGAAGAAATGTTTCATGTGGAAAGTTGGCAGATGCAGATCATGAAAAAACCTTAGAGATAAGAAAAAGGCATACATTTTAATGACTAGCAGTTTATGCTTTTCCATCTGAGAGCAGCCAAGAAATATATGCTCCCACAGGTAATAAAACAAAGCCTTCTATATAAAGCAGCTTTGAACATAATTGGAGATTCATAAAAAAGTATATGGGTTTTTCACAGGTTGGTTTTCAAATAAATCCATAGATATACTATCATTCTTCTTAGATGTAAGCCCAATGAATATTAATATAATTGCAACAGCGTTGCTGAAATATTTGTAATATTGCATACTCATATGCTGTCACATGTTAAACCATTTGGGGAAAAATCCTGCTAACTAATCCTAACAACATTGTTCCCCTTTCTGAGATTGAAAGAGAGGTACTGGAACCAAGAGAGAAAATTATGTGCAGAACATAAAAAAAATAAAACTGCAAAAAGCTGGTAAGATGGCAAATATTATAGAGATTCATGAAGAATAGTGAAAAAGGCCATAGTGAAATAGTCTGTCATTTCAAAAGACATTTTTGTGCAATATTTTAATTAGTGCCACCATTAGCATGTGGCACCTTAGTATGACAGCTCTGTGAAGACACACAACAATTTGTAATGCCAAGCATTTGGCATTAGATGAACACTAAAAACCATTTTCATTCCCTTTTTCAATATTGCCTGTTAGGAGTCAGAATACACACTGGATTTCTACCAGACAAATTAAGAAGTCCGAATGTATTAAAAGAAATATGTCATAGATGACATAGGCTACATTTCAAGAATGAAGGATTTAATGACTCACATGTAAAAGAGAAATAGAAATGCAAAGATTTTTAAAAAATATTTCTAATAATTTCTATGTTTAGCAGTCTCAAAGCAACATGGGCAGTTCATAGGAATGAGACACTATTGAAAAGTATGAGATCGGGAAGGAAAAATCTTATCAATACTTACATAACAAAATAAGAACACTTGTATTTTTAATGAGCATTCCTACAGGTAGATCTAATTCCCTCTACCTCAAAATAACCACAAATCAGTCTGTTTCATTGAGTGCAATGAGAAATGCTTACTAAAGAGCAATACTTCTTTACAGGCACCATTGACTATAAATACCCAACTTAATAATTTAATTATAAATCCATGATTCTGTGGCTAGGTAGAAAAATTACATATGTATTCCAAGCTATTTATTTGCAAACAGGAGTAATAATTAATGTCTCTGTGTGTATAATACATGTATGTATGCACACACATTCTTATCTCATTGGTTCTGTTTAATTTTACTAGAAAGATTTACTGGGATATGTAATCAATACCACAAAGCATAATGATTATATATATATACATATTTATATATATACACTATATATGTATATATATATCATTATATATACATTGTAATATTTCAGTTAGGTCCTGCTTCTGGTAATAATATTCAGGGTTATTTAAGATGGGAATACTGTTTGAAGTATGCTCTGAACACAGGAGAATGTATTTTCAAGTGTCAGAGAAGAATCCTTTTTCCTGCTTGGTAAAGGATGCATCTTATGATAAGCTTTATTTAAAAGTCTAAAACTGGAAGTAAGGAAATGTATGATATGAGATAGCATAAATCAAAGTGTCTGTGTGTGATACAGGCTATTAAGAGATAAGGATAAAATATGTCAGTCAGTAGACTGGGCATGAGATGGTTCCATGGCTTTTCAAAAGCACCTACATAGCAGTCACACTGTGAAAATTCACTCAGGTATTCTAACCAGATGCAAATGTTATTTGTTCCAACTAAGCACACTTTTCAAAGGAATCTCACTGAGCAATCATTGTAAACAAGATGTCTTTGGAGATGTTTAGGAGGTGCTAAAGTGAATTTCCTGTTAGATCAGATACTGTGGAAAAATACAATGTTAATAGAATGAGAATGGTATCAAAGCATGAATTTATTGTCCTAATATAGAAATACAATGACAGTGAGAAAATGCATCAGCCTTTGGTTCACTTTGTAACACAAAATAAGATATAATTTATTGCACAGTATCAAGAGTAATAAAATAGGTAATATATCTCTCTTTCAAGCTCTTCTCTTTTTTCTTGCTTTCTGATTTGCTTTTTATCTCTTTTTCCAGACACATCCCAACATTATATAGGCAAACTGTCATTCTGTGCATCAGTTTTCCCTATTTGATGACTGGCTTATCCAGTCTTAGAGCTTATCACATTCTTGTTTTAGAAATAATAATGTGAAAGCTATAAATGTATATACATATAATCCAATTGCTGATAGTGTGAAAAGAAAAACTCTAGATATTCAGTTTTTATCTTCCAGTCCTCTGAATAAGTTGTTTGGGTTTTTTTCCCTGCTTTATGGTGTATTTTACAGATAGATACATGTGTCAGACTTATAGGTATATCTTTCTGTAAGCTATTTCTGAAGAAACACTGAAATAATGGCATCTAGCAAAAATCTGTGCACAGGGATTTTGTCTGGCTTATTTGGGTTTTGCTGTAATTGAATGGGATCCAAACTAATTATTTGACTGGAATCCAGAAGACTCTATTGGCATCTTTCTGCATTATTTTTAGGTTAGACTTTTTGAAATGTGGAGAACAATCAGTTTCATGGAGATTATCTAAGTCTGGTTATTCCTTTAGAACAAGTACCAAAATGTTACAGTATACCCTAAAAATTATTCATTCATCAGTGGTCAGTCTGCACCACTCATTCCTTTAGTTCTGTGTTTTCAAGGAAGGCACTGGAGAAAATCTAAACAACACCTATCTAGGACCTTGTACACCACGTGTTTGTTTCTGCAAAATCTTTTTTTCTCATAAATTGCTCATTGATGCTTTCCAAAACTCAGTTGTCTTGATTTCTGATTTGGGGAGTTAGTTATTCCCCATTATATACTGTAGAACTTAAACTTCGCCAGTGAAAAATGTGCCATCATTTTTTGGCACTTTTCAGCAAGGTAAGAACTATAACTTATTTCCTTTTACATTTGTGCTACTGTGGGCTGTACAGACACAATTACAGTTCGATAGTGATCTTCTATTGCATATGCTTATCAAAAATTATATCTTTCCACTAAAACAAACTAATTGTAGTGGTAAGAAACAAAGCAATAAAGAATAAAAATAAGATTGTAGGATACATTTGGTTTGGTTGCAAACAAGCCGAACAGCAAAACAAGACAATATTTACTGAAAGTTACAAACAACAATTACACCATGTTCCAATTCATCAAAATCTCAAATTGAAAAAAAAAACCTTCTTCTTGAAATACTTTCCCTTTTCTTGTTTTGACGACTGTAAAGAATCCATTACTTTGATGCTGTCTACTGTGGATGAAAGATTAAATATTTTTGCACCCAGCATATGGTGTTTTTTACTTTCATAAGCAGGTCACTAAATAAATTCTGTTTGCATTTTCAAATGGACAACTGTTGCCAGATGTGAAATTGATCTCTACAACTTTTAAAAAATTTCTTTGTAAAAACAGAAAATTGAGAGATCTGATAACATCAACTCTGGTATCTCAAGAGCAACACTGCTTTAAATAGGTTAATAAATACAGCTACCACAAAAAAAGACAATATTTAAAATCACCTAGATAAAGGACTTTAAATTTTTTTTTCTAAAGAGTAGTAGGATATTCCCTCTAAGGAACTTAAGTTCTGAATTTTATTTCTGCCTAACAAAACTTGGACCACATAACTTAGTTCAGGCCACTTCAAATACATGGAAGAAAAAGACTAACAGACTTAATATTTCCTACTTCTTCTTCTCTAAAAGCTTGAGTTGAGATATCAGTGATTTCTTATATTTTAATTTTTTCCCATCTTTTTCACATTTACAACCCGAATAAGTAAACTTCCCATGCAAAATACACTGACTGACTACGTTGCAGAACGATGCCTGTTGATCTGTAATTCACCTGCAAACACATCTCCAGATTCAATCTGTCAGCTGGCAAAAAATAGAGAATAAGAATATATTCAAGAGTATAACTCAATATACTTAATCTAAACTCTTTTTACTTAGAAAAAACACCATGCTCTTTATTATAGTCATTTATATATAAAATAACCTGAAAAAATTTTTATAACCCCTGCAAAAAGAAGAGTGGAATGAGGAAATCTGTGGATTTGGTGCAATCATGCACTTTCAAGTTTTATGAAGCAACCAATTAAACAGCATTATAGCTGGTCATATGTCTGACTGGACAGACACAGTATATGACCTCCAGAAATTTCAATTATGAGCTGGAAATAAAGAGAGGATTTGTAAGAAAAAAGATTTTATCAAGGTCAGAAAATGAAAGGTCTTGGCAGTTATGCTGACAAAAGGAATTTAGCATAATGCCATATATTGAGAGAAGCTAATGCATGTTTCTCCTATTTTCCAACTGCTTTAGGTAATACTGTTAACAAATCTTTCATACCTGTCTCAAATTTTTAAAATATACTGAGTTTACCACAATTCAGTACAGTTCAAGTGGATGGTTGGAGACCCCAGTAGGCAGCTGCATAGAAAGAACAGTGTGATAGCTGCTAACATGAATACCTAAATTACCAGCTGTGCATGGAAATAATAAAAATATTATATTTAGAGAAGCAGTGTAATTTGTGAAATCACTGTTCCCTCTACATATTAGGTTCAAGCAAATTACTTTAATGTAGGAAGGCTATAAAATGAAAAAAACAAAAATCCAAGCAAATCACAAACAAAAGAAACTAAATGCATGAGTGAACAAACAAGAGAACCAAGTACTGAGAAAACCAGTTTATGGATTTGCATATTCTCACATTTAAGTTTCATATTTCATTAAATTATACTGCCGTTAAATAGGAAACTAAATTTTTGCTTTTGTCAGTGTAATTTTCTTCTCCTAAATGAATGGCGGCCCCTTCAGACACTTGTATTAGGCAATTAGCTAAATTACTTATTAAAAATTAATGATTCAGACTGCCCTGTTCTCTTTGCACTAAGCAAATACATTTATGATTCTCTACAGGGTAGTGGACTTTGTGAAAAATAACAAGCTAGAAAATTTTCTAGTGATAATAAGGCAAAAAAGGGGTTTTGTTCTTAGATGACGGACCCTCAATGCTAAAAAGAAAAATTGCAAATATGACAATTAGAGCTTATTAAAATAACTTCTGGAACAGCCCAGATTCCAACTAATATGTATTTTTTGCATAGTAATATTCAATGACATAATTTAAAGACTTCTGACACAGAGAACCGATTATAATTTTTTTTAAGTACATATTTTTGCTGAAGTTGTTTAATGTACTCTTTCAATACCTTTTATGACCACAGCAGCATGCCAGGGTCATCCAAAAATACTTTGCTCTTTTAAAAACTTTTTATCTTTGTTGATATTGTGAGTCATACATGGTTACCTAAACCAAGGCTTTTAAATGTTTTAGTACTTTTCAAAGTACCAAAAAATCAATAGGAGGTTGAAAGGTCTCTAAATGCCTTTCGATCATACATTAAGTAGTGCAGCAGACTTTCAATGTTGAGCCTGCCCTAATATCTGCTGAAGGACCTTCCAAACACCTTTTTGTTTGTTTCTTATATTAATACTGACACTTAGCAAGTATGCTCAGCCAGCATGTTCTGTAGTGAGTATTTAGTAATAGAAATTTAAAATAAAACTCAGAAGAACTTTCTGAATTTAATAAACAGTAGGCTGTATGCACCTTGGATATTTACTGCTGTATTTTACTGTATGATGGATGTCTTTGGTGAAATAAGTCTGGTGTCATTTTAGAGCTGCAAAACCTATTTCACAAGGGACAAAAATAAAGGTTGATAGAGAACGCAAGGAAGTATTTGTGTGAAAATATATAGAAACTCAATGACTTGTGAAAATAGAGTTTATATGACCATTTTTCAGAATGGAATGACATAAAGATACAAATTGCAATCTTGCTAATTTATAATTAGATCCAGTGTTAAGAGAGCATCTCTTAGAGTCCCATGCATCACCACAAATTAGACACCACATTTAGAACAGAAACTCAGGGGTCTGTGTGCCTCTTCTGACCTGAAATCTCATTCTCTGCCTCTATGACCTCCTCACAGTGGTTTAGTCACCAGCTAAATGTGAGCACAGCTAAGCAATGCTCTTGCAAACCCCTCAATAGCTCCTCACCTTTTCCCAGACTGTTTGCAAAGTCACTCTGCTGACCCCAGGCTATGCTTTCAGCCATCACCACTGGCTGATCCTTTCTGTGAAGCAGCACCTCAGTGACTCTCCCCGTGTGGCTCTCCTTGTCCACTCACCCAGGCTGCACTCTCAGCCTGGCTTCATCCCAAAAACTGCAGCACCCGATTTTCTGGTACTAACAAACTGAATGAATGCTCTCCTGAGTTTTCAAACTGCTCCAGAACCCATCATTTCCTAGCTGGCTTCAAATGTACCTTCCTATCCTTCCTATCTGTTCACCAACCTGAACATTTTTTTACACTGAACATAGATTATGATCTTTACTCAAAAAGGACAGAACCCCCAGGACCATTACTCTGAAAGGACAGATCTTTCAGGACATTTTGTAATGACAAGCAACATGTTTTAATCCAGTCTAAAATTCTTTCAAAATTTCCTTAACTTCTAAACCCTACCACTTACCAATTTACTTTGAAGAGGGAAATGAGGTAGATGACTCCATTATGCTCTTTCCAACCTAGGTGCTTTATGATTCTGAATTTTCTAACAAACATTTCTGTGCCTTCTTTCCTACTGCTGTAACCAACTAGTTATTCTTCCCTTAATTCTATTTAAACATTCAATTTTGTAACACCTACCAAAATATAGTCTGCATTGCACTGACAGTTACTTACATAGTTAACCTCTATGAGGTTAGCTGACTGATCCCATGTCCTCTAGATTCTATATTTTCATACACTAACACTCAAAAATTATTATGAACCCCATGAGGCTCTGCTTCCATACTGTTAGGCATGAAAGGCTACAGTCAATAGCAAGAACTCCTGAACACCATGAGAACATAAACATTAAATAAAAATCAACTTCTAGATTTAGGATGCTCACAGTCTTCAAACAATCATTATTATATCTGGAATTTTTTTCTGCTCTCCTAACACTATTATTCTATTATACACTACTTATATTTTGGTGAATTGATGAATTTTTGTAACTAATCCTTTTCACATAGTATTTCTCTCTATCTCAGTAACAACATGAACTTTTATATTTTAATACTTGCGTTCAAACAGTAATTCCCAAGGTTTTCCTATCATAAACCCCAATGCAGAAAAGGGATTTGATGTGGAACTGTCACACTATATGAAAAATGAGGTTTCATGCCTGAATGCAGTTTGCAAAATTATATTAGACCTTAAATTTAATTCCACAACCAAATAAACCTCTGATGCATACATGACCATTTAAAACATCCTAGACATTTTCAGTGACTCAGTTTGTGAATCCCGATTCTATAATATGTTTTAAGACTGAATGTCCTGATGAGATGCTTTTATTTTCCCTGGAATGATTTATCTAAATACATGTAAAAAATATTTCATCACAGTTTACTTCAGAGTTAAGGTAATTTTTTGACATATGCTTCTAAACAACTAGCAATATTTGACATTTTGTCCCAAAGGGACAGACTCTAGTTTCTAACAACTGGAAAGTTAGACTTGCAAGAGAAGACAAACACATGGCTTTGGTTTTCTTTTAGAAACCAAAATTGAAAATCCATGATAAAATTAGAAATAATTTAAATTTCTCATTTTACAGTTAATACCTGAGATTCTTCATAACTAATCTGAAATACAGTATCTTTATATCATAGACAATAGATTTATGATTAAAACTTCTACATCAGTAAATTATTGACATTGCCCAGAGTCCTGAATCAATTGTGAACAAATAGAATAATATCATCACAAAGGATTTCCAGGATGAGAGTACTGGAAGTTAGAAACAAAAAATCTTTCCTTTATATTATTGGAGGATACCAGCCAATGGATTCAGCCTGCTTTTCACAGAAAAGCTGAATTCTATTATGTTTGGTCAGTGAAATTCTTGATGTGCTCTGTTGTATCTACAACACTAATTTCAAGACTCCTACTCAAGTCTGTTTTGTAACCAATGGGGAGCATTTTCTAAAATATCTCTGTAATTTACTAACCAACCCAAAGCACTTTGCACTTCTAAATTACTTATGTACTTTCCTACTTAAAACATTTAGCAAAATTATATAAATTGACTTTTCACTTTAAAAAATCTATTTTCTTTCTCTTAAGCAAAGTTTCTTTATTCATATAATGGTTTTCAATCCTTTAACTAATTTTCTCTAAAGTAAAACATTTTTCATTTAAAATTATTGGAGTGGAAAATTGCACAGGTTTAAAAATTTATGAAAAAATATGTAATGGCCTACGGTCTCATAAAATATGTATCATACAGCACCATATTTATTCTACCTACTTGTTAAGTTTGCTTAAAGTGCCCACTGTGATTTGTTTGGCAGAACATACTTCTTTTTCCATAAAAGTCTTTTCTGTGTCTTACAGTGTTATCTATTGTTTGAACAGCACCAAGAAAAAAGAAAGCATAGCATTTCTGTTTTTTCCTGTCCTTATTAACAGAAGTTATCTGATGGTGGAAATATAAAACAGCATTATTATGAAGTCATTGAGGAAAACTGAAATCTGAAGAATACTTATTTAACAATAAATATAAATTAATATTAATTACATAAATTGTTTTTACATTTAAATGAAACTTTCCCATCAACATATGGGAATATGGAGTGAAAGTACTAATTTTTTTAACCATGATACTCTTTCAGATTGTCTTCATTCAGTAACAAGCTTAAAGAACAGAATATTTTAAAATAGATCCTGACAAATTATTTGCTGATAATGTTTCTGCTTAGTAGATGAAAAATATTGAAATATCAGTAACATAGCTTAAAGAGCAGATCTCTTTAGCCACTTGTTTTTCAAGAATAAATAAATATTGCTTATTTCAGAACTAGCTTGTAGCCTAAGCAGGAAGTAATACAATAAGCATTTAAAAAAATTTAAAATAAATATAAATATATTATTTTAAGACAAAGAAGTCAACAAAGTTCTTTAGCGTCTGATTCTCGGCTGTTTGGATAGCTTGGAAAGGCCCGGAGTGGCTTTGGTGCAGCTCGCGCTTCAAGGACGAGGAGAGGCTTCAGTTCTTTTCTCGGTCTCGGTGTTTATTAATTGCTTATCTAAAAGATTTTCTCTCGGCCCGACAGAGGTCTGCTCAGCAGCCAGCCATGAGCACACTCCTCACCCTCCGGGGCGGTCACCTATCTTTATACTCAAAGTTACGTATACAATATTTATCATTTTTCCCCAATACCTTTTACCCTTATTAACCAGTGTACTTTTAGTAATAACCAATCCTAAAGTGCCACCATCACCACAGAAGATGGAGGAGAAGAAGAAGAAGAAGAAGAAGAAGGACAGGACACGCCCCAATTCATCCATCTTACTTCTCTAAACCCCCCTGTACAGAAATCCTAAACCCTGTGTTTCACTCTCTAATTAACTAATCCCTTCACCATTCACCCCGGTGAAACCCTCCTATCCTCATACAGGTGTCGTCTCCTGTGTAGGATCAAAGTCCAGCCACCAGACACTTCTGGCAACATTCCAGGACTCCCGAGCCCCCCAAGGGTGGTCTCGGTGACTCGGCACCTCAGTCCTGAGGTGCTGAGATCCCACACTTTAGAACAGTTTTGAAGTCTTAAAAAAGTTAAACCTAAAAATAGTTCTAGTTCATAGCTGTTTCTGAATTTTTTCCCACATTAAAACTAATGAATTTGCCAATAGATTTTGAAATGTCACTCACTATCTCATATGATGTTGGAACTCTCTTTGTCACCACTTGAAAAAATGTTTTTTTCTTTCTTCAAGTAAATCTTCAGCAGAACTTCGTATCATATCAGTTTTCATTATTTTTATGTATTTACATCAAGAGAAGTACATATGCAGAGAAATACTCATCAGGCTGGACCACAAATCCTTGGATTCAAGATCCAATATTGCCATTAAGTCCACGCTTAACTTAGTAAAAAAAAGCAGTTATAGATTAATTAGTTGTAATTTGTACAGCAGAAATACTAATTGATATGAATATGTAACTTCAAAAAATTCATTGTACACTTTGAATAAAGACCATAAGCAGCTTGTGAACTGTTCAAATTTTTCCACTTTCATTAAAAAAAGGTATCTCAAAGTTAGTAAAATCTGCTTGCGGTTATACCACCAGAGAGATTAAATTCTTGTTAAATAACTGCTGAAATTCATATCTTCCAGAACAAATTGATCTACCTGGATATCTGACTCCAGCCATCCATGAGGATTTTCTCTTCATACTATATATAGAAGCTTTTAAGCTGTCCCACTCCTCCAGATCTTTCAAACACCTTATAAAGCATTGCTGGTTTCTGCCCATTAACTTGATTACTGGAGATTAAGGTTGGTTTTTTTTTTTCAGTATCTTCTCCCTGGCAATCCCCCAAAGCTTTCTCCAAGTTTCTCTAAATCTTCAAGTGTTCTTAGACCTAAATGTCAGTTTATGGGCCTCTAGGGCTGCAGGGTCCTTATGAGGACCTTTTAAAATACGTTTTCAAATTTTTTGGTTTCTTCCCTCAGCACCAAGGACTGCAGGACACACTCCTTGGTTGTCCTATACTCCAAAACAAATATCTCTGTGTATCCAGTGGGATAAGATTAGTTCCAGCACTCAACAAAAAATGCTGAGTTTGATGCTTTCACACAATCCAAGGTTCTAGCAAATCCAACTTTGATAAACAAAGAGTATTAACTTATTTTTGTAATACCAATAATATGAGTTCATTACTTTTAATGATGAAATTGGTCCATCTGATATAACAGATTACTTTGATTATGTAGACTTCATCTGTAGAGATACAAAAAATATTAGAAAATAAAGGTACACTAGTCTTTTGCAATTTACTCACCCTTCACAGATGGTATTATGTTATCTAATGCATTAGATAGATGTGTGAATGATTAGGTAAATTTTTCCCCTTTCGTATAAAAATGGCATCTAGTTTCCATTTTCTTCACATATTAAATTTTGTTTTGCTCAGATTAGGAATAATTTTCACACTGTTTAGAACAGGTTTGATAAACAAAAATAAAGCATCATACTGGTATTAGATACTGTACTGTGAAGTAAAAGCCTTGCATTACTGTGAGCCATGACACTTGTGGCAGGTATGATTAAGTCACCTTTTCTCATTGACTGCTACTCCAAGGCATTGTGTTACACCATTATATGCTCCCACTTAAGCATATGAATGCATTTGGATTGCTTTGGGGGTCCATGGAAAAGGTAAATTACTGTTCAAGATATCACATCCTTTTGAAATTATAATTTTTCTATTGCTAAGATAATCACCCTAATTGCATCTAAACTCAGAGAAATGTGCAACCTTCATTTCTTGTTCCCATAAAACTAGATTCAGGAATGTACTGAAGCACACCACTATCCCATTCCCTTCCACTCATGCAGCCAAGCAGGAGGGACAACAGGATGCAATGGCCCAGATACAGATCACATCCCAACACTGAATCAGGACATGGTCACAATGAGTTCCAAGTTTCTCCACTTTAACCATATTCACAAAAGGCAATTTTGGTGGGGATTTCCCCTTTTCACCAAAATTTTGTTTGAGGATTTATCTTATTCATCTAACCTTAACTTTTCATGTGATAATCCTGCCTTCGTGCCCTTGGGAGACTCATCTCAGTACACCCTTAGGACTTTCACTATAGCTCACAGCACAAAGATCTGCTGGAATTAATTATGAGGTGAACAATACTTAGATCTTAACAGTAACGTTCCTATTTAAATTAAATCAGATGTCTCATTAGTATAAAAGGCAAAAAATACATATCTCAAATAGGAAAGTTAAGAAAATGTTGATGATCAATATGAACACACAAAGAAATCCATACTGTTTTCAGTTACCTCTTGAACTTAGACCTTTAAAGGACAGGAAGAAGGTTTAGAACGGAATGGCTCTGAAGCAATAAATAAGAACTCTGCATTTATCAGAGCTAAGAAATAATTGAGCTTTTTGAGACTGATGCACACAAAAGGAACATAAGTGCCCTTAACTTGTCTATTAAAACTGAAATAAATCAAATTATAGCTACTTTTAAATGTCAGTTACTCTTTAAGTCTGGTTAAGCTTCAGTAGATTTGCAGGAAGAAATAATAACTAATTAATCCTAATGAAGAGCATTACAATTAGGTAGAGTGAAATTTTATACTGAAAATCTTAAATGTTCAGTAATGTTTAAATATTCTCATTATCATCAATCATTTCTAACTAACAATTAAAAGGGTAATGTTAGTGAAGCTGGGTAAGCACAGTTACAAAGAAAATTTTTTGACATACTCTGGAGACAATTAAAATAGAGATTTCTCCCTGTTTTGTATTTAGAAGCATAAAGGCAGCTGCTCTTCAGCTGATCACCTTAGAAATTAATGAGAAAAAATAATGAGCAAATACACCCAAAACTGAGTCACTCTGAAAAAAGGTAGACCAGCTGATTACTGCTACCAAAAAGCTATATTCTTCTCTTCTTAAAGAAGCACTTCCATGTTTTTATGCGTCAGAACATAAAGAATGCAGTAAAAATGGTTCAAAGCACTCTCCCCATAAGATGAGACACTACAACAAGCACAGATGACTAACAGGAAGATGTTAATTTCTGTCCTACAGGAGGTGAAAGTTGGAGACCAGACAAGATTTCACTGTGCAGACTGTGGGAAAGCGCAGATGCAACTACAGGAAAATGTTGGGCTGGGCAAGGCACATCTGGATAACCGATTCAGACATCAACAATTCTCTCCATGGCAAGCTGCTGGGAAGGAAGCAGCTGCATAGACACATGCCATCTCGAGTTGTTGGAATGGCACATGCACTGCTGGATACCAAGGACTTGTTACAAAAGTGGTACCTTGAGAAGAACACTTGAGGACTACCAAGGCAGAGAAGAGCAGAAGAAGAAGGGCGGGCCAGTGGGAAGCCACAGGAACCCATGTAGTGATCACTATCTTCCTATTTAATCTCTGTCTCTCTTTCTTTCTCTCTTTCCCCCCCCCCCCCCACCTCCCCCTCTCTCTACCACCCTTCTATGTAAGGACATTAATGTTAAATAAAATCTGTGCTATTGACTCTGGCATATGGTCTCATTTGCACCTTAGCTCAGGCAGAGCTTTTAATAATTGATCCCTACCATCATTTCTGAAGTAGGATCCTAACATTATTCTGGTGGATCATAACATTTTCTCTTCTACCTATTTAAAAACAAAACAAAAAAATAATCCTACAATCTTGTAAAAATCTTCAGACCATTTTATAGCATAAGCAGAGAATCTGCCTGTATATCCTAAAGCATGATGTTTGAGCTTAAAATAATGCACAGCATTTGAACAATAGGAGAAAAAAAAATTGTGGATAGCCAGTAGGGTTTGAATTGTTATTCTATATGCACATATTTACTCTGCTCCCTCTCAGTGATTTCTGGATCAATGTTTCTATCATCCCATCACAGAAACCATCAGCCTACAGCTGAATGGCCTTTAAATCACTGACTTTCATATTGGACGCTCGAGGTACTTTAGATTCAGTGTGGTTGATTGTTTCAACTAAAAACGATTTCGCTCTTGTGAATAGCCAAGTTACATGTGACAGAAGCAGCTAAATGCTGTACCTAAAATGTAACACTGTAAAAACACAGAGTATCAAACTTCCTAAAGTCTTACTGCAACAACTGAGGAATAATAAAGCTGTAAAAGTTTAAAATGGTATATCTTCAGAAAATGTTAGCATCATTATATGTTATCTGCAAACACACTTTTCTTGTCATGATTCTCTGCTTGCTCCTCTTTATAGGTGATAATCTGCCTTAAAATGTAGTATATGGTTGCAGCAGGATGCTATGCCCTGTAATGGGGTCAAAGAACTTGAACAATGCTCTGATCTGTAGACATTTCACCCTAGTCCCTTTTTACATATTAGAGTGCTTATGGTTTTACAGAAAAAAACCATCCAAACAAACAAAAACCCAAACCAAAACAAAAAACCCCACTTCCGGATTATTATATATCTCAGAGAGCGGCTGAAAATGACTTTGATGACTATAAAGCTTCATTAGTTAAGGTCAATCTGCCAACGTGACATTGGCAAAAAAAAGTCAACCAGGAAAGCTCCACTGTGCAGCAATGAACAGACACCAGAAAAATATTTTGTACTTTCTATCTTCTCTTGTAACAAGGGCTCACCAGCAGTGACCTTAGGGGTGATGTGGGTAGAGAGGCAGTGGGAGGGAAGAGGAACAGAAAGATGGGTGGGAGTGATCCTGGGCCTCCCCACAATGGTATTGGTGTACCCAGAACAGCCTGGTGGTGCTCAGCTGTGCCCCCACTAAAAACACCTGTATTCCTCACACCTGTATTCCTCACACCTGTGTTCCTCACCTGGCTGGGCAGCACCTGGAGGAGGTCATGGATGTGGGTCTAGTTAGGAGAAAAGTGGAGGTTTTGGGGTACTGCCTACCAAGAACAGTGGGGTGGGTATCTGGGAGCTGTAGGATATTTTGAGGAGAGACAGAACCACAGGAAGTGTCAAGAGGGGTTGATGAGGGGTTGTGATATTTTCGGGGAAGGCATCTCAGGGTATGGATGTACAGGACCTGGGCTGTATTGGTGTGGGGTAGAGGGCAGCACATCTGAGGCTGGGGTGATTTTGAGGAGAACAGTGAGTTAGGGTTCAGGCTGGGCTGTTCCCCTCAAAGATTTCACGGTGGAGCTAGGCCAGTTGTTGCTACAACTCTTGCACCCTCCTGATGGCACCTTTTCTCCCTTTTCTCATGGCACCTTTTCTCCCTGAACTTTCTCATTGCTGCTCTTTTGTCTGTCTCCAGGCCTGCTGTGATTCTCTTTCTGCCATATAACTAAAGTAAATGACACTTCCTAGAGGGCTTTTGCAGTTGCTCCATTTCCTTTTCCAGCCTCCTAGCTGTTGGTTTGGCTTTGTTCAGCTGGTTTCTCACCTGTCAGAGATGTCCCCACTGACCTTTACTTGCACTCAAAGTCATTGCTCACATGCTTTCAGCACTTGCACTTCGACACTTTCTGATATCTGATGGCTCTCAGGGCTCAGGTGGGAAAAGGATGAATCAGAACTTGACATTGGTGCTTGGCCTCTTATATCTTCTGCCTATTCAAAGTTAAAGAATGCAAATGGACAAAAGTTAGGAAATTAAAGCAGGAGACAGAGCCAGTGGCAGCACTAGGTATAACAAGAAGGGGACTGTCACCAGCTCGACATCAGATTAGAAAGGAGTATTCAACAATTCTAAATTAGCATTATTCATGGGAAACTCTTATTTTGCATTAATGTGTAATACAATCCTAAAAGGAAGGAGTCTAAAATCTTTGCTTTTACATACCCCCAAAGTTTTTGCTAGCCGTGATGGCTGCTAGATACAGCTCATCACTTCTCCTGCTCCTGAAGGACACAACTCCATCTGCACTCTGTTGCACCCCAGCACCATCAGATCTGCTTCTTGGCCCAGTGGGAATGGCCACTACACCACCTTGCCTCACCTCACTGCTCCCCAGGGGCTGTGACAGGCAGGACTTCCCCGTGGTGACAGATGCCACCTGCAAAAAGAGGAGCCAAGGTGCTAAGTGAAGCAGGGCACTGGCAACTGCCTGCAGGATTCATCATTAACAGGAATTCCACCAGCACCACTCTGGACCCCTGGGTGTGCTATTGGGTCTCCACACACTCCTTAATGTGCCTTTCAGGGGACAGGGCACCATTCAATATGATTTTCTGTGTGTCACAGACCTCAGGATGTACCTTTTGGCTTCTACCCCTACCCCACTGCTTTTTTGTACTATAATATTGGTCATAACTTGATAAAACATAAAGCTTTTTCCCATTTAAATAAAGTTCCAACACTGGGTTTCTGAATGAAAAGACCAACTATGGGTTGAAGACCTTTCCTCTGCGTTCTCCCAGTGACACTTGTGAGAAGAGCAAAATCTCTAGATGTCTGCTGCTTATTTCCAGTTCTCTCCACAGTTCCAATAATTACAAGGATTACTAGATGGATTAAAGTATGTGATGCATAATGTATTAAAAATGAGTAAATCTTTTCTTCCCAGTAAATTGCAACAATACAAAGGAGAAAGGTTTTATAAACATGTTAAATTGGTGAAGCCTAATTTTTCATACCCATGAGCTTTATAATTTATGTCTTGCTACAACTTCACAGTACCTTGCATTAGCATCAATATGTCCAGAGAAGATACCAAAAATTAAAGTCTATGAAACATGATTTTAAGTGGAAGGTGCTGGCAGCAAAAACAACCTCTAGCATATTGAAGAAAATATGGTTTTAGAGCAGGAGAGAAGGTCCTCACTTCTAAGATGCTTATAGAATAAAGTAGTCTGTAGATGCTGCATCATATGCTTGGTCACATAAAGAAATTACCTTTAAAATTGACAGACAATCTACACAACAGGGATTGAAGAGTTATGTGTGTGAAGATGTGACAGATCTATGATCAGTATGTCTAGGAAGTAGGATACTGCTTCTTTTTTTCCTGTTTTGGAAAGAATTGCAGCAGGAGTTTTAAAAGTACAGATCATTCATCTCTGTACAAGGAATTCCCACAGCCTTCAATCAGTAAGGTATCTTTGGTTTCTTATTAAATCAAGTCTGACTGCCTCATGTTCATAATGACAAAATAGCTGTAAAATCAATTTAGTGGCATTCCTTTCTTTTCCTTAGCATAGGAAGACAGAAAAATGTATATGGCATATGAGATATATAAGTAAAAATGGGGGGAAATGTTCCAGTAAGGAGGAAACCGTCTTGCGTTTAGAGGGTTGTTTGGCAAAAGTCATCACTGATAATAAATACTGAATGTTTGAAGAAGTGTTGAGACAAATGGAATAAGAGCAGATGTATTGCTTCACAAACACCAGAACTCAAGAAAGCAAAACATTGTCTCTTTTTTTTTTTTTTTTTTGGCTCTGTTAGGAGCTGCAAGTGTTATGAAATGTCAAGATTCACACATTCCCAAAGATCCTTTGAAACATCACAGACACAGGCTAACTCTGCCTTTTTAGGGGAAGTTTGTACTGCTGTATTTAATATATTTTCTATTCTGGAACTGAGAGAAGACCACTGGCCTTTCCAGTTGCAAGTAATAACACAGCATTTCTAAATGGTGTGCTTGCAGGGAGATTGAGTCAAGCGTAATGACCACAGGGGAGTGGCACAGATAAACCTGAAAATAATTAGCTCATATGTAGATTGTAACAAGTTAACATGTACATTTCAAATGTATAATAATGCTAATTAATTAAATTTATTAATTCTAAAATGTGCATAACATTATATTCAGAAAGAAAGATGCCTTTATTCAGAATCACTTCTGAAAGAATACATGTGGCCCTTCAGTCCTACTATTTTAATACTTCATAATGTGCTTCTCAAAACAAGGGTCATTGTGCAGGGAATAGCTAAATTTAAAAGAAAAAGAAAAAGAAAAAGAAAAAGAAAAAGAAAAAGAAAAAGAAAAAGAAAAAGAAAAAGAAAGTAAAAATTTTCTCTGTTTGAAAATAGTTTCTTCTACACTGGTTAAAATTTGAAAAAAAACCCCGACATAACTAATTATTAAAGTTTATTTTTAAAATAATGTTTTTACTGTGTCAGATCCTCATCAACACTCGTTTTGGAGATGCCACTTTGGATCAGATGGTAATTTCTGACCAGACAATTTGAAAGAAGTCCTCTTATACTAGTTGATACTTAGTTGACTTAGTCTGAGTTGACTAATATTTTAATTTTTTATCTTCATTCTGCAGATAGTAAACTTATAGCAAATTGCTTGACACTTAAACATGGATTACTGTCAGTTCTTAAAATGAAAACTCTCTTCTCAGGGTAAAATATCTGTGTGATTTTGCATCTCTCTTCCATTTACCTGCAGAAGATGCTAGTTTCATAATCTTTTAGTGGGGTGGAAAAAGGGACAGAGTTTCAGTGAGTCTCAGCTATCAGAAGAACACAAAAACCCCATTTTTACGTATGTTTTAATGCTCAGTCCTTCTTGAATTCTATTAAACATAAGTTTCTAAAAAAGCACTCCTAAACTACAGAGAGAATTGATTCAATAACTGACATTCACCCATTGGCTCAGCTGCACACCCTCAAGCTCAACAACTCCTTCCCTCTCATCTGCTATAATATGACTAGATAGAAATGGGTGATTAAATGATCATGTGTAAAATGAACCCAAAAGGAAGAACTAGCAACACACACACAAAAGAGGGATGCATGTGCATCCTTAGGGTAAGAGCTTTTTCTGTCTAAATTTGTCTGAATCTGGACTACATGTTGAGAGATCAAATAAGGTTACTTAAAAACCTCTCAAAATTAAATCTGATCAAGAATGAGGTTACAGAAACAACACAATAACTAAATCTCAGCTGGTGGTTCAGAACTTAACTTTTTTAGCCATAAGAATGTCTTTATCTCAGCCTTTAGAAACAAGAATGTCTTTATCTCAGTCTTTAGAAACAAGATGCTGGCCTATGTGTAAAAGATGCATGTGTCTTCAGTACATCCACTGACCTCAATTCTCTTTCTTTATTAAATTCAAATCAAACCTGTGAACCTGTCTCTATCTCTATCTTAAGTTTACACTCCCGAATCCTCCTATCTCCAGCACTTTTGTTTTTCCTTATCCTTATAATATAATTGTGTACATATATCGCATATATTTGGATGTGCATTCGTCCTTTTGTGTGTTCACACTTGTGCTCTCAAGCACGTCATGCTGTATTCCAAAATTTGAGAGTAGTTTAGAACTGATAAGAAAAACAAATAAGGCATAAGTCACATTCAAAATGTATATTTGAAAGCATTAGGAGGCCTGTATTTTCTGATCAAATACAGAAATATGGGAAAATACTGAAATTCTGAGATATTTTAACCAATGTAACTTGCAGTGATTTTATATTCAGTTACTCTGCCATTTTCAGTCACGGACTCATTACAATTTTCATGTTAGTGAAATCTAAATGAGGCCTATGTACATATCTCCAGGCAGTTCTAATCAGGGCTTAGTCCTCACCTCAGCAGCAGAAGACAGAAAATCATAACTCTCAGACTTAAGTGGATCTCTTGTGGCCTACATATACTAAGGATTTATTCACGCTGTGAAGTAAGAGCATTCAATTCTTCTCTCTTCAGCAGAGAGAGCTGGAAATCCTAAAAAATCATAGCTTGAATCAGAGGGAACACTCAGATACCTTTGACTTCCTGTGAAAGGGGTCAGGAAAAAAATCTAAGATATTACAAAATATCTCACAGAATGAAATGCTCAATTTCCACCATCTCAGTTTGAACTTTAAAGTTTTTCTTTAGAGATGGATGGGTAGGAAAAGTCCCTTAAGAAATGAAAGCTGCAATTTTAAATACTTTATTGCAAGACATGATCAAATTAAAATATCAATTTTTATTTAAGCAATAACTAACCTGTGTATTTAAAAATAAATAGCTAGGGTAACAGGCAGCTTCCAGATTTCAGCACTACCTAAAATAGAAAGATAATTAAAATTTATTTTTTTCTCTACAAAAGACGGAAAAAAGCCTTATTTAATAAAGAGTAACAAATTCCAGAATCTTACAGAAGTTTTTGATACTTTTATCTTTAAAATGTCCCCAAATACTGAAAATTTAAATTTTCTAATGAAAAATAATTTTGACTGAAAAGTAAATATAAATTCTAGTACTTCTGATAGTAAGAGAAATACTACTCAGTATAAAAAAAATACTTTTGCTCTAGCACAATAAAAGATGATTATGAAAGGGGAAATGTATGCAAGCCATAAGCAAAAACTTCCTGGTACTTATATACATTATTCATAGCACTGATAGGAGTATTCAAACTTGCCTTGCTTTTTGGATGATTCAGGGAAGCAACTTTCCACCAGTTATCTCATTACTGATCAAAAAACCTTTTGTTTGGCTGAAATGCATCTTTGAAAAATGTCATCTGCCCTTGTAAACAAAAGAAAGAAAATTCATTTCCTCTTGCTCTTTCTTTAGTGACTAATCTCCTCACTGTTAAAATTTATGCTCGATTTATACCTCAGATGTAGGACTCTGTAGTTTACAGCATTTTCCCTAATAAAAAATATTCAATTGCAAGTCACATGTCAAGTTTATTCTAATAAAACAATCAGGTGTAAGTCTTTAACAGAAAAAATTTATCACTTTTTAAGAAATACTAACAAAGGTACTGGAAAACCGAAAATCACCAACCATGAGGAGATATTTTCAAAGGCCAAAACCAGCAATTAATCTCCTTCGAAATGCAAAAGACAGAAGTAATAGTGATCAACATATTTTACAGGAAAATTCAATTTTTACACAAAAGATAACTAATCCTCCACCAGTTCACAATGACCTTTACAAAATTAGATCTCTACAGAGTGCTACAGGGCATAGCAGCTTGCACAGGCCCCAGATGGGGGCACTTCTTTTGCCCTTTCTGCCACAGTTTCGGTACTGTCTGACAAAGTGTTCCGTACAAATTTCTATTTAAGAAAACTCGAGAGGAAGCCTCAAGAGAGAGCAGCTGTATGCATTGCATTGACTTCTTTTCCATGCATTATTTCATTGACTTCCATTTCATAAGAGCTACAGATACCATCTATCTGCACTTCTGTAAGGCCTATGACATGGTCCTCTAAATCCCCTCTAGATTGGAGAGCTGTAGATTTGATAGGTGGGCTGCTCAGTGGATGAGGAATTGGTTGGATGGGCACATCCATAGGGCAGCAGTCAACAGCTCAGTATTCAGATAGAAACCAGTGATAAGTGGTGTCCTTCAGGGATCCATATTTCAGCCAGGACAGTTCAATATATTTGCCAATTACAGAGACTGGGATTGAGTGCAGCCTCAGCAAATTTGCAGATGACATCAAGCCGAGTGTTGCTGTTGATAAACCTGAAGGATGGGATCCAGAGAGCAGGCTCAAGGATCTCATGTTGTTCAACAAAGGCAAGTACAAGGTGTTGTATCTGCGTCAGGGCAACCCCTGGTATCATCACCAAGGGGATGGACAGATCAAGAGCAGCTCTGCTGAGAAGAACTTGGGGCTGCTGGTGGGTGAAACACTGGACATGAGCTGGCAAAGTGCACTTGTAGCCCGCTGGCCAGCCACATCCTAGGCTGTATCCAAAGCAGCATGGACATCAAGTCAAGGGAGGTGATTCTGCCTCTCTGCTCCACTCTGGTGTAACCTCATCTGGAGTATGCATCCAGCTCTGGGACCCCTAGTATAATGAGGAGATGGAGCTCCTGGAGCAGGTCCAGAGAATGGCCATGGACAAGACTGGAGGGCTGGAACACCTCCCCTATGAGGAAAGGCTGAGAGACCTGGGGTTGTTCATCCTGGAGAAAAGACTCTGAGGAGACCTTATTATGGTGGTAACTACTTTGTAGTAATATATAAGTACTACAGAGTAAAAAAGTACCTTTATTTCAGTACCTAGAAGCAGCTTACAAGAAAGATGGGAGCAAATATTTTAGCAGGGTCTGTTGAGTTAGGACATGGGGTAATGGTTTTAATCTGAACTTTGATTTAGATTGGATGCTAGCAAAACATTTTTTTACAATGAGGGTGGTGAAACACTGGAACATGTTGCGCAGAGAAATGTGGATGTCCAATCCCTGGAAACATTCAAGGTCAAGATTAGACAAAGCTTTGAGCAATCTGATGGTCAAAGATGTCCCTGCTCACTGCAGGGGAAGTTGGACTAGATGATGTTGAAAGATTCCTTCCAACTCAAACTATTCCATTATTCTCTGCTTCCAAATCTTGAAAATGTACCACTCTAAGTTAGGTCTGTAGTTTAATGTCCTCAGGTGTGACATGTTTGCTTTACAAACCTTTGATCATTCCTACTGGCCTTGACAACTTATTCATTTTTATCACCATCAGTGATAAAAACACCAACATTTCCAGTTGTGATGGTGATAAAACACTTCTGGTTTATGTCCCATTTTAATTTCCAAAACTAGTTTCTCAGAATGTATGTATTCTTGAAAAACCACCTTTAACTGCAAATTAAGTTATTAGGTATATGTAGGTAACTATATATTATGAATAATTTCAAATAATTTTGCAGCAATTGCCTATGAAAATTGACTCAAGAATGCAATTTCATGTCACATTTTTAAACAGCAAATCTAATTTAAGATATTAACCTCCCATGTCAAAAATACTTGTTCCTGCTTCTCTCTTATGACACTGCTGTAAACAGATTACAAAGATAAAAAATGGGGCTTTTATCTAAAGTAATTGCTCCAAGTTTTTTTCTAAATACTAATCTTTTATCACCTGTTGCTGTAGTTATTAACTGCAAAGAAAATGCCAGGATGATAAATGGAATCCATATAGGCATATGCTTTTTAAATAATCCCTTTTCTATTTTATGGGTACCTCTATGTTTTGTAAACCACCTGTAACACTGATAATCAATGGAGATACAACTTCTGCAAAGGATTCATTTCTGGTTTGACAATGATTCTTCAACTCCTTCGTAATCAAGAAAATGTCTTAATACAGTAAAAAATTAGTGTTTGAATAGGCACTATAAGCAATGCTCTTTCATACTTTGTTGCTTTATCTACTAGAACTTAAAAAAAAGATTACAACATGAACCTAGGGAAAACATCTGTTTTCTTATTCCAGATACTACCCAAGCATTCATCGGCTTCTGTAATCTTGTACGAAAATAAACTGCATGGCAAATCAGTACTTAAAACACACTTATTTAAGACGTCATATTATATTGAAGGTTAATTTTGCCTAGTGTTACCACTTTGTAAATTACCTGTAAGTGATTGTGATTATAAATACAGGTTTAAGAAAAATAGGCAGGAAAGATCAATGATTTTAGAGAATTCCTCCAAAATATTTCAGCTAATGAAAAAAAATCCCAAAAATCCAACCAAAACCCATACCAAAAGAATTGAGAAAGACAAGGATTTCCAAAACTTCCAAAAACTTAGAATTAAGGTTGCTTAAATGTATATTACTCAAGATAATCACACACACACCAAATAATCAAGAAAACAGTAATTTACATCACTCCTGTTTTCATTCCTTCCCTACTTCACTATGTAAAATATTCTGCCATGGATGTTCCATAATTCCTTTTCAGCTCTGGAAGTAATCCTAGCACTCATTGTTTAAAGCCACAATCAAACATAGTATTTAATCTGTGATTCAGATTAAGATCAATTTTTTGCTGATTCACTAGCTCTATATAATGTAGTATAAAGCCAAATTACTCACTTGGAGACCATCTGTGGAGAACTTAACACATTACCAATAAATTCTTTGCAATGGAGAATTGATTAAGGAGCATGGAGATCAATGACTGAATTTATCGTGGTATTTGGCATAAGGAAATAAATGTAAATAAGACTGGCATGATGTTAATATTTTTTCAATTGAATATTTTCTTAATTTTAATTTCCTGTATTTATAGATATTACATCAAAACAATTTTTGTAGAAAGTCAGAGAAGTGGGAATAGTACTGAAGAAGAGATTTGGTTTGTTTTTTTCCTCCTCCAACCTGTTGTGCTCTCTCTGCACTTTCTTTCCTTTTTTACTCAGTGTTTTCTAATTATCCTTAAACTTATGCCCAGTTTTCCATCTTTGATTACCTATACCACCATTGCAATTAGACTGCTTATTTAGAATCTGAATGTTAATTAAGTGATTTTGGTCCTATGTTGGTCTACATTCCTTAGCCACCAACTAATAAAAAGTAGAGCCAGAGAGTTTTTGGGTTTATTATTATAGTAATATATTCACATTATATGAATATGTGCAATATTATCATTACATTTTTCTTTAAATCCTTCATTCCGTCTATGGCTTCTTGTGCATTGGAATCAGTGAATTGAGATGTGGAGTTTTTAGTGTCCTTAGTTGCTAACACATATTAAAGACCATATAGAAATAGGCTACCACTGCCCCCCAGAGTAGCAGGGCACATTTGATTAATTCCACTGTGCTTTAGAAAGCATGAACAGCCCATTTTCATGTGATGTGTCAATCACAGGGCATTTCTACAGTCATGGCTTAATTAAGGAGGGCACTTCCACATTCAGTGTGAGAGTATGAAAGAGTATTAGGGGATCTAATCACACTTGGAGTTTAATGCTGACTCAACTGAAGGATTTACAGCCTACAACTTTTAATGAAAATTTAAGGTCTTTATGCTTCCTGCTACCATAAAACACAGCAGTAAATTTCATGTTCTGTTGAAGTTCATCTGCAGAGTTACCAAGTGAATTTACAAAAGTAAAGTGGCAGAACCGAGCCATTTTCTTTATTGTCTGTATTTCTCAGCTCCTTGTTGCCAAGGTCTGTTTCAGGGGGTGATATAAGGAGGTGCCCAAATGCAAGATTTCCAATGGGAATAGACCATAAAAGGAGCTTGCTTACTGTCCCTTACTACTGAGAGAACCAAAGAAGTGCAAGTCATTAGTGGGAATTTAAGGAAAAAAAAGCCATAGAATTACAGAATTGCTTGGTTTGGCAGGGGCCTTAAAGAACATCTAGTTCCAAACCCTATGCCCCAGCAGGGACACCTCTCACTAAACTAGGTTGCTCAAAATTCAATCAAACCTGGCCTTGAACACTGCCAGGGATGGGGCATCCACAATTTCTGTGGGCATGTTCCAGCGCCTCAACATCCTTACAATACACAATTTTTTCCTAACATCTAAACTTAGACCTACTCTCTTTCAGTCTCAAGACACACCTTTGTTCTGTCACTGTAGCTCCTTAAGATGAGCCCCTCTTTAGCTGCCTTATAGGCCTGATTCTGGAAAGTCTCCTCACATAATTCTTGGAGGTTTGTTTCTTTACACATATTTAAAAGTTTCAGGAAGTCAGAAGCCAACCTTCCACATGCACAAACATACACATATACTCACAAATTCCAGTGAAATAATAATAAAAAAAAAAAAAACATGAACAGAAATATCTACAAAGAAGAATATTGATTCAAGCATCAGAAAAATAGGATTATCTTGAAAGGAATGACTCAGACAACAAATACACTTATTCAATGTGTTTTGCACCCAGGAATACCAGGCTAAAACACAATAAAAAACAGGTAATTACCCATACACTGTGATGATAGGCAAACTCACCAAACATCCTTATGAAGTAGTACTTGTACTTTTAAAATATGTGTCTGAACAGCACAGCTTAAACCAAAATTTAAGCCATTGCAAATGTTAAATTGGGATTCTGAGAACAGGCTTCACATGTGGCCTGCACAGTTCAGTACAACAGATAAAAATTCTGCTAGCTTATGGGAATACTATACATTGATTGGATTCTCAATCCCTTGTAAATAACCCTGACTTGCATATATCCTTTGAAAATATATGGCCTTTTATATTTGGAGGAAAGGGCATATTCATTTTTTACAGTTTAATCTAAACAGAGATGCATACCCAGCTGCATCAAATTTAATACCCATCTAAGAAAGGCTATTTTTGAAAAGACATGAGCTACCATTCTAGTGGTATGTACTATCTAGCGATAAAGTAAGAAGACATATTACTTGTACAGAACACACATAAAACTAAGAAATATGCATAGAAATTTGTGCTTTTCATTTATGAACCAGCTGTGATTTGCATTTTTAACATACAAAAATCCCTCTAGAATTCTGCCTTTTTTCTTCTATTTCACTCACACTATAGTGCTGTTTTCAAGTATTGCTGTACTGGAGATAATTCAAGAGAGAAATTTATAACCATTATCTCTATCCTTTGCTTGACAGAGTACTTGCATGAATCTTGTGTTGAATAGCTACAAAACTTTTAAGTTGACTGCAATGCAGTCTGATACTTTTAGCAAAGTATCAGTAGACTTCATTTGTTTCTGGCCCACAGAGACATTCACCTCAAGGCACTGCCTCAGGCTTTTGGATTTCTTGTCTACCTTCTTCCTTGAGATTGTTTGTGCTGCTTTTTGCTTCTCACTAAATAAACCTACCTTAACAGCATTTCAGCACCCTAGAGCAGCCCTGTATTCTAAATTCAGCAAATGTCTTTCTAGAAAGATAATTTATAGAAAAAAAATACTGTAGTATCTACGCATCTATTGCTATATACATAATCATCAGTTATGTGCTCCTCACAAGTCCTGTAAATAGATTTTGTTTTACAAATTCTGTTTAATTTTTTTTTTCAATTAAAGAGGTAAAATATTATGGAGGCAGAGAGGATTCCTTCAGCAAACACAATGGTTTCACACAGAAGCTCGGCCAGTACAGAGTGGCAGAGGTCTGCAGAGTCACACACAGCAATCTGCAGATGAAGAGCAGTTTATTTTAGTGCTACAGGCTTCTAGAAATTGTTACCACCTCTGAAGCTGATGTCAATTCATTTTCCACGTTAGCTGCAGTGTAGCAGCCACACCTACTTACAGGTGTAACTGGCAAGCAGAATATCAGGCATTGTTTCTGTTTTCAAGAATTTAGCAGCTGAAATTCATGCAATATTCATATATGGCTCCAAACTCTTCTGTAAAATGGCATGCTTTTTTCTGTATTTCAAATGCCTACTGTATATTTGATACTTTCTATTTGAAGCTTGTGAAGTGAAATCAAAGGTGGGGTTTTTGGTTTTCTTAAACTTAGTTATAATAAATTAAATTCTCACAAGCTATGTTTGGTAGGACCAAGGACCAAAAGATAGATGAATTTGTCAAAATTCAAGAAGTTCCTCATACATTGCATTTCAAATAGTCCTTTTTATCTTTTATTTTAAATTAATGCAGTACCTAAATGCCAGCTGTTTAGCCCGAGTTCTTAGATATCTCCCCTAATGCAGAATTTTTTCAATAGTTTGTAATTCTTATTTTTTCTTCTGATTTGTGGGAAATTTTCCATCATTAACAGTGAAATCCATTGAAAAGATTTGTTTGAACACATTAGTAATATAATGTAAAGTTTTTTCACCTACAACAAGTTGAATCACTTGTTTCTTATACCACTTCAACCCTCTAGCACATCCCTAGACATGCTTCTAGTCCTTAAGCTAAATTCTCAACAATACTAAAAATTGGAGCACAAAATTTGGCTTCAAGCAAGTGCTACTAAATATAAAGCTTTCTGCACTAATTTCAGAATATGTTCTTGCCTAGAGAGCTGTAAAAATCCATGGATTTTTTTTCCATTCTTCTAGTAGCTTAACACCTTAATGCTATTGTAATTAACAAGGATATTACATCCACAGAATGACAATACAATTGGCACTTGGGAAACTAATGAGGAGTATTAACTCAGCTGTTATGACAGCACAGAAGGCAAAAGCTCCAGTTCACCATATGCATTCACTGTGCTACTCACAAAGCACAGAAAAACTATTGCCTATACTGCATTGTAAGAATACCTCCACAGGCGTCTAAGTGCTTGTTGACTAAACTTCTGTTAATCCCAGAGCATATTCAAGGGCCTCCTGGGCCCAGATAAACAAACTCAGGAAAACAAAACTGTAAATTGGAGTGTTTGAAAGTCTTTCACTCCTGCCTGCTGCTGCCTCCCTTCACCGACATGCGTCCATGACCAGTATAATAAAAAACGGCACTAAAATACCTTGAGACAAGTCAAACTCATCTTTAGACATTCCAGGAAAAGCACAGGGTCAATTCTTCATTACATACTTTTCCATCCTGTCACAGAAGCTCTAGATCATACTATCAACTATTGAAATTCTAGGCTGTCGTCACTGCCAGAATCACAACCTGTGTCACCCTTTCAATGGCAAACAGAAGATAAACTTGAAAATCTAGTGCAGCTGTTTTCCTTTATCTCAGCTCACTGTCCTCTCTGCTGGACTTCTCTCCAGAAGGAGCCTCAAGATAAATATGTCTTTCTTCATTTTAATTATCACTGCTGTATGGCAGGATTCAAACAACACAACATTAGCACCAGTTTTCTTGGCACCCATTGGAATGGCATTGCAAATATTCCTGTCCAGCCTTTTCAAGAGTAGTTGACAGACAAACTATTTACATCCTCGTCCTGACAGTACACAGTGAGGGTGTGGGGCACATAGGGACAACCAAGAAAATACAGTTCTTCCTGGCTGAGAATAGGTAGTTAGAAAATCCTCTCATCTAGCACATTCACCACACTTTGTTGAACAAACCACTGCATATGTAGCAAGACAGGTATTACTTTTTTTAGAGAACCAATAGATCAAAACAATGTTACAGTGGTTGCAGAGACTACACATAAAAAGAGGAATCTATATCCTGTAACTAGATTTATTTTCCACACTAAAACCTAGGCTCACTATTCCCATTCTTGCCTCTACTCTACTAAAAGTCAGGGTGAGATCTCTCAGAATGGCAATAATAACTTATTTGTGAGCTCCCTCTTTATGTATATTTTATATTCTGTCTGACCTATGTCCACACTTACTTCACATCCCATTTTTCTATCAGGCTGGAGAAAAACGATAATTCCTTATCATGCTGATGTAAATCTATAAAAAATTTGTCATTTATGAGGATTATCTAAGTACTCTTTTGAGGTGTCTTCAACATTTAGAATAACCAAAGTAGTCTACAGATATGCTCTGTAAAGGCATTCAGAAGAGCTGAGTATATGCAGACAAGTATTTAATTTAAAGATAAATATTCTGGCTAATGTAGGCAAAGTCTATGAGACTGACAGACTGAGTTCTGCTTCATTTTCCTGTTAGGATAGATGATACTGAAAATCAGGTCTCTTCCATCATACCATGGTGGGAATGAAAGGTAGAACAGGGAAGAGAAAGACACAAGGAGGAACTGGAATCAGTGGACCAATATGTGATAACAAAAAGGCTATGTCCTAGGTCAAATTTCCACAGATACTCTGCAATATGGGCACACCTAAAAAAAACCAGTCCCATGTTGTCTCCATAAATTATGATATTTGCAGTGCAGTCCTCATGGGTATCATTGATATTTGACTTTCTTCTACTTAAAAAAAAAATGTAATTTTAATGAAAATTAATGTTCTTGCAATCAAAAGTAAATATTCTGCCTCATTGCAATAGGTGTATTTCATGATTCAGTTAGACTTTTAACAAAGGCAAACAAAAACCAACCAAACAAATCCCTTTTTATATTTAAAACTCTATAAACAGTATTAGATTACCAATTCACTGGGAGATATACTGTGTTTGAACTATATCTAGGTTCAACAGGCAAAAAACAGGCAACTAATTTAGATGTATAAATTATATATTAATTGATGATTAATTAATCTAACAGTTTTCTTAACTGTTACAAAAATTCTTTATGTAAAGTTGATCCTGTTCTCATGGGAAGTCTGTTTTCCACATAATTCCCTCTCACTGCACCTTCCCCCAGTAAATATCTGTAAAGAGCTGCTAAATAGTTCTGAAAAATTACTCTTCTTAATGCAGCCTTCAGGCTTATTATTCATAGAAATCTCTAAAATTTATTAGATATAATGCTTATTTAGGACATCCAAGGGCTCTCTGTAGGTGTATGCTAATTTATAAAATTTATAAAATTTTGGGATTCGTAACAATGATCACATAACTGTGCTCTGGAAAAAACAGGTAAGTATCCAGTCCAGCCTAAATTTTCTCATTTTTACATTGTGTGAACAAGAGTGAAATAAATAAATTTTTTTTTTCAAGCAAATGCTTCAGTAGTAACACAGCCATACATTAGCATAAAAGTCCTTTCTGCCTCCTCTCACTCTTCTGTACAGAACAGAGAAATCAGGCAGGTAGGTATAAGGAACTCTGGGAGGCAGAGCTCTGTGGAATGGACATTAACATATGGAGAGCCCACACCTCACTGGAACCAAAAGTTCATGGCAATTGGAAAGATGGAATGAATACTCCTTCTCCTCAAATCTTCCACCCTCCCCCTTGTCTCTTGCTTCCCCAACAAGGCTGCAGCAGATACATTGCTCAATTTTAATGGAATCCCTCTCTTTCAGGGTATCATGTCCTCAGGCCACAGAGCAGATTTTACAGTTGTTTCCTCTTGTATCCTTGTTTCTGCTGTCAAGGTGAGTCTCAAAGGTTCAAGTGTATGATGAATACCAAAAACCTGACTTGGACTGTGGGGCCTTGGAGAAACAGTGGCTAACAACTCACTATACTCAAATGATCAAATTCTGAAGTCATAATTACACTAGCTTTCAAAACCACAGTCAACAACAATTTTTGTTTCAAAATCCACTCCTCTGCGTTTTGTTAATTTGCATATCCTAGTTATTTGCATACTAGTACTGTATAACCTCATTTGGGTAGTCTCAGATGCTAATAGCTTCTGACTGACATTAATAGGTTCCAAACTGTGGTTTAGTGCAGCCCAAAACCTTCTAAATCAAAATCTAATTTATGTAGAAATGTTTCATCATCAAATACTGATAAAAATCTGGCTAAATATGTGCTGAAGTATTACCTCAACTTCCAGTAGAAATAAAGAGGGAAAAAAAAAAAACAAAGGACCTCCCTCACACCATTGTTTTTTTGAAAAATTCTTTTGAGGAAGAAGAGGAAAGGACACTATAGAACTAAATTAGAATGACATCATTTGACCTTTCAGAAAAAAGGCATTTGCTGTATTAAAAATAAAAGAAAAGAAAATGATGAGCTACTACTGACATTTTTAGAAGTAGAAACAATAGCTCTCTAAGCTTCCGATAAGCTTATTTTTTTACTCACATGTCAGGGTAAATGATTGCTTAAAAAACCAAATACAGCATCAAAGTAATAAGTTGTCCAACTTATGATGAATTAGAATCTTTCTTCTTCACCATCCCCTTGAAATTTTTCAAAATATCCTTAAGATACAGGCAGACCCCAAGCCTTTTGGAACTATTCAAAGGTCATTTCAGCTATATACTCTATCATGCAGATTACTGCACTAAGCAGGGGATGGGACTCTTTTTAATCCAAAAGTGAAGTACATGTAACGAGACGTGGCCATGGGCCCTGCACTCTGAACAAAGAGTTTACATGTGTTCAGTCAGAAACCGATGTATTTGCCTACTCAAGAAAAATGAGGGAAAAAGCCACCCCTGATTTCAAATTAAAACAGACAGGGATTAATAATTTCTATTGGTGTTTTACCATGCATTCTGGAGCATTCTAAATACTTACTTTTAACCAGAATTGTTTTTTCTTCTGAAGACTTAATCTTTATCAAGCATTCCAGTCTGAGGAGCAAGACTAACAAAAAGGTAAGTAGAAAAATCTGTATTACATACACACACAAAAAAAAAGTGTAAAATATTTCACTCTACAGGAAGTGAACAATGCTGAAATTTAAACCAATAAAGGGAGATTTCATTTGTCAGCTTTAAAGGAGCTAGGTATTAGGACCATGAAATGAAGTATTTTTATTTTTTTGCTTTTGATACATTAAGTTAATAACAATTTTAGTTAAAATTTAGAAAAATATTGTTGAGTCAAAGCCTTCTTTTCACCATGATATTTGACACTTCAAAGAGTGACAACAATAGCAGGCACAGCAACACAACTCAAGACTGGTACTCAGACCAATCTTGTCAAATAAAGAATCATGATATGTCACTGACATCTTTTAATAAAAATCCTTTCTTTGGGATTTTTCCCTCTTCTGGGATGCTGAGGCCCCAGAAAAAGAATGTAAACAATGTAAACAATGTAAACAATGGTTATCTGCTGCTGTGGAATGCAACAGGTGCACCTGTGATTGGCCCATGTTGCATGTGTACAATTAAGGGCCAATCAAAGACCAAGCTCTCTCTGGGACAGAATCAGAGAGAGCTTCTTTATTATTGATTCCTTTTCTATTCTTAGCTTAGCAAGCTTCTGACACTTTTTCTCTCTATTCCTATTAGCATAGTAATAATGTAATATATAGCATAAAATAATAAATCAAGCCTTCTGAACATGAGGTCAAGATTCTTGCCTCTCTCTTCACCCCTGAGAAACCCTCGCAAGCCTGGTAACAATGATAGGTTGTGTTTTGGGGAATAAAACAGTGCCTTGCAGTGATACCCAAGCAAGTTCTGCTCTCATAAGCAGCAAGCATCTTAGAACCACACTCCTCACAGGCTAATTAGAAGCCCTGTGTTGTGGCTCACCCCCAGCCAGCAGCCAAGCCCCACGCAGTCACTCCCGCACCAGAGGGATCAGGGAGAGAACTGGAACAGTACAAGCCAGACAGTTCATGGGCTGAGATAAACATGCCTCAATAGGGAAGTAAAAATCTACATAAACAAGCAAAACGAAACAAAGAATTAATTCCCTGCTTCCATGGGCTGGCAGGCGTTCAGCCGTTCCCAGGAGAGCAGGCCCCATCAGAAGTAATGGTTACTTGGGCAGACAAAGGCCATTGCTCTACATGTTGCCCCCTTCCTCCTTCTTCCTTCCACTTTATACACTGAGCATCATGTCACATGGTCTGGAATATCCCTGGGTCAGTTTGGGTCACCTGTCCTGGCTATGTCCCCTCCCAGCCTCCCAAGCACCCCCAGTCCCTTCCCCAGCATGGCAGGATGAAAAGCAGAAAAGGCCTTGGCTCTGTGCAAGCCCTGCCCAGCAATAACAAAAACATCTCCCCATTATCAGCCCTGTGTTCAGCACAAACTGAAAACACAGCCCATGCCAGCAATTGGGAAGAAAGTTAGCTTTACCCCAGCTGAAACCAGCACATACTCTTGTAGCAGTTAGCTTGTTTTAAGGCACTAATGAATATTACATCAACAGTACTATATTGACTCTTGCCTGTTCAGACACTGCAGTGCTCACAGCTGCAAGTTCAAAAGCAACAAGTTTAAAACAAATTTAGTTTGATGTGAAAAAAAGCATTCACTTTTTTTGTTTGTGTCTCTTTTGTTTCATGAAGGAGAATATGTTCAGCAACAATGAATAAATGCTTAGATTCCCATGGATCTAAGAAGATAGCACAACAGCTTTGACATTAGGGAAAGATAAACTGCATTTAAATAATCCCAAAACAGAGGGAACAGTTTTGCACTCTGAACTTTGCACTCTGCTATACTTTTTTCTAAATAATTAGATTTACATGGGCATCCCTTCTTCCTGGTCTCTTCAGCTCATCACTCTGTAATTCAGGTCTGAGAAACAAGATGAGATACTCAGATCTACAGAATGAGTGGCCCTTGAGGACCCTGTCTATTCAGAAGTTTCAAACAGTTCTTCAGGTGTTTTGTGTGCAATAAAAATGCATGACTAAAAATTGCATTACCAGAAGGTATGCAAATATTCAGCACTACTATTAGTCCAGTTGAATATCCTTCTTCAGGACAATGCTCCCGCTGAAAAAAACACCCTGCTAAAAGGAGTGGGTTTTGTCACTGATTCAAAAAACAATGTTCTGCCTGTGTCCCCTAAGCCTCTCTTAATTCTCAGAAAAAAATAATTTTTGCACAGTATTTGATTTGGCACACCTTAGAGTAGTTAATTCAAGACAATTTTTTTTGTTTCCTTTTCTCAACGTAAAGGGCTCCCTGCAGGTTAAACCAAGAAAGTATGGTTGTCATCAGGCATGCAGTGTTTTAATGTAAAATGCCATCTATCAGCTTGGAAAAAACATTTAGCTTTTCACAATTTGTAAAATTTTTCTGAAGGATAAGTCTGGTATTTACAAATAAGGTGACAAATCTCAAAAATAGATTTTTTTTAGATTTCTCCATGTTCAGTATGGTTCTACATTAATTAAACACAAAAGGCTGGTTTTGTTATTATAATTGAGATGGGTGGAAAGTTCTGCAGCTGAAATGTTAAACAATATGAGCTATTCGTATAACTCAAACACCCTGCAGATCTATTAAAAATATACTTTCCTCTATACTTCACATACCCTTGATGTTATAAGCTGAAATATGTACTCAGATGACACAAAAAATAAGGGTTTATTTGCAAGCTTATATAGTATTGTCAGCACTTATTTACAACCAGTAATAACTTTTTCCCTGATATTTGCTGTAGTTCAAGTTTGCATAGAAAAAAAACACTTAAGGCCATGCCTAACTAAATGTTACTGTTCATTCCTGTCAGGATAAGCACAATTACAAGTTGCATCTTGTAATTCCAAAAAAGTCTGATGCTCTTCTCTCTTCATTTGACATTCTGCATAAATAAATATCTGATCATACTGCTTTCCAGTCGAGACACACGAAGATTATCACTAAAACTAACATTAATACAATTTCTTTCAAAAACAGCTGGAATCCCACTCTTAGTATCTTGAGTGGGAAGGTTTGTTATGGCTTATTAGTGTGCTGTACTGTACAACAAAATGGACTGCATAGAGCCTTAAGGGATTTATTGATGCCAGGATCACCTATTGAGCACAAATATAAACCATTTAGCTCCAAATTTACTGATATTAAAGCACCTAATGAGTAAAACGTGCAGGATCAGACCAAGTTACAAAAATCTACAACCACAAAATTCTACAGGGCAGAAAGCAGAGTTGTCTCCACACGCAGCTCATCATAAAAAACAATTAAAAAATGCACACATTCCATTAAAATAAGTAGGTAGACCAATTAAACCTCTTAATTCTGAAATTATTACTGATGCACTTTATTGAAATAGATTACTGATATTTGTGCCTAGGCATAAAACTATTTTAAATATTGTTATGTAAACTATTTGTGCTACAACAGTTGAATAAATAGTGATAAAATCGCAAACAAGATTAGTCTAATACATAAAACTATTTCTCCAGCCATTGTTGAATGATATGGAACTCAAAATTTAAGACTAGCTACAGTTTCTAGAAGTTCACCGTTTCAATGGTAATCTGCAAAGAAACTTAAATCGTTGAGAATTTGTTCTTAGCATATACAAAAGGAAAATTATTTGTGTTTGAAATTTATTTTACCCACATAAACAATATGCAAGATATATTCAACTTGATTTCCCTTACTATAATAGAGCAGGGAGCTTGTGAAAATTCAGTCAAAATTCTAAAGTGTTACAGAGAGACCTTAAGAAAGACAAGCAAGATGAATGGCCTAAACAGCAATGGGGTGTTTAGATTTAACTCAAGGACAATAAATGTGATTTACACTGTTTTCATGGAGCTTGCATTCAACTTGTGATAATTTGTATCAGCTACAGTAAGATTAATCACCTTGAAAGCTTGTTTACCTTCTCTATTTTATGTAAAAATGTCAGCTTATTGGTGCTTCTTAGTGAAACAGTATATTTATCCATATATTTTGTTTTGTTTTATCAGTAGATAAATCAATATTTTGCAGTTTTAGAGGGATTCTGCTTTTCAGATTGCAATCCTAGGAGGCAGTTTAAAACCAACATACTGTGATGTGAAAGTCTTGGTCATCCTGAATATCAATTGCCCAACATCCTAATATTCTGTGAAATTTTCTCTGCTATAAACACTAATTTTGCACTAATGAGCATGTGTCTGTTTCTCTCACTGAAGTATAAATGACAGGGGAAAAACAGAATAAACAGAAGGGAGAAACATAGCAATTACATTTTAAAAAGAAGTATTTAAACAGTTATATTATTAAAAAAAATAAATACTAATTACATCATAATTGATGAAAGAGAAAAGAAAATTCAGCAATGCAAAAAGGAAGGTCATTCATCATGAAATTTAAGGAAATGGATCAAGCTTGTTTATGTGTCCCCAACAGCTTCATCTGCATAGCCAAATCTGGAAGGGGGGGTAAAGGTTAACTGTATGCTTCACCCATTTTCTCCAGTAATATGGTAACTTCCCAGGGAGACTTCTAGTTAGCTCCACATTAATCTTGAATAACTACCTCACTTAGGTCCAAGTGAAAATCCTCACAAGAATATTCAAAGTTTATTCATGTCTACTAGAGGCACAAGACTGAGGGTTAAGAGGTAGATTGCTGGTAGCAGCATTATCTTTCAAAGAAAAATAGCAAATCTGGACTCTTCTAGCTTCCTTCTCTATCTCCTTACTTCAGGATGGATTAAAGAGAGAAAACAGGCCATGGAAGAAAGATCCTTTGAAGCATTCCATTTAGTCTAAAAAATAGCAGCATTAAATTTATGAATGAGCCTGGTTCTACAAATGTAGCAACGGTTTTGGAAGGTTTTAATCTCCTTCCTTGCTGCCACCAGGCAGAAAGCATGCATCTTTACCCTCTCTGTACAGATTTCGACTTCAGACAAAAAAGAAATATCAAGTGATTTGATTAATTAACCAGTGAAATCAGACTCACAAATGGTAATCCCAGTAAATCTGCAAAATTAATCTGCACTGCGAGAACTGTTTGCTGGAGAAATTAATGAGTTTTTATTATTTAGTTAATTTGTATGTTGTTGTATTTCAGAAAACTTCCAGATGGTGAGAAGTGGGAGTATAGTTATTGAAGAAATTATTCATCTCAGCCTAGCTACAGCACATGTCGACAGTTCCTTGGATACAATATTAGAAGCCTAACATTAAGAAAAGCTGCTGAAATATTCTTATAAGAGGTCAGCGTAGTTCTTTGTTCTCTAAAAAAACCCCAAACCTCAACAATCTTGTTATTATTCAATCTGTATGCATGTTTTTGGGGAGGTTTTTTGGGGGGACTTTTTTTTTTTTTGCTGGAGGAGTGTTAGGAACTTGAGAGACACTCTGTTTTTCATATTGTCTGATTTTCAGGCAAAAGGTATTTTTTCTTTTCTTTAAAGCATTATTCTGAATCATATTAGATACAGCTTGAAAGAACCAAGTGCTTTTCTTTAATGCAGAATCCAGACTTTGACAACCACTTAAACACACAAATATATATGACGAATAATATGCAAATAAGTATGCTTATATGCATTATTTATATAGTCATGCTGTTCAAAGGCTAAATTGCTTCTCACACATCTACCCCAGAACTAAAACATTTAATTTTTGTTTCTTTCCATTTTTTTCCCTGTTACTCTCTTATATCTATTTCAAATCACGCAATATTCTGAGTTGGAAGGAACTCACAAGAGTCAAGTCCATCACTTCAGTCAGTGGTTTATATGGGGATCAAACCCACAATATTAACATTTTAACATCATCCTTTAACCAAATGAGCTAATTTTTTATGTCTCTTGTGAAGTTAAACAGTTACTATTAGTTAGGCTACTCCTGCAGTGCAGTGTTAGAATCTCTGCTAAGGTTCTCCATCCTATAGGAGTTAATTGAACACTGCATGACTGGTCTACAAGGACTGGAAGTTAATAATTACTCTGATAGCACAGAGGAAATCATGAGCTTTGAAGGTTTTTATCTGGTGTTTTTTTCCTGAAAAAAAAAAAAGCAATGCTTTCCAATACTGCTTTTAAGTGACTTTAAATGTAAACATGTACTTATAGTTTTCGTGGCAATCCTATGCCAGCCAATAGGTAGCATTCATTGACAAGTTAATAAGCAGAAAATGTGTTTTTCTTTGCCATTGGAATGGAATTGGACATTAAAATAAGGAAGGAAGAGGAGTCTTCATCCTTCACCTATTACCCAGCAGCTTAACAGTCTCTAGACTGAATTTCCAGTTTGAATCTTAGTAGGGTGGAATACTACACTGATACTGGAAATTATTTCAGGGACACCTCTAGATTAGAAGGGAAAAAACTGAACACATACCAGAAAAAAAAAGGGAAGAGAAAAAGTACAGGGCAGGAAAGTGTAGGTGCCATTTCCCTGGCACCAGTTGCTGTAGGGTGAATGCCTTTGAAAGCAAACAGTTCTGTTGTAGTGCATGGTTGAAGTAGTGGGAGGAAATGAAAATATTTTCAAAGATGAGAGGCTTGGAGCAAATTAATCTTTATTTTTCCTGAGTGAGGACTAATTACATATGACTGCAAAAGTCTAGAAGTTAAAATCTTCTGAGCACCATTTGATATCCTAGAATGCTCATTGCTATTTCAGTGATAGATTTGGCTTCAGTTCCTGGAAATTCTGAAGACAGCTTTGCATGCTACTGGCATTACCTACCAGGTCTGGATATAAAACAGCTACAGGATTTGCAATGCTAGGCAGCACATCTTAGGTAGGGAATATAGATGAAAAAGCACTCAAATTCTCAGATTCTATATCCTTTCTTCAGATCTGTTGAGATATTCTCCTTACAAACATGTTTTGATGAATGCTTAAGAATCAGATGCTTCTTAAAAATTCCTGTTTTCTATAGCACAAATGAAAACAGACAGGGAGGTCACTATGCTGAATTTGTACCAGTGACAGGTCCTCTCATGCCACAAAATTTTCCTGAAGCACAGAAGGTTATTTGCTGTACAGAAATAGCATGAGAAATAGGATAGAAAGAGAAATAGTTTTTAAAATTAAAATAACGTTAGGAAGTTCAAAGTCTGCTTTCTCTTGTTCATGCCAATTGTTCTCACATTGGCTGAGTTCTGCTTCTGGTTCTCCATTTGAGTTCTGACATGTCCTTTCCAATGTTAAATTTTTTATTTCTGCTTAAGCTGTCTTTATCAAACTTCTCCCAGCAAGTGTTTTGTTTTCAAATATGTTTATGTAACAAAAGCCAAATTTTCAGTGCCAAATTATGAAGTTTCTTCATATAATAGCAGCCATCACTACACAAAAATCACTTAAACTTGTAACTGCAGGACTCTGCAGGACTGTACTCAGATATCTTAAAGCCCTTAAAATGACATGCTTTATAAGCTCATAAAGATATGGATATGCTTCATCATTTATCTGTTGCAATAATTACTTTAAAATATACCATTGATTAAATATTCAGTTATAGAGCAAAAATGCCTAAATGGGTTTATAATAAAATGTGTAAGTTGTCCAAGATGCCCAAAAGATTTGGTATTCTTGAGGTAGAATTAACATTTCAACAGAATGATTAAAAGTCACCTTCAAGTGTTTCTTTTTGTTGTCATTTTAAAACAACTTCGTTGTCATGCTATTACTATAGGATTGTAGCAGGTATTGAGGCACTAATCTAACTCTGCAACTTTCAAAAGAATTTCACCATTACAGTTCTATTTTTTCAAATATCATTCGAAATTCCAGATGCTGGAAAGGCAGTAAAGATGATGAAATAATATTAAAATTTCATTTTCTTCCTTTTACATCAGTCAGAATATCAATTACCATCGGGTTAACTATGAAACAAAAATTTAAGTATTCTTTCAAAAGTACAATTCAGTGTATCACCTTGAGTTCTATTGGGAAAACACAGGTTCTGGAAACAGTTGTCCAACAAAACTGTCCCTCACACTGTTTATAGTCTTACTTATTACGTAGTTTGCAGTATGACTTTATAAATGAATTCCAGAGTTTTTATTTCACTTTTGCTACAGATCTCATGGAAATTTCCTCAAAAAATTTGCAGCTTATTGCTTTCAAAAGACTGCCTGTTTCAAAGTATGGGATTGTAACTCTAATTTTGACAACCAACAGGAAAGAAAAGCAAAGGGCTATACTTTTTTTTTCTTTCTGAGTTTAACAGATTTTGCTTGGAACAGAAAATGCAGGATTAATTCATGCTGAAATTAAAATGATTGGAAAGAAAAAAAGTAAAATACATGGCATCAGTAGAAGTCTAAGATAAATATGTTAGTGTAGACTATGGAACTCAGAATTCTTTTTTAACTTCAAGAGCAATTTTCTGAAGTTGAAAATTTTCTGGATTTTAGAGAATATAGCTACTGAGTTTTGACTGTCTTAAAATAATTTAAAAATAACTCTAAACTGAAAAGTAATTTCAAAACATGAAAGACATCAAAAGATTTATTTTAAAACTACCAACATGTTTTTACTCTTTTTAATTTTTTTCTTTTTAGTTTTGGAATCCTATTCCCAAAGTTAGTATCTGACACTAATTCACAGACGATTGAAAAGCCACTTAATTTTGTTACTGCTGAAAATCCTTCATCTTTAGGAATAAACCTTGATTAAAAATAATTTTTTAAAAAAAGCTTTCATAAGTCCTAGTTAGTCTGTGAGGCATCTAGAATCTTCAGAATATTTTAATATACTCCAGGGTAAAAGTTTTTCCATACTGAATTGATTTCACAAACTAAATGTATCACACATCATTTGTTCCCTGGCTCTTGGGAAATAAGCAAAGACAACTTCAATCATTAAGAAATTTTTCTGACAAAAAATGAAACAGCAAATGGACTCACAATGCTGCACGTTCTATCATAATTAATCTACAGCACACAAGTACACAAGACTTTCTACTAGCAAGCTGAAATATTTTTATTAGTTAATGCATCTGAGAATATAAGAACACCAGTCAGCTTTTTAAAGCTTGCCTACTACCCATTTCTGTAACATCATTCTGTGCCAGATTCAGTGAAATCTTAAACACATCAACCTACATGAATCCAGAGCCTGTATTCTCCTGCTGCCTCTAGCTTGACCCAATTAGTTAGAAAACCTTGGCCAAAACTTGTCCCTTGATGTTTTGTAATCAAAATTTGCTGCCACTCTCACTTTATATGTACTCAGGAAGGCTGTTTGTTTTAAAAGGCTCCAAGCTGCCATGACAAACAATTATCCTGTCATTTTCTTCACCTTCACAGAAACCCAAGACAAAGGACAGTACAGTTGCTGTACTGTCTACTTGACAGAATACAAAAAATCTTGCTAGCTTATTAGAATAGGGTTCCTTTAGACAAAGTACAGATCTATAAATCCTTAATTTTTACATCTATATACTTTGAAAATTTTTTGCATGTCTGAAGGAAAAATTAAGCGCACCATCCAGTCCCTAACAGCAGAAAAGTGATATCTGATAAAGTGATAAAGTGATTCTTTTGTTTTACTTCTTGATATATAAGTCAAACAAAAGAAGCAACAGTCCAGAATAAGAATTTGTGAAGAAGAAGCTTTCATGGAAGGTACTTACTCTCTGGAAGTATTAATGAAAAAGTGTAGTTAAAAGTGTATCTTAATTATGTGGAATATTTGCAATTTTATACGCAAACATACCATATAAACATTTTTTCCTTTCACTGCTACTTCATAATAAAGTTCATATCCAGCTATGTACTACATTTTCTGGTTTCCATCTTTCTCTGAAAACTTCCCACAATTTATGTTATAGAAATTGTATTTTGCCAGAAAGCTGCAACAGAGACTCTGATGCTAAAGGTGTTAGCATGTACTTTTTCAGTCTTACTGAACACTGAGAGAAAATGTTAATAGTAGCCACATAAACAATTTTTCAACAGATGTTCTGACGTAGTTACTTTCATATCTGGAATTTTCCATTTGGGAAAGAGTTTTAATGGAAATGAGAAAAATTCTGCTTAGGCTTCATATTCAAAGTTTGTTGGCATTCCTTAGTGGGCTCTCCTTCCTGCCTCTTCCTCCCCTTTTTGGAGCTACACTGGTGTCTTATCAACAAGAAACAGCAGTTAAATAATTGCTCAATGCATACACCAGTAGCTATGAAATTTTTAACATTTTACAGAAGTTTCTCTTATCAACTGCTTCTAAATTTTCAGTGAGTGATTTCAGAATTGTGGCAGGCTATGAAGACAAATTTAAAATTTAGTCTAACCATTGCATGAAATGAACCAAAATATTCTGCTACATCTGAATGCACAATTTCAATTTGGCACAGACAAAAGAGAACCTCCTGAGCTGATCTAAACAAAGTCTGTTTAAAAGGAGCTGAGAGATAACCTACTTCCATTTATATATAAACAAGCACAAAGATCTTTAATGCTTTAGAAACCAAGAAAACCATCCCTCATAACGTGAAAGAGATCAGATTCAATCCTCCCTAAAACAGAGCAGGAAAGAATTTTCTGAGACACAAGCAAATAAATCACCTATCTCTTCTCAGTAAATACAAGGAAAAACCCATAGCAGCACAATGCAGAGGAGCCTGTTTTATAAATAGCAACAGAAAACAGTTCAACTCCAAATCACAGAATTAGAGTCAAATTCTGTCCTGGGGTGTCCACTTGGGAAGATGTTTATTAATAATCCTGATATATGATTAGTTAAGAAAAGATCTCACTGGCAGTTACTCTGGAAGCGCACTGTGAGACACATACCATTGCTAGGAGAAAAGCCTTTCATTAATTAACTTATCCCTGAGAATGTTTGATTTAGAGCAGTGCTTTTTTCAACATTTCTGTGAGTTACAGAAGTAGAAGCTCCTCCGCTCATCAGACAAAGACTTATTCAGGATCATAACCAGAACCAGTTGGAAACAGACAACAAAAACTCCCCAGCTCTGCATTCAGCACCAGTATTTAGTGCTGCCCAAAACTGTGGCAGGCAATGAATAAGATGGTAAATTGAAAATTTTGCCTATCCAGTGCATGAAGTGAACCAAAATATCCGTCAGTTCTCCTACATCCCAATGCACTCTTTCATTTTGTCATTGAGGGAACACCCTGAGCTGATCTGCATCTACCACCAGGCAGTCTTTAAATTCAAGGGATTTTCCAGATTGAAAAAAAAAAAAAAAAAGTCCCTTTTCTGGATATCTGGGAAAAAGAAAGTCAAAGGCGTTTTCTTTCATGAAGTTTCATGATCGACCCTAAGCCCATCTGTTCTGACAGGAGAGAATGTGGAGAGCAGCCATTTTGTATAAAGTACTTGTGGGCGGCAGGGGGGCATGGGGAGTTGGTGTGCCAAATCTTTTACTCCTCTGCAGGCTCATACTGCAGCTTTTCCTCAGTGGACAAGAATAGCTACTGGAGGCAAGTTCCATGAAATAACTAAGAGGTAGTAGGTCTTTTTTCTTTCCAGTTCAGGTCCTGAGTGGGACACCAAAGGCCAGCTTCCCATATGCTTACAAGAATCCCCTTTACCATCTCTGGTCCAAGGTCCAGCCCAGGCTGGAGCAGACCAGAAGAGACACAGGAGAGAGAGAAATGTGGTCAAGGAGAAAGCTGGAAGCAAGGAAAGGAAACTCCTGACTTGAAGGACTGAAGCCATGGGAGCTCAGTGGGCAGAAGGTACATGAGCTAGTGAGTGAGCCAGGGCCTTTCCCCTGCTCCTATTACCCCATAGCTGCCCCATAGGGACCCAGCTTTCCCTCTGGCCTAAAGCATGACCTGGTGTAGCCCACACTGCCAGCCCTGACCTTGGCCCTGGCAATCCCACCTCCTGCAAGGGCCACACAGCCACCACGGCTGCCACCCATCCAGCCCCACTGGGGAACCTGGGCTGGGAAGACAGAGCAGCATGAAATGAATAAGAAAGACCCAGAGAGCCCCAAAAAATGGATGGAAAGGAGCCACTAAGTACAGCTGGGGTATTCCTGGGGAAAGGACCAGGCAGCAGGAGAAGGTAAAAGAGAGGAAGCCACGAGGAGCCAGGGAGGCTCACCCAGATATTCACCTTGCTTCACACAATGCAGCCACATCCAGACCCCACTGCTTGTGGCTCATTTAATCATATATTACCCTAAATCCCACCACATGGTAGCAACTCATTGCTCTCCTCATATTGGAAGAAAAAGGGAGAAGAGGTAAGACTTCTGAAATGCATTTCCTTCCTCTCCCATCTTCCCAGCTGTCTTTGAAACCAGGCATAAAATGATTTAGTCATTTTGAAGGAAAACAAATAAAAAGGGTTTCCTAGCAACAGGATTTGCAGTATTGGTCTCTGAGGAAACTCTCCTGGATGTTTTTAAGGCTTTGCCAGTTTACTAATATAGGAATAAAGGTACTCACATCATATTAATGTGATTTGTTTAAACCAGGACAAGCCTCTACTGCTTTTCGGCGGTGGAGGCGTTCCAAAGGATAGTGTTAAAAGAGTTCATGTACTTACAAAAAAGCAAGAAATTTCTAAACTTTACAGCAAACACCTAGTCCACCTTCAGCACATATAATTTCATATAATCATACAGTGTATTATATCCCCTCCTACAAACCTACAAAATTTTATATCAAAACACAAATTTTATTTCAAACACAAACTGTTCTGTAACTGCAGAACAGTTAATCAAAATTCAAATAAGCTATAAATTAGACAAACCTTTGGCTATTACAACAGAAGAGGCTACAAAAAATATTTCTTCAGCATCAAAAGAACTAGGAAAACAAAATCTTAGCAATCATGGGGAAAGAAACAGAGAACAGAAAATAAAAAAGGAATGGGAAGGTATACATTCATGGTGGATTTGTATGCTGATGTAAAGGTTTGGTTCCCCATTACAAGAGAACCTATTACTGTGCTCACACAGAATCACAGAAGGATTGGGGTTTGAAGGGGCCTCCAGAGATCATCTGGTCCAACCATAAGCCTAACACTTATGGTTGGACTAAGCCAAGTCCACCACTAAACCATGGACCTAAGGGCCACATCTACAGATCTCTTACCTCCAGGGCTGGTGACTTTACCACTTTCATGGGCACACTGTTCTAATGATTTACTACCCTCTCAGGGAAGGAATTTTTCCTAAGATCTATTCTAAAAATAGACAAAGTAATCAATACTATAAAGCGGTTTTCATATGAAAAGCAAGTAAAAAGACTCATCTTCCAGCACACACCACTTTGTGAAGTCTGTAAGGAAATGAAAGGCTGGGTATTTTCCAAATTATGTTGTAAAGGCCGGCTCATCCCTCATGTAAAACCAACAGTTACAGGAGCATCCTTCACAGCTCTTATCATTCATGCCAGCTTGAAGATTGGATGGCTCTCCTGAGTACTCAGGTGAAATCTATCTACCAGGAGAATTCTCTGCTCACCTTATAAGATATGAGCATCTGAGACCCTTCTTCCCTGCAGAAATCTCTGAGCCATCTGTTAATCTTGCTTGACTTCCTCTACAATTGGCCTGTACATCAGACAGCAGAGTATTACAGACTTTTACAATCTAAGTTAGATTAGTTTAGTGTGCTGGCTGATCCCAAGCTGTTTTCAATTAGCTGTTGTCAGTTATTAAGTCATTTAACCCAAATAAGCACTGCCAGAAGTAAATATTTACCACCTGGTTGTAGCTGAATGAAACACCAAATCTGAAGCTCAAAAAGAAAGAAATTGTAGCGAGTATGATTAGCTATTCCCACCATGAGAGGAATTGCTCTTTTGCTCATGTTTCTCTAAATTACTGCTATAGTTTTGTAAATAACTTAATGGAGTTTTAATTCCTCTGATTCAGCACTCAAAATACTTTGCAGTTAGTTCATGGATCACTTCTGGTGTCTTGCTCACCATCTAATTAGAAAACTGTAAATGGGAAGGAGGTCCCAGAGTTTTTGCTTTTATTTTATGAGTAAGAAATTTGTTTGGCAAAATCCATTGTTCCAGGAGACTGGGCTAGATCCAAAAAATAAAAGCTTATTAAATGAAATAAAGTGGGTTTGCCACTGGCAGCTATATCAGTCTGGCTGCTTTTCTAAAAATCATGGTGCTGTAAGCTGCCTTTAATTATGTATTCACACTTCTTACCATTTATTATATAGACAATAATAGTTTCTTGCTGACCACATTTAAATTGGCCATATATTTTTTATTTATGATTCATAAAAATAATGAATTTTTATCTGAAATGCTTCACATTAAAAATTCACGGTGCAAATATGGCACATATATGTAGTTAGCCAAGTTCCTGTTCAGAATCACTGCTTCATTTTCCATGGAACAGCCAATTCCAGTTCCCATCACTACAACTCACTGGCTCAGCTGCCAGCAATGAATCAGAACCAGCTTTGTTTAAACAGCATTAGTACCATACTGGCAGATTGACAACTGGCATAGAAAGGTGCTATGCAAAAAGCTGACTGTTCATTTCACTGGTCATGTAGAAAACTGACTCAAAGTGAAGATAATAGTTTCTATTAACTTCTTGAAACAAGCAAACAAAATAAATAAACAAATAAAAAACCCACAAAAATTATTTGGGATAAACAGAAGTTGTCACTCAGGAAGGAAGGAAGGAAGGAAGGAAGGAATCAAAAAATGCTCAACAAATTTTACTCAAATTTGCAAATACTACTAGACATGAAAGCAAAATTATTGGCTGAGGTTTTTAACAAAAAGTGCTCCCATGAAATTGGGTATCATCACAGTAGCAAATAGTTATACTATGTTGTTTTTATAGCTGGCAATTTTTCCTGTATCTGCAGCAAAGATTTGAGCATCATCATTCATAGTTACTTAACTGCTTTAATAATGTGATGTTGTTTTCATTAAATAAGAAAATACAGCCATTCCTTAGGAAGCTGAGATGTTTTCCTTCCTCATTATTGCACACATATGTACCTATAAAAAAATGGAACCTGGTTAAGTCAGGTGCAATGCACATAAACAAGAAAAAATAATAGTAAATAGCAAACATGAAGAGAGAATGCCTAAATCCTCATTTTACAGACCATAGGTTGGAAGATTTGAGACTCAGTCTGTGTCTGAGCTATTACCTGAATAAAATGAATCCAAGAGAGGGACACAGAAGTAAGATTTATTATGAAATTCTGGAAGCAAGTCTAGTGATCTAGAATTACATCCCTGATGTTGTGCTGCTATACATATTTTATATTTGCAATTTGGTTCTTGAAAACACCATACTGCACTGTTTTTCAATATCTGTTTGAAGAGCACTGATGCTTAATGTTTTTACAGAATACTATATCTCAACAATGTTGCTGTCTCTGAAGACCTGTGCTTTAGTTATTCTTGATAAATAAAATTTTAGATTCAAAAGAACATGATGCAAATGAGCTGTTTGCAGCTCAGCTAATCAGAACAAAGGAATTGCCTCCACTCATAAACTCCTGCAAATCTTTGCTGTATTGTAGTTGAAAAAAAATTTTCTGGATTTCTGAAGACGTGCACCTGTACATGACTAATAATGGCCGTGAGAACAGCAATTCGATGCTCCAGTTAGACCTGCAGAAGAAGACTGACTCTATTCAAGACCAGGGTTAAATTGTTACACATTTAAGATTGATTGTTGTGCATTAATTATCCACTACAAATCCTGAAGTAAACATTTTGAATTACTTAGAAAGCAGGCAAATAGCCTTCATTCCAATATACAAGTTTCTGTAATATATGTCCACTAATATTCTGTTTATAGGACTAGATGTAATCTGAAAGAAGAAAATATTAAAAATTATAGTTTAGGCAAAAGAAAGGCATATGGAACCTACTTCCCACTTATTCTTTAGTATGAAAAAAAAAATGAGATTACAAAGGGCATAGGAAGGACATTGATCCATTAGAGTGAGTCCAGAGGAAGGCACCAAGATGATTAGAGGGATGGAGCACCTCTGCTGCAAGGAAAGGCTGGGAGAGTTGGGGTTGTTCAGTCTGGAGAAGAAAATGCTCCAGAGTGATTGAATTGAGGCCTTCCAGTACCTGAAGGGAGACTACAAGAAGGATGGAGCCACAATTTCTATAAGGACACATAGTGACAGGACAAGGGAGTGGTTTCAAACCACTGTAGAGCAGGTTTAGATTAGATAGGAGGAAGAAATTCAGTACTGTGATGGTGAAGATGCTCTGTGAACAGGTTGCCCAAAGAAGTTGTGGCTGTCCCATCCCTGGAGTTGTTCAAGGCCAGGCTGGACAGAGCTCTGAGCAAACTAGTTTAATGAAAGTCGTCCCTGCCCAGGAACAGTCGAGACTGGGGAAGTTGGAGCAACATTGTCTTTACCATCCTTTCAGACTTAAACTTTTCCAGGATTTTATGAATAGAGAACAAAACATTCTGAAAAACCTCTGAACAAGAATTTATATTACTGGAAAGGGTGGTAGCTGTTAAAGATGTGAGGGATTCTTGTAAATCTTTATTAACGGTCTTTATGAATCCATTAAATGCAAAGAGTAGTATTCCCATGCAAGATGTTCAGGACAAATTAATTGCATAACAACAGCCTACACATCATATGAGCAAATGTGTTGACCAATAAAACAGACAAATTGGGCTTTTTTGTCCATATACCTTAAAGATGGCTGTAAAACAAGCTCTGGATCATTGCTTTATCTTGCTTCTGTTCTTCATGACTATCTACTAGGATAGTAAGGGGATAGTTCCCTCTAAAAAGGTGGGGGGAAAGTAAGGGATCTTTCTATTGCGCTGAAGACTGGATATATCCTCAGAATAAATGTTAAAATATTTATCATATCAGAAAGAATGTTCTACAGGGGACTAGACTAACAGAGTCAGGAACATAGTACAGAATGGGCAGTCCTGCAGACACAAGAAAGAAATGTTCATTTACTCCAGGGCAGCCCAGCTCCCTGTGACAGGTATGAAATCAAAGCTGGTCAGCGTCAAAGCTGGTATACAAATGCAATTTTCTATATCATTGGTTTTGTTCCCTACTTAAAAGCTGAGACAGAAACAATAAAAGTTTTATACTTACCCCGTGGGACATGATTTCGTGACAGTGCCTTGTAGAAGTACACACTTTAGCAGCTTATCAAAGGAAGCCTGTTAGAGACATAACTGGAAGACCATAAATCTCAGGTCTGCCATGAAGCAGCACTGTGAGCACTGCTCCATAAGCTGCATTTGGTGCTGTTGTCTGGCAAACACCTTGTTGTCTGACATTGCACTGATAACATCGATGGTTTTGCTCCTCTCATTTTAGAGGGAATTCGTTTGAAGTCCATAAAATCTACCATTGGTTTCAGTGCCTATTGAGATCAGAACTGGACACTTCTGTGGGAAGCCCACTGCTCCTGCCTGGCAAGAGAGTACTTTCAAAACACCACCTTTCCCTCTCTTTTGTTGAGCCTGGCTTGGCAGTGAGTACAACAGTAAATCCCTGGTTGTCGGCCTGTATTACGGACTGCATCGCCACTCTCAGTGATGCAACTTGAAACTGCACCTCTGGGGTTTCAAATCACACACCCACTTCAGAGATGACTAAGCTATATTTACATAGAAAGACCTATGTACACTAATTAACACACAGAAAAAGGGACATAACAGATTAAAATATCTCTATATAAAACATGTTACCATGAGAGCAAAAAATTTCAACATTTTCATAAGAGCCTATCTTTTAGGAAAAAATATCAAATTAAAAAGCTTGAGTTGAGGGTAAATAGTAATACATGTATCTGGTAAAAATAAGCAACTCTATCAGCTAATGTTTTTGAGAATCATTACTATCAAAAAGCTTTATTCTTGTGAGTAATCCACTGGCTGATATACCAGATGTAAAAAAAAGAAAGAAGGTCTTTTACTTTAGGGCTAATTATCAGTTTATTTCAGAATTACTATATAAATTTAATTTTGCTTTTTAACAACATAAAACTTGAGAAATTGTATCAATTTATGTAGAGATATAGTAAGATGATATATAAAATTTGCATTACCATATATAAACAACAATCTAACATCAACTCTAAGCTACTGATTAAATTTTCTCATGTTTCCTGTTGATAATTAATTACCCACTTGCCTTTTGATAGAGAACACTAGCTCATTGCATTCTTTTAGGAAGTAATTTAAATCTCATTTATGAAAAACATACTTAATAAATTTCATTTTGTCAGAAGTAATTATATAGAGTCCACATATTGCATAGTGCTGTGTTTTTTCCTTAGACATGTTCCTTTTCAGTTTTACTTCTCACAGAGCTCAACTTCCTGTATATAAAATTATAAATGCTAAACAGCTTATTCAGCTATTAAAAATAACTTATATGTCTTCCTAGTGTTAGCTGAAATTTTCTTTTTCTGTTATTTTTTAATAAATGTAGAAAAAATTTCCGTTTTAATTATCTTTTTTTTCATAAATATATATATATATATATATGTAGTAAATATTATAAAAAACAGAGTAAACTGAGTTAAACTAGTCATTTTCTGAAAGTCACTTATAAGCTCTGAATGTTCTGGGACAACCTGGACTACTTCTAGCATATATGCCTGAGTACTTCATTTTGGTGTGTCCCCTGTCCTTTTTTCTGCAGAAGCCATATTTCTCCGCATCATAGAAGTGTAGAGCTGAAGACAAATTGCTATAATTTCTAAGTCCCACTTTTCTTTTGATCATCATTTTCTGTGTTTTTTATACCTTGTTCTATTTAGAGAGTAGGAAAATATGCTGTATATATTACATGAAGAATGTTGTTAGTAGTTAATAAAGAGCAAAGGGATAATTTTCAAATTAAAAAAAATATTATTCGAGCAGTTCTGCAATTGGAAAAACCTGAAGCTATTACAAAAAATGGAGAAATCCTCTAACAGTACTTTAATGTCATTGTCACAGAATCTGTCTTACAATCAATTATAAAAAACTCTTTATTTTTCTGTTAGCTGTATGTAGATAATGCTTTTTTAATCTTGAAATGAATGTCTGTTTTGCATTAAAAATAATTTGGTTTCTTTTAAATATTAATTTGTAAACTGGATTCTGGCCACTTATTATTACTTTTCTATACCTGAGTAAATGTAAATAAGGAAGGATGGTATGGTTGATTTTGTGCAGCTAGTTTTACTAAATTTCACATAGAAATTATGGTCCAGGAGCTACTTCCTTCCAGAGTAAGAGACTTAGACACTGCATTGAGGTTTTCATAACTCCAGATTTCATATCACTGTAGAGCTGCTAAAAAGTTGAAATTGTGCAAAAACTGGACTCCTTTGTAGGCGCTTTAGCAAAACCATTGCTGTGGGTGAAATATTCTGTGTGTTGGCAAACCAAGTAATCACCAAATATCTTCCAATCAACTGCAGTACAGAGTTGATCTTTTAGATGTGCAGAGGCACAGCATAGAGAGCATAGGTTACAAAGCAGGGTTTTCTTTGTACCCTTCAGCACTGTAAGGGCACTTTTATATGAAATAATATGTTCTGTTTTGACATTCATTTAGTGCAGATTTCTGATGTCTTTTAAATGCTTACTTCTTACCACAGTAATTTCAAAACAAAAACAAGCCATAATTGTTATAATAAAGTACCTGACATCCATTTCACTCAGAATCGGTAGTTGTGCCTGTCCCACACAAGCATATTCTTTCAGCCTTCTAGACTATTCAGTATTGACATTAATACTTTCAGGAATTTTTCCAGAATGGTTGATGTTAAAGATTGCATTCCCTTCTCTACTGCTCTACTACACACATATGCAATGAAGTCATTGAAGAGCCTCCAACTCTTTACAGATTAATAATAATACAGATTAATAATAATACAGATTAATAATATATATTAAACATAACAGACATAGTGATTCTTCTTAATTTTACTTCCCTAACACTTTTTTATTTTACCATCCATATGTTTCATAAAAAATTACAAGATTCAAGTGTAATATGCAACAATAAACACATTCAAATAAACTCCCCCTTGATTTGAAAGTTAAGGAAGAAGAAAAGATAAAGAAGAAAAAAGTACAAAATAAATGTTAAATGTCCTTATATCATTGATGGGCAGCATATTATTAGCTTTTGGGGGCATATTACAATATCTTGTCATTAATGGTTTTGCCTCAATATAGAAATAAAATATATATTTATTTAGTGATTTGAAAACTTCTTTTGTTTTTACATGCAAAAATCTTATTTTTAATGCAGCATATTCTGACAAAAAAAGAGTGAGAAAATAACTGGAAACTAAGAGAATGAGCTGGTTTTTTTTCCAGGGTTGATATTATTTTGTTTGATAATGAGATACCTATATATTTAATTTTTTTTTTTAGTTCACTTCAGGCAGGTAAATTGCAATCCCCTTCAAAGTTTTCATTAGATAGCCTATTATTCCCTTGAAAGAAATCACACTTTATGCATTATTCATTAGGGGCAGCAAATCTTCAGAGCAGTCACACAGGCTGCAGTATCACAGAACTACTTAAAATTCTGTGTCTTCTTTCTCCATTTCTGCTGAATGCAGTTCTGGTCTAATCTTCGTGTATAATGCAATATCTCTTGTTAATTCATATATTGTAAAGCTGAAGAAAAAACGTGTTTTATTAGTGCTGGATAAAATAATCTCACTTTTATTTATCAAATACATGTAGTTCAACCTGTGTATGATATTTTGATACCTTCATATTTTTTGGTTGTTTTTTTCTGTTTGGTTTTTTTTATGTTGGTGCATATTTGTACACATCCTTATGCAGTGGATGTCTAAAGAGAGTGTTTTACTGATGCTCTCCCCTGCTTACCTTCTACAGTTTATTTTTTCCAGGAGTCTACTTTATGTGTACCTTAATAGCTTTCTGGACTCACTAAGACTATTTCTGTGTGCTCCCTCACAGTTTCGTGCCAGCTGCTATTTCACAGTTTGTGGGAAAAAACCAGTAAATTCTTCTTTCATATGTGTCAGATAATGCCAGATTTACAAGGTGTACTCAAAAGGGTGTTGGAGGTGAGTTAATAAAATAATTCAACTAGATTTTTTGGGTGCATTGTTTTCTCTCTCTACCCTCTAGAAATCTCTTCTAAACAATATAATACAGACTAGGCAAACCATGTATTTCAGCAGAAAGGCCACTGCATGGAAAGGTACAGACCTTCATTCTGCTCATGACTGGGCCATTGACCTTCCACAAGGCCCTTCTATTTTCTGTTTTATTCCCCTCCATCCAGGACTTACACATGTCATTTCTGCTTAGCACACAGCTAAGAACCAGAGCTGTCATTTGCTATGCACACATTCCAACACTAGAAAAACCCCCATCAAGGAAATGTCATTCTATAAAAACCCCAAATTTTAAAATCACAATTTGCTGATTTTTACCTCATGTTAGTCACCTCCTATCAACTTCTTTGCTTTTTCTCTCACTTTTTCTGTCATTGTCTTTTCTGACAACTCTCAGTTCAGCTTCTTTAAACTGTAAAACTTTTGGGAAGAATTAGAAGGGACTCATGGCTCGTTCTAAAGCACAGTACAAAATCTGCTGATTTAACCCTTTACCACTATTCAAATGACTGTGTAAGTGTAACCTTAACTGCCGGAGGGGTGTAGTGCATCCTTCCTGCCACTTCTATAAGTTAGCTAACACAGATGTAATCCCAAAGTACCTCTTAAGTGAAGACTAGTTTTTGCTTAAGTTGTGAGATGCAGATTTTAACAACATTTGCTTAATACTATGTTTTAAAGTTTCTGATAGTATAACTTATTGATTCTTTTTGAACTCTGAATATCCTTGAAAAACAAAACGATATCTATGATGCCACATGAGCTGCCCTATGGGATCTCAGCACCTCAGGACTGAGGTGCCGAGCCACCGAGACCACCCTTGGGGGGGCTCGGGAGTCCTGGAATGTTGCCAGAAGTGTCTGGTGGCTGGACTTTGATCCTACACGGGAGACGACACCTGTATGAGGATAGGAGGACTTCACCGGGGTGAATGGTGAAGGGATTAGCTAATTAGAGGGTGAGACACAGGGTTTAAGATTGCTGTACAGGGGGGTTTAGAGAAGTAAGATGGAGGAATTGGGGCGTGTCCTGTCCTTCTTCTTCTTCTTCTTCTTCTTCTCCTCCATCTTCTGTGGTGATGGTGGCACTTTGGGATTGGTCATTACTGAAAGTGCACCGGACAATAAGAATAAAAAGGATTGGGGAAAAATGATAAATATTGTACATGTAACTATGGGTATAAAGATAGGTGACTGTCCGGAGGGCAGGACAGTGTGCTCATGGCTGGCTGCTGAGCAGACCTCTGTCGGGCTGAAAGAAAATCTTTTAGATAAACATTTAATAAACATAAAGACCGAAAGAAGAACTGAAGCCTCTTCTCGTCCTTTGATACACGGGCTGCCCCAAGGCCACTCCGGGCCTTTCCAGGCCCTTCAAACAGCTGAAAACCGGACACTGCCCAAAGACAGAGCAAGGGATATCCTGCAAAAGATATTGAAAAAAATTGCAGAGTTCTATAACCTTATAAATACAAAAAAAAAAAAAAAAAAAAGAAAAAAAAATATGAGAGGGAAAAAAAGTGCAAGAAGACAGTTATAACTAGGAGAAAATATAATGTTATCCCTCCCCTCAAAAGAAGTGGTGATAGTTGTTTGTGGGAGTTTTTCCCCCAATTTTGAATGCAAGCATTAAGTGATGGCAAAATATGTAATGAAATTAAAACTGGCAAAATACAAATTACTCATTCTACCTTGAAAGCAAATATGAAAATGCAGGACTTGTGGTCTAAAATATCTCCATATATAATTTCCAAAACTAAGGCAAATAAATTCCAAATTTTATACTCTGAGCAGTTGTTCTGCAGATTCAAGCCTTTTGCCTCAAAAAATAATTGCGTACTTTATTACCTAAGCAGACCATAATGAAGATTTTTATAATACTTACATAAAAAAGTCCCATCACTATCAATACATACCTAAACACATTTATTAAATCAAAAATTTTAATTCATATTAGAGAATTAAGAAGTTTAAAATTTAATTTTCTCCAATTTTGTATTAAAATACCAACTTTCATCAACCACTATAATTTTGGTGCAATACTGAACAGAGAAATTTCGTCATTTGACATAATAAAAGTGTATTGCATTATATAAAAGAAAGGTCATATAGAAAAAAATCAAAATATCAGTATAGTGGGGTTTTTTTGTTTTTTTTTTTTTAATTTAGAGAATTTAGATTCTAAGCAGTATGAGAATGTAAAACAAAAATATAAGACCTTAATTTTACCCATATTTTCTGAGAGATGGAGGATTATCTACAGCTCTGAGTATGGGACTAGAAGGTAAGGTCTTGAACTGAGGCAAATGATTAGCATTCATATTTTGCAGAAGATAAATTTTCACATTAAATATACAGACACTCATGTATACTGAATGCCACTGGGGATTAGCATAATATTTCTATTAGTAACGCCAGCTTATCCAGCTGAGCAACACTCTGTAGTCAAGAGCAAAGTACTGGAAGGGTGAAAATGAGCTGAAGTGTTTCCAGCATGGGGTAAGGAAGGAGAGTGACCATTTCCACAGGCAATTATTTAGCTTTAACTGGACCTCCCACAAAAATTCTCTGTCCTTACGTAACTGATCGACCTCCCTTCTTTCTGTGTATTTCAGTAATTTCTCCTTTTCTCCACCATGCTGCTCACTCCTAACTCCACCAAAGGAAATATGAAAAACTATAATTTTATCATAGAATCAAGCAAAACTTAAACTTTTGCCTTGACAATTGATTGTAAAAATAGCCCTTGTGTAAGTTAGATATACCTGTTTCAATGCAATGTAAATTATAAATAATGAATCAAGCATTTTATCTTATTACTATTTGCTATTGCTACTGCAACTGAGCAGTTAGCAGAAAAAATCCTCGCTGAAATGTTATATTAACAATTTAATTTTCATCTTTCCCATGGTTGTAATGAATATCGTGCTTCCACACAGAGATTTAACATGGTGTATCCCTGCTCTTTACCCAAACATACCAATGATATGTGAACAGTGTAGATTAATATACACAATGGATCACAGAAGAATCACCCTGATGTTCCCTCCTTGAGGAGAACAGTGAAAAATTTTGCTTTTTAAGCAATAGGCTTTGTGTTGGACAGACCTTTTCCAACACAAGTAAAGTTTCTAAATAATGCTAAAGGCTGAAAATTTTGGTTTGAGTCAATCATCACAAAAGCACATTAACCAGAGTGAGAAAGGTCAAGACTAATCAGTTCAATATGGGAGGGACACCAAAAGCAAGGCAAGGAACCAGGACAGAAATAGATCAATCTTTAAAAAGTGTCTCTGAAGTAAAAAATCCTGTTTCATCTCTGACTGAAATTTTTTGAGTCAAATTTTATCTGACTGGGTTTTGGTTTTTTTCTAAATCATATAGAGAAAAACATAGTGCCTATATACTGCTTTGTACTCTCACAGATGAAGCAGAATGGAGAACAGTGGTAAAAATACTGACAACCATGATTTTATACTTGGATACATAATACCTATGCATATAGACAGAACTATCTCACTAGAGATGCATATTTCAAATAAATATTTGCTCATACTTGGAAAACAAGAACTAAAAAGAACATTTTCTCATGGGAAGAAAGAAGTGGAAATGTTCTGTGTTGAAATCTGTTTCAGATAAATGTAATATTAATTATCGTAGTTTATTAAACAGAGAAGTTTAAAACATGATAAGTTAGATATCAGGAGTACCCATAACAAAATGACACTTAGTGACAACATAAAATTCATTTATTCAAAATATAGGTCCCATCTTGCTTCCTGACCTACACAAACTTCTGTGTCAAATTAAATCAAATCAGAAAGAGGGTGAACTGAAACAATTTCTTAAGTCATTCTCTCAAATTCCATTAACAGTTTGGGGATGCAGATTTAAATTGTTTTGCAAAGCTACAGCAACATAATATAGCCAAACTGGTCTTCCTTGCTCAAACAGGAATTTGTGATTAGAGCTGACAAGATATCAGAATTTCCATTCTACAGGAACTTGATGGGAAGGGCACGAATATTCAATTTTGTAGGAAAAAAAATCCATTGAAAAGTTTTTAACAACCAAGAATTTCATTTTATATAGCTTAGCTTCATTTACAACATTTTTAAATAAAACTGAGCTTAGGTGTACCTGGGCTCCTTGTTCCTTTTATTCTCTTAGCAGACTGATGAGGACCCAGAAGACCAGCAGACAGACTCTCCAGCACTCAGCTCTGCAACAGGTACTTTGAGGAACATGACTAATCCAGGTAGTGGATGCAAGTGTACATCATGGAAATCCCTGTCGAGGAATAGAAGCCTTTTATTTTCATCAGACAATAAACATTTCAAGTGAATCAATGTTTTATGCATTATCATAAGCATGATAACGTACACGTGACAATGTAATGTGATGTCAGTCTAATGTATCATATCCTCCAGCTTCCCTTTCTCTATTTTTATTTATTATTTCATGAAGACTTGTCCAAATAATGTATTTCACTTCTCAGCATAATCCAGGTATCTCAAACAAAAGATTTCATTCTTTCCACAATGGTACTAATCCATCATTTATTTCATGGCCTACCAAGATTTACCTTATTCAGCATTGAAAAGAATATTCTTATTTTGGTAGAAATAGCTCATTATTAAACCTTCTCAACAATTAAGATTCCTATGTGATGGATGAACAGTAATAACCATTGGACATATTTTTCCCCAAAAAAGTTTTGTTCTATTTCTTTCTATATTAATCTTCATGTTACCTGATGAAGAGATTTTCACTTGACATCACCTCATCAAAAAACACAGATAAACCCCATTTCCATTACTTACTTTCCTTGCTTTATCAGTGATTCAGATTCTCAGAAAGCCTTATTTTTGGTAATTCCCTTCCTCACTTCCTATATAGAAATTATTAACAATCAATCGCTGGCCTTACACATATTTTCTAGCCATTGAAAATAGTCCAAAGGTGCCACCCGTGTTTTTCATTCCTTGTGTGTTTCCCTAGCAGAGATGATTCTGTCAAGACAGTCTGTCAGACAGCAATTCTCTCAATGCCACTACTTTAAACATCTCAGCAGGTGAAACATGGGTGTCTGCCACCATCCTGCATCCACATCTCGTCATCCTACCAACAATAATTCCTACCACAACAATAGTCCCTTTGAGGTTCTCATTTTCTTATTCCTCCTCCTTTTCTCAGATATTTTTACTGAATAACTTTCCATAAAATCATTAGTCTGCTGATGCCTTCATTTTGATTCTGTTACTGCTTGTATATGGATAGGTTTACAGATCCTTATTGTCTAGCCCAAAATATAAAAATAATTTAGTTCTAAGGCTCCTGTGTGCTCCCTCTGAGGTAAAAACTTTCAGTTGATGAATTTCGATGTGGATGCAGCAAAAAAAAAAAGGAAAAATAATAACATAAATAAGAATGATTTTTTTTCTCTAGACTCTTAAAATATGTAAAGGGAAAATTTGCTAAAAACATCCAATGGCTAACTTCTGTTCTATCACAATAAAAATGTTCAGGTATTTTTCATTCCAACTGTAAGTTTTTATTAAGTGCCTTACAGCTACAGCTTTGATCAGCATTTTTTCTATTTCTTCTGTCTCATTACGAGATTATAATGGTATTATACAAGAAAAGTGAGATCTCAAGTATTGTTAGCTGATACAAAATATTTGCCCAAAAAGTATAAAGCAACTCTATAGAGTGAAAGCAGAGATACTCTTTGTTATAATGCTAAAACCATTTGCCACTGTCTGGATAGCATTTCTGTGTTCAAGAATGAATATCAGTAACTAATAACATGGGTTTTCTTCAAGTCCGACAGTGCTTATCTTAGTAGGCCCACAATGACATCTTGTGGCTACTCTGAGTTGATGACTCAATTCTTAATAACATAAACATGTCTAATGACTTTCGAGAATCTTTTACACATGAAAAGTTATCCTTGGTGAAGATCCTGCATAAGACATCTGCCTGTGACAGCAGTGCTGGTTTTTCTAAGTCCTGAGCAATCATTCCAGTTGCTCCATTTTTCTGTCAGTGGAAAATCAACTAATTAACTTTTGGTATAAAAAAATCTGTGGAAGTGGCTACACTACACTGTGTAAGTAACAACTGAAAGCCTTCAGGCTATCAAAATGTGGTAGATGAGTTTAAATCTGCAACATTAGGAAGAAGGAAACCAAACCTGAGAGTGATTTACTAAATCAGGTCCAAAATAAATCCTTTTGCCCAAATTTCAAAGAGTTCTGGTTTAGTTGTTTTTTTGTTGTTTTTTTCCTTACCTGAATGGCCATTACCTTGGTTAGCCAGCTGCACCTTTTTTTCAGGAGCAGTCAGTCCTCAAATATTTGAACAGACATCCGTTCTCATTTGCTTCCCTTTCTGCAAGTATGAATTGCAATAAACGTCTTGAGATATCCATGTTTACCTAAAACTATGTAACAAATTTTATGCAACCGTGATTGTTATGTTATTTGTCTACAGATTTCCCTGACAAACAATTTTGTTTCCCTAAATATTTCTTCAGTGGTTTCTTAATTTCAAGCGAACTCTCTCAGTGACAGTCTTGGGTTTCTTTCTTTACATATTCATTTTCTAATAATTTGAGAAAAGGACAGTGGCCATGTGTTTTCCTGTTCTTTGCTAGCTCGTAGCCTCTTCACTGAAGATTCCTGATAAAAGTTGAGGATTCATTGCAAATGTTCATTTTAATATTTCCTCAGATCATATTTAAACATTTGCAAGGCAGTTGTCTGCTTTTGGATAGAACAGCAACTTTCTAACTTCACATTTTGGGAGGGATCCCACATTTGTGAAGGGGTCAATATCCCTTCACAAGAATTACAATAATATAAACGTATTCATGGTTCACAGCAGAATTTTAAGCAGCATAATTCGGCGTATTAGTAGATTTCAAATTTATTTTAACTTTTTTCTCTTACTTTTGAAAGGCAATTTCATAAAGGCAATGCAGAGCCCTTTTCCTCTGAACGAGGTTGTAGTGTATTATAAATATACACGTATACATATGCACACACACACACACATATATACATATGTGTGAGCATGTATGTTCAGGGAAGACTGTCAAGGAATTTTGGAAAATTATCACTGCCCATCCTTTATTAAACCTATAATTAGCACAGAAGTGCTTGATTTCCCTGAACAATGTGTGGCAAATCTGATTAAATGCTTACTTATTGCTCTTCAGTGCACACAGATGGTTTTATACAGGGTTTTGACTGAAGTAAGGGCTGTGCAAAACACAAAATCTGGGCTCACCGGGAAGTCATCATTTGGCTGAGGGGCAAAAGAAAAGTTTTATATTCATTCCAGCAGTGCAATGCAAAATTCAAGAAAGGAGAGGAGCTGGCAAGACGGATATCTGAGCTGGGGTGCTCAGATTTAGCAAAGGATGGACACTCTCACTCAAGGGAATCAATATCAGACTTAAAATAGAATCATCACTTATATTAATAATTAACAGAAGCATGAGGTGAAGGATGTGGCAGCAAAAGGATTTTGGCAAAAGGAGGCTGCTGGAAGGCTGCAGTACAGCAGTGAACAGTAAAAAGAAGAGGAGGCCTGAGAACACTGCTCCCCTCAACTATAGTCAGTGAGGGTGACTAAACATGCCTACTACATAAAAGAGTGGGAAAGAATGGAAATAATGGTGAACTCTCTCGGTAAACTTCTCTAAAAACCTGTTGTGAGACCCAGGTTCTAGCTCTAACATGGAATTGAACACCTATTTTTGATAGGGAATTTAAGTTTTTCAAGCATTGCTGGAAAGCATTGCAGTTGATGGACTAGAAATTACCAGTGTTAAGAATTACTTGCTGTTTTCAACAGTATTGCATTGCCTGCTGGTGAGCTTTAAACTGAAAAGTATAGGCTTGAAAACCTTTGGCAAAAAAAACCCTGCATGTATTTGTTATGAATAATCCCATTTGTATTAGCTGCTAATTTTGAGTTGATCAGTAGCATATGCAGCAATGTCATCAGATAGACACAAATCCTAAAAACAGAATCCAGTATGTTGGAAGAGACTTCTGGAGGTCTCCCAATTTCAAGTTCCAGTTCAAATAAAGTCAAATTGAAGGAGGTTGCCCCATTCTCAGTCTGAGGATGGAGATTTTACAGCCTTTCTAGACAACCTTTGACATTATTTCCCCAGAGTAAAAAAAAAAAAAATCTCGGTGCTGCTGATTTTAGTTACCTTAAGTTTCTACACTCTTTATATTTCTGCAAAAAATTATTAGCTCCAAAGTTAATAAATAATTCATATCTGTTTTTTACCAAATTATAGCTGCAGTATTTTTTGCTCATTTACTTAAACTCACATCCCAACTAAAATTAAAATAAAGTTTGTCTCATTCTGCATTTGGAGATGTATTAGACATCTGCTGGCAATCTTCACTAAGCCATGTGCCAGAAGGTGCCACTCTTCTGGCAGGGGCATGAATCCAGTTGCCTCAGGCACTTTGAAATTCAGGAAAGGAGCAGGGTTGCACCTTCATTCCCTAAGGACACTGATCCAATGTGCACCAACATACAAAAAAGAGTTTATTTGGAATTACCTGATTAGGCAGAAAAAGGACACCTTTTGCTGAACAGCCTTATGAAGGGATTTCAAACTAGCCCACAGCAGCCACCCTCTTTTCATCCATGAACCACAGAGAGGTCTTGTATTACAGTAATTGTTCATATATAGTTTTGTTTTGCTGGACAATAGACTGCCACTGTCAGCTGACTGTCAGTTAACATCAATCAACTCATTAGAAGCTCTTGACTTTCTCATCCAAGCTACTCACAAGGTTTGATAAAAGAGTGCAGCAGTTCTGGGCTTGCATTCCCCCTCAGGAAACCAGAATAGGATCCAGGGAGTACTTTGCTGGTGAGGTAGTGAAGGCTAGAAGCAAGATTAGATGAAGGCATGATTTGAGTTACCCCTGCAATCATGAAAAACAACATTGAGAAGGAAGGAAACAGTATGAAATTGGGTTATTGTTACTGTGAAAGAAGAGGAGTAACACCATGTATGCAAACACCAAGGTAAACTGCACTTGGGTACAACTCATCCAAAAAATGGGGAAAAGGGGAATAGAGAAAACATGGGACTTTCCTCATCACCAGGCCGTTTGCACATCTTACAGTGTCATGCATTTTCCGTGTGCTGTTTTGAATGTAGTCAAGAGCGTAGCTAAGAATATGAGTATCAAATGCCTAAGTGTGATGCTCTCCCCTGCTACAGCACATACCTGAGGAGGTGCAGCCCATTTCTGGCATGTGCCCATTGAAGATGAATTTTTTTTTTTTAATTTCAGTTAAATTTAAAAAATGTACATTCTTGAGATTACAGAACGCAGCTTCAAGCCAACTCAGTTTCTTCCCCAATTCCTGAAAATGTTTTCACAAACCACACATATTTCTAAGAGATTTCTAAAATTACTGCAGCCTCCACAGGAGCCTGTGGAGGCTGCAATAATTTTAGAATTCCCTGTATTCTAGAATTCAAAGGCTCTCTCCAACCTAAAAATTGACAAGTCCTTGAAAAGCAGTCATGTTTCTATTTATTCTAATTCAGGTCCTAATCAGGTCTCACCATGCTTTATTACGCTAACCATTTTCTGGAATGTTATTCAGGAGAAAAACTTCCAAAATAACTGTTATAAGACATAGATTGGTGCAAATTTTATGGGAAAGGTAGGGCTCCATAGCTTTCCCTTTCTTGTGGTAAGGGAATTTGTCCCAAGTCAAATGCCAATGGTTAATGCATACACAGAGAAAACAGGGAAACACAGAGAAAAGCTGTCAGCTCATCTTGGATAAATCCAACAAATACTTTTTGGACTCCTCTTCCCCAGCAGTGGAATCTTGTCCTGTAAAAACAGGCAAGGTAAAATCTAGCTGAGGTTTTTCTTGCTGACTCACAATCCTGTCAAAGAATAGGTTCCATTTGAGACACAATGTATTGTTCTCAAAGAAATACCCATGGGAATCCACTTGTTTTCTATTGCTTCATTTTAATTTCTCAAGTGCAAACTATAAATTTCATATTAGGACAGAATGATCCCGATGTTATCTGCTTCACTCCCCAGATATTTGATATCAGAACCTAATCTCAACCTTTAATAGGAGTGAGTGAATAATAGAATTCATTAGGCTTTATTGCTATCGTAAACTGTCCTGTGGTGCACAAGGTATCTTTTATTACTTTCTTGATTACAACAAAATTGCACTTGCCTGCTGCATCAAAGTTAATGACCCAAGAGTATGAATGGAGTTGCTAGCAGCTAATAAAAGAGTTATTAAGGAAGGTATGCAATTAAATGGCTTCAATTAATGTGTTTGTCTTAGTGATAAAAAAAAATATTCTGCCATTTACAAAGAACTTCCATCATGAGAAGAGTTACAGAAGTTGTATAGTGATGTATCTGTTTAGTAATAGAATTGGCTGGTACAAACCATGATTCAGAAGACAAAGAGCAACACTTTTAAAATCAAATGTATAAGACAGAGCAATGATACACTGTCCTGAAAAATATGAATACTAATTCCTAAAACCGCATCATGGATCCAAGCTTGAACAGGTAATTTATGAGCAACTTCAGAAAAAAATATTGAAAAATATGTTTATGGACTTAAAAATCCTGAAAAGTACGCAGTGTTGTAGGGAAAGGAATAGAAAAACAAATGCAACATATCAATCTATACAGCCTGACCTAAACATATGGTGCTGGTTCATGACTGGAGTATGACCCTAGCAACCAGATGAAATAACAAAACCAATAGAAATGTTATGATAAAGAGACAGTGTGCAATTAATAGATGCAGGAAGAATTGAGTAAGAGTCCCTGGTTTAGGATTCACAGCTTGTAAATTTTTGTCACATAAGGGGTCACCAGCACATGCACCAGACCTTACACTTTCTGCCTGGTCTGTCATCCTCATGCAAAATAGGAGCTCTGGGGTTGTAAGGACACAAAGAGCACAGTTGTCTGTGTCAGACACTGCTAAGGCCACATTGTGAGAGTAGACATACTGACATGAGTCATGGGGATGACATTTGCAGTGTGCTCCAAATATATTTTGTAACTGTTGTGCTCAAGCACAACAGTTTTAATAATTTCAATAACTTACCCAGTCATACTCTTAAATCTAAATCCTGTGTAGAGTCAAGTATCTTCAAAAATGCAAGTTTGGTATTAAAACATTAAACTCTTCCTGTGTAGAATATCTAAGAGATCGGTTCAGAAAGTATTGGGCTGTGAAATAACCTGTCACAGTTGTGTATAATTAATCTAAAGTGGAAACTGGTGTGTTCAATTTGAAAACAGATAGGTAAATGCATTTTAGTCTCTTCTTGATTTGATTTTGCCCATTCATCTTGATTTAAATCATCATATGCAGTATTTCTTCTATTTCTAATTGTGTGTAACACAACACAGTTAAATTAGCATGGGTGATTAGTACTCTCATTCTAAACCCATGAAATTTCTGTTTCCTGTGGCTCTTAAACTGTAGATTAACTTCCTCCTTAACTACAAAAGCCTTTAAAATCTTTCAGACAAACAAGTGGGTGAGTTCTGAAATAATTTTTGTCTCTGCTGAACTGAGGATTAGTCAAACTATGTAAAACCTTCTAGTGAAAAACTTGTTAATACTCTGAATACGTAAAATCTCTTATTCTAATTTTACTTAGTTCATAATTTCTTCATATCTGATTTACATGTATTAAAATTTTTTTGTTTAATTTCTTCTTATATTGTGCTGCAACAACCATTATTTGGATTTAGCATTATAAAATAAGGTTTTTGTAAGCCCCCATATTTTTTCATAGTTATAAAACTAGAAGGTTGACTCTTCAATGTAGGATAACAAAACATTAGGCAAATGAAGCATAAGTTTGATAATTTTAAATCAAACAAAGTGAAAACTATTGAATTGAACCCTCTCAGGGTCACTGCTAAATAACCCTTATGATTATACTGTTCAAGTTATTTAAACAAGCCTATATTTTATCCTACAACACTCAGTGGAAAGTTACTGTGCTTTCATGAATATTTTGTTTGAATCCCTGATTTGTAAGATGAAATTTCTCTTCCATAGACTTCATACATGTGTGCAAACTATAAACTGAGCCTTGTAAAAGCAAACTGCTTGATATGAAACATCCCTTTATCCCCACCTTGTGGAAATTTTCTGCATATATTATTCGTTAGTTGAAAAATAAATTTGTGGGTGTGATCTGAATGATTCTAGTAATGCAGCTGAAATATGCAGTGTATCCATAGAGATCCTCTTGCATTCACCTTGCCATGGAGTTTTATAGCTCCAAAATGAGATTTTCAATTAGGTAAATTTGAGCTGAATCTGTTTCTGATAAACACCAGGAGAGAGGATGTGAGGGAAAGAGAGGAGATCACAGCAGGTAAAAATTCACATTCAGTTTTTGCTCCAAAGACTGGTAATTCCAAACTTAAATCTGAAACACAGATAATAAGAGGTGAACTAGGATGGATTCATGTTGTAGGACACAGCTATATGTCTGAGCATGAATCCCATCCATCCTATAAACAGTTTACTGAAGCACTGAATAATTCACTTATACAAAAAGAAACTGGGAATGTGGACAAATAATATAAATTAAAAAAATAAAATCTTAATTCTTACCTTGATCTGGGGTTGAGACTTCCAGTGTAAAACTTCTTTAGATGGCAGCTCTACTGTAAAGTTCTATTCTTCCTGTTCTCTTCTGGAAGAGAAAATATATTATCTTCTTGCATTTAATAAGCTGGAGAAATGCAGAAATGAAGAAGTAAAGTGATCCCTGGCATCACTGCATTTGGTTCTCTGCTAATATTAAAAAGAAAAGAATAGAATAATTTCAAGATCACTGTTAAGTTCTGTTTAAAAAGATATTATTTCTTCTCCCTTTCTATTTTCCCATTAGAAGGTTGTTACACAAAAGATTTACATTAAAGGCTAGGAATTTGTTTTTTTAAATTTCCAGCCTAAACTCCAGCTGTTTAGTTTCTGCTTATTTGTTCTTTTACTAGTTTTAACTAACTGACTGTGTAATTGTTTGCCCCTCACCAGAGTTGTTCACGATCATTCATGTTTTCTGTTAAGGGCAAGAACCAAAACCCATCAACCTTGATTTCCTTGTCTGAATATGACCACTTTTCCATTTACCTGGTCTTTGGAATATTTCCATGCTTTTTTTTTTGCTAGAATCAACTCCTTGAACTGCACAAAGTTCCCTCACACAGTGTCTCAGCAAAGATTTTACACAAGGCAGTCCTGTCATCATATTGAAGCACTTATTTTCAGTTAGTATAACAACAGAATCACAGTTTTGCAGGAGCTCTGTCCACTCTGCCTGTGTACAATATGTTCAGAAAAGAAATAATTATTTTTCTTGAATTCTTTATCTTGAAGGATTTTACCCTCTTTTTCTTGGTAAAACTTATTTTTGATGTGGGACAGAAGAAAAACATTCAGCATAAAAATGAGAGAAAGAGGTTTCCCATTAATTTATAGCTAAAAATTTCTATATTTTAATTCACATTTTTTCCAGTCTTCCTTCAGTGAAGTTTAAAATCCAATATCTGTAGTAAATAGGGTATTGCTTATTTACAAGTCCACAAAAGTAGGGCAATTTAATTAGTCATGTAAAAAACAAAATTCAACAAAACTAACACAGACTGAAATAGTGGTCTTAATTTTTTTGTAACCAATATGTTTCTTTCTGCTATTCTTTACAGGCAAATAAAAAAACCTTTAAAAGTTGGGGTTTTTTCTAACTTTAGTGATAAACAGTGTTTTACCTCTTGTATAATGTCTTCCAGTAGGTTTTAAACATCGTGCTCCAAGCTGTATCATAATGGAAGAATGTCAAACCTTTCAAAAACACAGAACACAAGTTGCTGACACCATAAATGCTAACAAAAGGAAGATTATGTAAACAGACAAACAAATAGAGCAATGCAAGGGACCATTATCTCAATATGAGCTCAAGTAGTACAGACTGGCCACCTCTGTGCTGTCCAGCTCTGGGCTGTGCCTCTCCTCCAGCCTGGATGTGGTATATTTACAGATATAGCATAATTGTTTTCTTCTTTAGTTATTTAAACTTCAGAGTGAAAGACATAAAAGGAATGCATTTATTAATATTGCAATCAATCAGAATATTTTTACATGGGAAATTGAGGATGAGTGTTATAGATTTTATATGAAACTATGAAGATATAACTAGCAAAAGTCCTGAGGGACTGGTCAGGGACTTGATAAGTTTGTTTTTTTTTTCTTTACAATTCTTTTTTTCTTTTTACAGACAAAAGCAGGCACAGTCTCATCCGTTTTGCCTAATGCACAACATCCCACAAAAACAAGCCTTGGCATTGTCTGAAAATGTATCATTTGGCAAACGGAATTAGCAGTTAAGCAAACTGAACAACCAGATACTTGGTGCTTAAGCTCACCTTGCACCTTACAGAATGCAATCTTAAGGGCAAAACACATGAAATGGCTTCCTATGGGACACTGAGCTTCTATCTTCAGGAATAGAAAACAAGTATTTCATTGGTGCACTGCTATGAGCTCGACAAAGCATCAGTGTTGGGTGTAGGGCTGGTGGCAGAGGATAGAAAAACCTTGGAGCTTGGGCTTGCAATGCTTTTCTGATGCATCACAATATCAATAATTTTAAATTATTTTTTATCATTATATAACAGTGATCACCTAAGTTTTATTTTATCTTCTTCAACAAATTTCTAAAGGCATATTTTATATGCTGAAATCTGCAAAACATTTGAAAGAAACTGCATATAATCATCAGGACCAGTGGTCTGGAGGTATTCCTATTCGATTCATTTCTGTTTTACATATTTAAAGACCTCTTGCTTTTTATTCCTCAGCTACAAATTTTTCATTCACCCTATAAGACCTTTGCACCCTTTTGATATCCTGGTAGAGAGAGAGAGAGAAATCCCTGCTTTCATTCATCTCTTTGCTGAGGATGTATGCCATCCTCACTCTGACTAAAGCAAGATTCTGACAGCTGCCTTCTACTTTTTTTTTTTTTTTTTTTTTCCTAGTAACACAGCTATGTAGAGGTTTTTACGTGAGTATGTAAGCAAGAGATTTTGGGAGTGGCAGCTATGTAGAACAGAGACCTAAATAGACCTCCAGCTGACATTCTGGCATAACATGTAATCCCACACTTGTTTCTTTATTCATTTGAGTATTTGCACAAGTAAAAGGACAACACAGATTGTGTATTATTGCTATTTTTATTTGGCTGTTAAATTGGTCTGAAGGTTTGGTCACTTGGGTTTGGTATTCTTTTTCAATCTCACAAAAAAGCTACCCCATTCTTACTTAAACACTACATCAGATACTGAGTATTTTCTCCTTGTTTACAAAGTACAATATTACAAAACCTACAAAATCCAATGGGTAACTATTCCAGTCACTCTGTGTGACAACAGCAGGTGGCAGCAAGGGATATGGATTTAGACTTTAGGGAAAAAAAAAACAACTAGGGCTTGCAAAGCATGAATACAGTATGGGACAAGTTATTTTCTACAGAACCGACTCCTCTCATGAAAACAGTTTCCTCTAATCCAAACTGCTATTTGGGATTGTGTTCCTAAAATATTTTTGATTGAACATGAAATAAAGTAGTTTCGTTTGGTTTAGTTTTACTCACCCCAAAGCTATCTGGCTGGTTAAATTTAAAATTATTTTTAGAATTCTAAGCCTTTAAACTATTTCTCTAAGAATAGACAAGATACGATGTCAGCATTCCTAATCTCCTAAATGAAGCCCCTGAATGCTCTGAGAGCTTTGTGAAAATCCATGTTATGGAACAACAAAATGACAGACAAATCTGCACTGCACTGTGCCAATCCTGCAAAGAGATACTGGTGACTTCAAATTCCATTCAAGTGAGGAAAGGCAAAATAATATGATGACTGAATAAAATATTCAATTTCAGAAATTCTGAAACAGAATGCAGTGAAAATATGAAAGGATAAGTGAATTTTTGTGGGTTTTTTTTAATTTTTGGAATTTAAAAAAATGCAGTTTCCACACATGGAGAAAACAATATTTCTGAATTTCTCTAATTTCTGGTTATCACTTCTCTATGCCTATTTTTGTATGCTCCAGGTAATCTGAATAGAATAGGCCAGAAACACTTGCAGGACACTTGGCAATCTGTCATAATTTCATTTGCTGTGTATGCAATAATTGTGCTGCTTGGCATTGATTTTCAGGTTGTTGCTAAACAAACACAGGATGAAAAATGCATTTCTGAAAGCTGGAAAACTACACTGAAATGAAGATGGAATGTGTAGAAGGAAACTAAGAGATAATTGTAGCCAACATGAAGGGCTGCATACACATCCTCATATATAAGGAGGCAGAGCAGAGCCACCACAACATTTTAAAGAAATTCTCAACTTGGAATGAAAAAAAATTCTCCACAGACAGGTAAAATTGCAGAAACTAAGTGCCACTCCAAAAAAAAAAGAAAAAAAAAAGGGTGATAGGAAAAATTGGGAATACTATGTTAAATATGAGTACATAGAGAAAGATTTTTTTATTATTATATTTAAAAATCCATGCCATGTCCCTCGAATCTTCCAGGCTAAGCTGTATTTTCCTCCTTGACATTATCCCCTGTTTTTGCAACAACAGTGAGCTTAGTTTTGGCACGTTATGGTCCTTTGCACTGCAACTCATATAGTCTGGGGTCATTTTCTTAAAGACACTAAATTTCCAAAATTTTCTTTTTTTCTCCTCCAACTGAAAGTTCTTTGATGCCATCTCCATTCCAACATGTTTGTAAGTCCTTCTTTGCTGTTTTGGCCTTCAGCGGGGATCAATTTTGGCAAGCTTTGCTGCATGTGCTGCACTTGATGGTATATGGCCTGCCTGCATTTTGATGCCTTTGACTTTGGGAAAGATTTTTTTTTTTAGGTATCCATGCCATTTCCCTCACATCTTCCCCCTTAAGTTGTGTCTTCCTCCTTGACTTTTTCCCATGCATTTGTAGCATCTGTGAGCTTAGTTTTGGCATGTTTTGGTCATTTGCACTGCAACTCATATAGACCGTGGTCACTTTCTTATAGACACTAAATTTCCAAAATTTTCTTTTTTTCTCCTCCAATTGCAATTTCTTTGATGCCATCTCCATTCCAACATGTTTGTAAGTCCTTCTTTTCTGTTTTGGCCTTTAGCGGGGATCAATTTTGGCAAGCTTTGCTGCATGTGCTGCACTTGATGGCATATGGCCTGCCTGCATTTTGATACCTTTGACTTTGGGACAGATTTTTTTTTTTTTTTTTAGTATCCATGCCATGTCCCTCATATCATCTCCCCTATGTTGAGTCTTCATCCTTTACTTTTTCCCCTGCTTTTGTAGCATCTGTGAGCTTAGTTTTGTCATGTTTTGGTTATTTGCAATGCAGCTCATTTCTGCACAGGCTATTTTAGGAAGACTCTAAAACTCCGGATTTTCTGGTTTTCCTGAGGTTTATTTCAATTGCATTTCATTTGATCCTATCTCCTTTCCAGAGTGTTTGTAAGCCTTTCTTTTCAGGGTCGAAAGATTCCTTTTCCCTTCCCGAAAGGAAATTTCCTTTCGGGAAGGGAAAAGGAATCTTGCGATTTCAATGGGGACCAGTAGAGGAATTTTTGGTGCATGTCCCTGCACTTGATGACATGTCCTGCCTTTTGATGCCTTTGACTTTGGGAATGATTTTTTTTTTTTTAGTATCCATGCCATGTCCCTGTCGTGGGGTGACAGCCTTCAGCCTTTATCCCAATATCGTGTGTTGTGTCTGGCAGCTGTGCCTTCCCCCCCCACCCCGGCCGTCTTGCTGTGGCCGGATGGGCAAGAGGAGGGGAGGGGGGGTGTGCCCAGGGACTTTTGCTTTTGGGCTTTGGCTGCTCTGCTTGGCTAGCCGCTTGCTTGCTTGCTTGCTTGCTTGCTTTCTGCTTTTTTTTTTTTTGCGCTGTTTTTTTTTCTTTTATTCCCTTTTCTTTTGTTCTCTCTTTCTTACCCTCCCCTGAAGATACTGGACCGGCTCCGGACCTGGCCTGAGAGCTCCAGGACAACCGAAGCCTGCGACAGAAGCTCGGCGCCCTCACAACACAGTCTGGTCCCTTTTCTTTTCTTGTGTTGGGGAGTGTTCTTTTTGTTACTTGTAAATAAATAGGTTTTGTTTTCCACTTTGCTCCTCCGAGGAATTCCTTCCCGAACCCGGTGTTGGGGGAGGGGTGGTTGGAGGTTTGTTTTCTTTTGGGGGGCTGCCTTTTGGAGATTTCCCCCTAATTTGTCCTAAACCAGGACAGTCCCTCATATCATCCCCCCTAAGTTGTGTCTTCCTCCTTGCCTTTTTCCCATGCATTTGTAGCATCTGTGAGCTTAGTTTTGGCATGTTTGGTCATTTGCACTGCAAGTCTTATGATCCGTCGTCATTTTTCTAAAGACACTAAATTTCCAAAATTTTCTTTTTTTCTCTTCCAAGTGAAAGTTCTTTGATGCCATCTCCATTCCAACATGTTTGTAAGTCCTTGTTTTCTGTTTTGGCCTTCAGCGGGGATCAATTTTGGCAAGCTTTGCTGCATGTGCTGCACTTGATGGCATATTGTCTGACGGCATTTTGATGCCTTTTTTTTTGGGATGGACTTTTTTTTTTTTGTTCTTTTTTTATCTATCTATGCCATGTGCTCTATTATTTTCCCTCTTATTGTTTCTTCCTTTTTGACTTTTTCTCCTGCTCTTGCAGCATCTGTGAGCTTATTTTTGGCGTGTTTTTTTCTTTTCTCCTTCCCCTATAAAGTCTGTATTCATTTTTTTTTAATGATGGAATTTCCCAAATTTTCTTTTTTTCTCCTCAAATTCACTTTTATTTTTTTTATGTCCCTTCCAGCATGTTTGAAAGTCCTTCTTTTCTGTTTTTCCTTTAGTGGGGATCAATTCTGGCAACCTTTGCTACATGTGCCTACACTTGATTGCTAACGGCCGTCATTTTGATGGCTATGCATATTGCCTTGTCTTTCACATCATTTCAGTGAAACTCTAAGTATGGATCTAGGGGGTTTATTATGCATTCATTCTTACTTTAAACTCGCGGATCTTCTGCTTCTTTGGAGGCCTTTAGTTTTTTTTCTTGTTGTACAGCAGTGTGGGAAAATTAATTTTTGCTAAATGGTATATTGTTCTAGAAATATGACAGGGTCGTATGTTGTGTGCATGAATGCAAAGATTTTCACTATACTTAATTTCATTGGTTTTTTAGGTTTATCCTTTTTTATTACTATTGTTATCCTGCTAATAAAGAAACCCAAAAATTCTTCCAAGCCGGTGCTGCCAACCTAATAATAAGATATAAATCTCTTAATTCTTTTCAGAGATACATTAAGAATATTTTGTATCTGTGAAGACTCAGTCATAATATAGTATGATATTTTCAATTTCCAAAATTGTGCAGCAGGACAGAAAACTACAGAAAACAGGGCAAACAGCAGTATAAAATACATCAGGAAATTAACATTTTTTTTAACAGAAATTATCTTTGGGAATTTTCATTTTATTTTTTGCTATGTATATTATATACATTTTTAATACTCTATGCAACTTTATAAAAACATGCCAGAGAAATCCCATCAGACATTTGAAATCCTTTTTAACTTACTATAGTTTTGACGTGCCAAATAAATTCAGAAATACCTTTATTTCACTCTCTTCTCCGGTCTCATGGGATCTTCTTGCTCAGTCTCAGTGACTGAATCACTGCAAAATTATGTACTTACAGAGGAAGATCTTTCATCTTCCTTTTCACTCTGTATTTCAGCCTTATTGTAGATGTTCTCAGACGTCTGACTGTCAAGAGGTATTCTATATACATGTCTCTTACCAGCTGCATTTTTTTATTTCCTATTCTTTTTTATTATTATTTCAAAGTCCTGCTGAGTTTGTAAATTGTGCAGAACTACTTTCTCTCTGGACACCTGTCCATGACCTCCAAAGACTGCTAAATTGACTTATTTCTCTCATGCCAATATGCATATGTGAGTGATGTTTCTTTTCAAATTCTTTCTTGCTCATTCAGATCTCTGCTGTAGTCTCATATCAGATTGGAAATTATCTCCATGCCTCAGTGGTTTTCCCATCCTGTCCAGTGCTTAAGGTGTGACCCATCCCAGCTGTTTCTACCCTCAGGACTCCCTGCTACATGGCATCACGTTCTGATTCACTCCCTTTTCTGCTGTTACGCTGTCACCAATTTGTCATTTCTTTTATCCCATCCTCTCAGCCCCATTAGCAATACCCATTGGTCCATTTCCCCACCAATTGCTTTGCATGTCCGTCCATTCCATTGCCTGCACCAGCTCCCTGGAACAGTTTGCTCTCCTCTCTCAGCACTGGCTCTGGGACAGGCACACACAGATACCAGGATGATACCACACCTGGTTGTGTGCCAGTTAAGGAAAAACTGTCACCACAAGCACAAGTACTGATATGTGAATATCAGTGACATGAAAACGTAGAGCACCAAATAAAATAAGTGCACCAAAATCAGATAAGTGTATTGCAAGACAACATGCTGACAGTTCTTTTTCCCGTGTTTAGTGTCAGAAGCCAAGTTCCAGGACACTTTCCAGACTGCAGATACTGCAGAAATAATGAGATACATCCAGGAGGATATTTCACAGTTGTCAGATGAGAGAGGGGAACAGCAAAGTCAGTCTTTGACAGGTTACATGCTTTTAAACACTGCCAATTTTTCTGCTTGAGTCAGAAATTTTACTACAGATATTCTGTCCTTGAATTTGCCTAGTCACTTATTCTGGTGCCTTCTTCTTGTTTTAGAGATTAACTGACTGTGCAGTCAGTTAATCCTAATGTGTTACTTTTAAGAGAAAAAAAAGTGATAAATACATATTTATATACAAGCAGGTTCTTGTTTTGGCCAAGAAAATTTTTCTTGAGGAAGTTCTCCAATGAATCTTAATAACTGGTTCAATCAAACAAGAAAACTACATGTATTTATGCCAGCTATTGTCATCCAGATGCCGTCTATAATCAAGTAAACTTAAGCATCTCCTAAAATTAAGCAGTGGGCAAGGCACATTTCCCATTCCCAAATATATCAAGAACAAATTCAACAAGAACACTATTTAGCTTGGAATTTTCTTCCAGGGAAGGGACTATAAGTGGCTAAACTGAATTAAGAAAGAAGTGAGAAAGTTCCATATTTAGTAAGGCATTTAGTACAAATATTTTATTTTAGGATTTTCTCCTCTTACTAGAATCTTGTTTTGATAATGACTTCCTTCCTGAAAGGATTCCCTACACTTGGAAAAATAAAAAGCAGCACAAAACAGAACCACACCATATCTGAATTGAATCAGTATTTTTCAAAAAATATTTTCCATTTTGTCACCTTTAGGAAGGCACCGGAAAGTGAAGTGGCAAGGTTCTCCTCTGCCCAAGTCCTACCCATTTTCCTTATTAAACCGTATATATATTTTAATTTTATGTTAAGAGGAAATGCTGTACCAAGAGAAGAGCTACGCATATGATGTATGTGCTTGTTCCTCCAGCTGGAATGGGAAAGATCCACAGGTGGATTTGACTGTGTTGTCTTCTTGCCAAGGAGCAAGACTGGGGGGTTGAGCCAGAGACAGCAGCACGAGGTTGGTTCTGATATCTACCCTGTGCTGAGAAGCCCCAGACAAAACACTGGAGATTTAGTGCCATAAGACTCACCTAATTGTAGTAACTTGGCAGCATTTTGCATTTTTCAGGGTGTTGATACCCCTGACAGGGCCAGCAGGTGTGAGATGTCACGTTTGACACTCCTTCTGGTGAAGACCAGGAGCAATATCCTGAGGCCCCTAAAATTATTGTAAATATCATCTGGCCTATCCCCTTCTACGTTTTAAGCTCCAGTGATAACACAGCTTGTTTTTGGACAGCTGCTTGTCCAGCTAGACATAAAGCAGCATGAGATGCAACTTCCATGTCTGCAGAGGCAATGCCACTGACCACAGTCGTCACCAGGCTGTGACCCCAAGATCCCATGGCTTTTGAACCAAGCACGGCCGTACTCCACAGGAACTTAGAACTGTGCTTGTCACTTTGATACCAAACAAGGCTTCGATATAACTGGAAGCAGTCACTACTTAATTTCACCAATCAGTAGTTTAATTAAAAATTAAAGATTAATTAATCTTTAATTAAAAGCAATAGCTATATTAAAAATATTGATTCTAAAAAGTGACAAGTATTTCTAAAAGGCTAGCATCCCTCTTTTCCCGCCAGGTAAGGTAAGTCAGCATCATAAATAGCATATTCATAAATTTTACCTGAAATATGCAAAATAATTTGTTGTACTATGAGTGTCATTTGAAGTGGGGAGTGATGGTGTGGTGAGTCACACTACTATCTTGCAATGATAATTATGTACAAATGCCATTTCTAAAGTAGGTGGGAAACTCTGCTAAAGATTAAAAAATTCCTTTAGAATAATGAGCAATGCTAAAATGTCAGGTTCCCCACTGCAATTCTTCAGTTATTCACTTGCTGTTAATTCACTCCCAATTGTGACAGATATTTAAGGGCTGAATCTATTTCTATATATATATTTATATATGTACAAAGACAGAGTGTTTGAATGCTTTTAAGCTATGCTACAGAATAATTTCTAAATATACAGAAGTAGAAAAGAACCAGATTGGTCTTATGAAAGCTGTTATTTGAAATCAGACCGTCTCAAATGGACTTATTAGCCACATTCTTCTGTTCTACATAGCTTTACCGCCAGATGTCAGTACTCTACGCCTATCAGTGTTAGACAGAACATGTCGTCATCCCCTTTAACCATTTTCCTCACCGTCATTAAAAGCTACAAATTAAAACCTTATGTGAATAATCTCTTTGTGTTGTGTTTTGGGGGATGGTGGCGGTATTTGTATATAAAGATACCTCATATTTAATGTAAAGATGTAAAGATTCATCATATTTAATGAGGAATAAGCAAGAAAATCAGCTTGCTTTCAATTTATCCACAATTGTGACTATGAATAGAACACTCAGCTCTGTCATGCAGGCACCAAAAAAAAAAAAAAAGCTTCCTCCTTCAGGATTTTCACTGATGTTTATTTAAATTGTATTAGAGAGGTGTGATCATGCCCTCAGAGGGCCTGGTCATCAAAAACAAACTTGAATGCCAGAATTTCATAGGAAGATTGCTTGCAGTTATTTGTAGCACATCTTGACATGCAATTTAGGATTAAAAAGTATGTATAATACCCAATTTCAGTGTCACCACAGCACTAGTACTTGATTCCTTCTTTTTTTAAATTTAATTGTTTCGATACAAGAAGGATTTGCTTTGAGCTTAAGGAGTTTTGAAACTTATAGCACTTCAAAAAGAAAGGATAAGTACTTCAAGTTACTCTACTTAGATTTCTCAGTCTGAACAAATTCCTGGAAAGAAATAGAGCTGAAAAGATTGTGTTTTCAAAAATTCATATTGAAACAAAGGATTAAAAAATAATGAAAAATAATTTTTAAATGACCACATTTTAAATTATCAAACAAATTGAATGCTAATGAAAAATTCTCTCTGCATGCTACATAGAAGAAATTAAGTTAGGACACCTGCAAGTATATGAAGTCAGGACTGCAAGTGCCAAAATGGAAACATAGAAAAAGTAAAAATAATCTCTGAAACTTTAATCAAATTGAAATGTAGCAATAGATTATGTTGCCCCTGCCTAATATCAATCAAAAACCCCACAAGCAGTGGCCAAAACAATGCTGGCTCAAACACAGATTTGTTTCCATTCTGCTTTCTATAATTTTTTCATCTTTTTTTTTTTTTTCTATTTGAATTAAAGAAGATAAACCATGGAACTGTTAGAAGGACTGTGACCCTAGAAAGTGGAGCAGTCTTCTCAGCCTCCTGGGAAAACCTGTGACACAGAGTTCGGCTCTAATCTTCTGGAACATAGTCAAATTGTCTGCATGTCTGTTCATAAATACCTGTTCGACAGATCTGGCCCATGTACTAGTCCAGGAACCGAGTGGATTTTGTTCTCAAGAATTTAATCCAGTTAAAGAGATTAATGCAGATAACAAACTCTTACTGCTCCCCATGGCACACAGGAAAGCCTTTGGTAAGTGAGGATGACTTTCACAGTTCAATGGCTCCTTCAATGCACGTGTCCTTCTATAATAATTTAAGAAAATTAAGTACCAATGGATATATGAATCCATGTATTAATTGGCAAATTGCAAAAATTTTGCATCATACACAAATTACCAAAACATTTCTGAGTACTGTTAGTTGGTCTTGTACTTTAAAAAGGACATACTTTTAATCTCTTCTTTTAATCAACATTGTTCCTTAGGATTATCACCTCCTACAGTTCACTTAATTATACCTCATAAATTATGGTATGAACTCACCTTATTGCTTTTAAATTTTTTTTGTGAGCTTAATGGATATGAACACTCCTCACAATTTAGGAAATTTTTTGTCTAATATATATGTTATATAATATATGTTACTTTGTCTAATATTGCTATTTACAATTTTGTTTGATCTTAAAGAAGAACAACAATAAATCTTGAATATCAATTGAAAAGTATTGCATAACAAAAATTTGCCTAGGATTTACAGGAACATGATGCATACAAATATTCCCCCACTTCCTGGTTTTCCCTTTACATTAGGAATACTGAAAAATTATAGCAATTTCTTTCAGGAGCTCTGGTTTGTCTCCCTAGTGAACATCCTCTCCACAGTTCCTGACAGGGTACCTCCCATTTGGATAACGAGGTTGAGAATGTGCCAGGAGGAGCAGGATGAAGGGGCATCGGGGCTTGGCCGGGCTCAGCATCCCGTTTGATCCGAGCCAGGTGAGATTAACCCTAATGCCAGTCTCAGCCACTTGCAGCTGCAGCAAAGCAGGCTGGCAGAGATGAAGGAGGAAGCCAGGCCCAGCACTTGATTGCTCAGGGGCAGTGATTTTGAAGGGATTGCTGGGAAAAGGGTTAGGGAAAGGCAAGCATGAAGGCACAGCACCTGTGCATACACTCTGGAGGCTGTGCAGTGAGAGAAAGAACAGTACTGAGCTTGCTGAAGAAAGGCAGGGGGAAATATCTGCTCATGCATGTATTTCCACATGTTAAATGCTGAGAGTTAGGCTTAACATTTCTGTAGGGAAAAAAAAAAACACTCTGAAGGCCAGAAGCCTGCTACTATCGGGAAGTAAAACAAGCTGAATGAGCTCATGAAGAAAAGTCAAAGCTGTTATTATCTCCATATATGATCTTAGTATCTGATATATATGGTCATATATGATCAAAGTATCTGATAACTGTGGTAGAGTAAAATTAATGCCATTTCTTGCATGAAAATTTTCACCTAATCATTGAGTTTACTATTTTTTGTTAAGGCTGTCATTATTATTACTGTAGCACAGAAGTTCATTAAAAATCAATTTATTGGACAATGTATTGTATGTATGTGTGTATATTTAAAATATATGAAAAATGCAAGCATTTAACACTAATTATTACATTGCAAAAACACTTGGCATGTCTCACATGCAAAAATCAGATTTTCCAGACTGATCACCCTCAAATCCTTACTTTTCTTCCTTGTGTTAGTGAAAACAACCTTGCTGCAATGGGGCCAGGACTATGACTGCAGCAGAGGTCCTCTTCTGCATCATCCCTGAACTGCTTTAAGTGATACAAGCTCTACTCCATAGCTACGTGCAGTTGCACATGAGACACATCAGCTCTGCCACCATGTTACTCATGCTGGGAAGAGATCCTGAGATCCTGCTGTGACAATTAAAGGTTTACAAGTTTCTCTGGGCCATCTGTTCCTTTCAAGAGAAACATGGCTTTAGACTGTCCAAAATCTCCATGTTTCAAGTAGCATTTGACCTTTGTTAGAAACTCTCACTCCTCCTAAAGCCCTAGTCCTGCAAGGCATACCTGTATATAACGAGGCACAGGTCCCAAAACCAGGTATTACCTTGCAGCTGGAGCTTACAAGTAAAAGAAAATCTTATATTTCTATTTTTCTGCCTTCCTTTTTCACTGTTCTCATCCCTGTTTCCAAGCATGTGGTACATCACTGCTCAGTGGCATTGATACGTCACCTGCTCAGTAGAAGCAAGTTTTATGTTGATTCACTTCCAATTCAAATCAGGGCATAAGGAACACCAATGTCATGGAGAAGCAAATAGTGAAAGGAAAGCAGAAATATGAATTAAACACCTTAATGAGGTATCTGTGCTTAACATGTTTCATACTTCAGAAAAAGGCACCAATATGAGGCATCCAACACTCTCTTCTTGGGAAAGGTTTCTGTCTGCTTAGTCAGTTCAAACCAGGCAACTGACGAACATGACACTTTTGCTCTGCGTTTAACCCTGTGATTTAGCTTATTATTCCATAATGTCACTGTACATGCAACTAAACTAGCTGAATTGTAAAATTCCAGGAATTGATTTGCATGCTTTAACAGGGACATTAATTTGTTGAGGATAAATTTGTTTCCCCATGAGATTTGTTCTAAAATTAATATTTATCCTTACAAAGAAATACACGTGACCAAAGCTATTTAATAAAATACAGTCTCAGACACCAAAATATTCTCTATTAACCCCAGGAAAGGGATTCATGCTAAGTATAATTTTTCTGGGCAACTGAGAAGAAGAAGATATTCAGATGCTTGGAAAAACCTAGCTCTGATAATTTCTTTCTCCGGCCTACACAGTATTTCTGTCTTGAGTAACTCAACATGTAAAACCATAGGATATTCATGCCAATCTTTTGGGATTTTAGTTTTGTTTTGTTTTTTAATAACTCCTAAAGTAGATGCACCTGTCCCAACCACCCCTTTCAAACGTGGGAAGCTCAGCAGTGCCAAATCAAAGACCAACAGAAATGATCTTCCCTGGAGCTCACATTTATCTGACCAAACTCCACTTTACACAGGGAAGGAAAGAGTCCACAGCAGCTTGTGGGCAGAACCTTTTTTTTAGATAAATTTCTCCCTGCAGAGCAGCTGCAAATTTGGCAACTGCAAGCCAAAGATGATCCACTTCTCTACCAGTCACCATCTCTGTTGGTGTGCCAGCAGAAACACTTACCTGCCTCCATCACTGCTAGTAACTGTTAAACACAGAAGCAGCTCTGTGATGGGTTGGGATCCTCTGCAGACACCTGAAAGAACAAGAAACTATAGTTGAAAATCGCAAAATTCAGAAACTGTTGCAATTCCTCCCTTGTAGAAAATACAAGTTAGAAGAATTCGTGTGGGCCAGAAAGAGCTGGTAAAGACTCTGTGTGCTTTGAACTTGTTCTTTCCAATTGATATCTACCCAAAATGGAGGCAGTGCTGAAATGTGAGACATAAATTGATGTGCTGCTTAAGTGTATATGTGAGGTTTCTGTGCAACCCAATAAAATGGAAAATAAAATGTTGGGATTTTTTAAGAGAGAGCTTAGATAAACACACCCTTTCCTATTGAGATGAAATTTGCTATAGTTTGATTCCTTATGTTTTATAAACTAAGCTGTGCTCTTCAGAAAATCAGCTACATAAATACTTCTGGTAACCCAGAAGTGAAAATTTTAAAAATGCACTGGATCTTGATGATGGAAAAGACTCTATAAACTGTTTCCTTTGACTATTATAGGAAGTACAGTACAGACATATTCTGTCTTAAAATATATACTATCAACTGAAAGTGAGTTGCAATCATGGTAATGTTCAATAAGTACTTAAAATCAATGCATACATATTACAATTTAAATAATTGCATTAATATAGGACTAAAAGTTGCATATATAATTTTAAATTCATTTATATATATATATTTCCAGTTATATTTGAAATCCTATTACTTTAGGTCCTCTGGGAAAAAAATATAATTAGCTACTTTGAAGTATTAACTAGGCATATAATTTCAGTATAATCTCCTGTTTTAACTACATCACCAAACTGTATGGTGTATTGGCTTAAAAATTGCCATTCTCTCTACCAAGGTGTGAACACTGAGCCCCACATCTGCTGTGCACTGCTGTGCATTGCCTAAATCACGCTGATTCAATGCTTTATCTGCTTGTACTCAAAGCAGAAACACTGCTGCTGAGGGAAACAGTCTTGCTGATGGATAAAATAATCTTGTGCAAAAGAATAGAGGGTGATCTGAGTGGGAGACAGAGTCTGGGAAGGATGTCTACCTAAAATTTTCAATCTGTTTTGTAACATGCTATTAATAGTTTTTATGGGGCATAGTAAGCTGTGATGAACGTGCAAAATTGAGTATCTAAGAGGATTCCAGCCTCTTAAACAGAATTTTTTTGTTTAACTGCAGCCTTTTGTCCAGCAAAAACCTGCCCCAAACAGATTAACCTCCAAGGTTTTTCTTGTTTCTTAAAAGCACAATAGGCACAAGTTTAGACTGAGCACAGAAGTGTTTATAGAAGGCAAGATCCTTGCAGCCTAACTCAGAAAAAATCGGCTTAGGCAGTCAACAAACAGAGAAGTCTCTGGAATAAACCAAATATGCTCAGACTTTGAAGTGAATCACTTATGACTGATGTGCTGTGCTGTGGGAAGCTCGTCTACTCCCTTGGCTTGTGCTGCTTCTGCCATCCTGACACAAGTCCTCATCAAGAGCACACAAAGAGCTCCACAACAGCTGTTTAACTGAGAAACAAGCACATTGTGTAACTGTATTTTAAATAATTTCCTTTGTGATACCAGGTTAGTTGGCACAGCTATAGATCTCTCTTAGGCATTTAAACTACTTTACATGCATGTAAGTAATGTAGTATTGTTACTAAGGTTTCAAAGTATTACTGCTACCACGGTATGGTATCACTATCCTCAGCAATATTCAAACTGCTGTCAGACAAGTTCCTACTCAGCTGTTCCAAATGACACTATAGTAATGGGAATCTTTCCCAATTTTTCTTTTGACTGATATGTTAAAAATACAGCAAGCATGGCTTCTGCTACCTGGCACTTCCTAGACTATGAAACTCTGCTCTTAGAAAACATTTTACTCTCTTAGTCTTAAGATGTATGATTTCTGGAACTAAGTGCTGATTAGGAGACATATTTAAAGCAGTCTGTGCAATAGTAAGGTCTGTAGGAGAATCAAGCTTCTTCCATTTCTGGTTAAAGTGACCTGTCCAGTATAGGCAAAGAAAAACTACACAAAGAATTAACAAGAACACAAAGTACACAAGTGTGTTTATTACATTTTGCAAGCACTTTGTTCTACATTTCAAAAACGCCACCATCAAGCTGTTGGCACATTTATGTACAAAACAGATTAATTGTAATGCCTGCTACAAAGCATTCTTTGTGAAAATACAAACTCTAATACCAGAGAAGAGCCAAAAGCATTAACATCATTACATGAGTTTAAAAGACATAGTTTTAAAAATCAGCACAAACATTTTAAGACACAAAACTGAAACACTACAATATAGAGTCCAAAAAGAGGTTCCTAATACTTTTTGCAGAACTGTAATACCGGTACTGCACATTATCAGAAAACTGTTGACCCCGTAGGACAGCTTAAGTGTAAAAAAAAAGTCCAAACCAAAACCAAAACCCCAAATCAAAAACACAACAAAAAAACCCCAAAACAAGCAAAAGAAAAGAAAAAGAAAAAGAACTCAACCAACTAATACTATTTAATGCATTATCATGCCACAAGTAACTATAGTATTACCTTCTACTTACTACAAGAATTGTTAAAAATTACTGATGATGCATGACTAGTAATAGTACAAAGAAGAGTTTTACTCAAGAAGTTTTATTAGAAATGCACTTACACTGAGAGAGAATTCACAATGGTCCAATAAGTGCACAAAACTACCTAAGGTTTTTAACACTGACAAAAATGTCTTGTCAGGCTACATCACTTTAAAAGACACTTTACAGCATTCTTGTAGCATTAGAAATAGGCAAAAAAAAAAAATCCACCAAATTTGGTCCAATAATACCGACTTTTCTTAAATAGGGTTTTTTGTTCTGTTTTTGATACAGGTAATTCTTTCAAATTAAGATGACCTATCATTCTGATAACACTTTCATATCAAAATAAAGGTTCAAATATATTACTACACTTTGAAATAATAAGCTCTGTAGTGGTCTTTCACCTTACTTCAACGTAATACAGGTAAACCATTATGTGTAGGAAAGCTAGAAGCCAAGCTATAACATTTATGGAAGTCTCCTTTAATATATCTTTTACAGTTCAGACAGGTGCAATCCATTTAAATTTTTAAAGCAGGTAAAAAGACATCTGACTCCTATGGTCACTGCATTTTTGATATATTACTTTCATAAATGTAGCTAAGCAGTAATTTCTTACATCATCACATGGACAGCTCCAATTTAGCATAACCATCATTGAATTAAAGAGAGATTATTCTGTAGAAAACTATGAATAACTATATCACTTAATTAACAGTTGTCTATATACCATAAATCGTTAACAGGTAGCCGTGGTATTGAATTCCTTCAAAAGGCAAGTGGCCATGCATTGTTAGCACCACGGACTGCATGCTCACAATACAAACAGGAATTACCACCCATGGAACTTGAAACAAGAGAATATTCTTTAAAAACATCAATAATACAATGTTAACAAAGATAAGAAGCACTTTTTTCTTTTTTTTCTTTTTTTTTCCTTTTTCGCTTTTTTTTTATTTTTTTACCCACTATTACAAATTTAGAAATTGCACCTTTGATTGTTTAAAACGTTCTTAGGACCTTCATTCAAGTTGATCAGGGTCCCTCTGGCAGGTTTTCCATATATAAAGGAAAGTCATCAGAATGTTTTCTTTATATATTGTACATCATGTACAATGGTCCCTTTGAAGTATACCTGTAGTTAAAGTAGTTACTGAACTCAAAACTAAAAAGTATAAAAAGCTACTTTTTTTTCCAAAAACATATAAGAAACAATGCAAAAGGTGTTATGCATAACACATACAAAGTGATTAAAAAAATCAAACACATAGTTGTATTTGACAATAGTTTAGTATCCTTGACCTATCAGAACTAATTCACCTAAGGGGATTCAGGAAAGGCTATTTAGGAGCTTTGTGGTATAGAATGGTCACACAAAGTAAGAACTAATTAGGAAACCAAGTGCTAGACAACCAAGAATTGTATGTAGGTGATATGTAAGTCACCTAAACTATCTTTTGTGAGAAGCACTTTCATTTGTTTTTAAAATGGTAGGATGGCCTTTAGTTAAACAACAAAGCATTCACATGTTAGGAAGTAAGACAAGGTTTCTTTTATGTATAAGCATTGAGCCGCTCTTTAGAGCGAGTAGAATGAATATCATGCAGCTCTTGTTCCTCCTTTGATTTAATATCCTCATATTTTTGCATTCTGCAAGCATCTTTCACATAGGCCCAGTTGGCAGACAAGACCATGAGATAATGAACCTGTAAGAGAGGTAACACAGTGTTAAGAAACAACAGAGATAGTCAGATTAGAGCACGTGTAAACTTGGAGGCTGTAGGTGCTCATCAGCAGGAGCTAGGTACTACAGAACCATGATGGCAAATTCAGGCTTCATTAACCTTCAGATTACTCACCTCTTAGCTGTTACTGTTACTATAACTAGTAGTTGGTAGCAATAGATACAAGGAAAGAATCCCTAAAACCTGAAAAATCCAAATTCCAAATCATTCCTGCATTATTTTTCAGCGAGTTTGCTAGTTACTTGTAAAAATACCTTCTGGCTATGTATTTATTGTAGACTTTTCCCCACTGAAGAAGTTTGTTAAAGTAGTTCTTAAAATCAAAATATGCCATAGACACATCTTATGATTGCATATCTAAAACAATTACAGAAAGTTCTGCTTCTTAATTTTTGTTAAAGTTAGCATTTTCTTTTCATTTAGCCATGACTTCTTTCAACTACAGTTCTAGCTTTGTATTTAACTCACCAATCTGGGGGGAAATTGTCAATAAATGTCAATAAATTCAGTTAGGCAAAATGTGACAAAATATAGTTGAAAAAAAGTGGATGCTCTGTTTATTCTGTATTCAGTCAGAAAATAAAAGTGCTCCACAAGGACATTTAACTAGTTTGTGCTGGGACTCTCTGGACATTTATTCCCTCCCTAGCAGGTTTTCAGACACTTTCCGAGGAGAGCATGTCTTTAATTTATGTCAGTCTTCTTCCTCAGTAGCAATGCACTATTTTGTGAGATCCAAAATATTTACCCCTCTCTAAGAAATCAAGATACTATACTGGGATTCAGTTAATGGGAAATGGAATAATAATACAATAAATAATAAAAAAAACACCTTGAGATTATGCAAATTCTCCTTTTCATGTTGTACTATTGTACATATGAGCATGTTAGATTCATTTTAAATGAACAGATCCATTCTAATATGTTTGGGTTTTTTTTTTCTTTTGGAATATTTGGACATTTTTTTCACAATCGTTTGTGGGCAATTGTTGCTGATTAGTACAGGCAAAAGTACATTTCTTAATCTGGATAATTGTGATCAAGGAAAGCATTCTGAAACCCTTAAAAAGACCAAATGTTTTTGCCACCTTTTTTATCCGTATGTTTTATGTCAAGTTTCTAATTAATCCTTGTTTGAGTAATGCTGTCTGACTTGAGGAGACACAAATTAGAAAGTTGTACAGAGAATATGTCCTCTAGGGAAAAATTAGAGAGTAGTATTTCTACATATCTTTAGGATTTTCTTGATATCTAGAGCACAACACTAGCAAAGCAATCCATAAATATAGATGTTGGAGATAGCAGCATGTTGTGTGTCACTCTGGAAAGTTCTCCAGTCATAATTTAGTACACAGGAAAAGGAAACAGCTTCTATCCTAACTCAGCTCTTCCAAAAGCTTTCACCATGGGTAATTTCTGCATCAGGCATTTCTAGAACAAATGGGAGATCTTAATCCTGGATTGCCACTGTACTGAATGAAACGCCTTAAATTCTCTGCAATAAAACGATTGAGAAAAATCAAAATAAACAGGCTGGTAATACTAAAAATTTTGTCATCTCAATTGCAATTTGCACCCAATGAGAACTGGTTCATTGAGTCTGAAATTTCAGTTAAAAATACAGTCTCAACCTCAAACAGATTGCAGACATGAGAATCCTGAAAGTGGGAGCTCTCTGAGCAGTGTACTCACATCTTTGTGACCTTTTAAAACATATTTGCCTTGCAACTGAAGAATCTGTGATGAAAATGGAATGATGCAGGCACTTTTTCTTACCCTTACAAAATGTTTGGTAATGACCCAGTAAAACAAAAATTTAAACTTAATGTCTTACAATTTCACTCAGCATTTTTCTTTGTTAAAAAATAGACTACTTTGAAGGTATATTGGTAACAGTCTGACCTTCATTAAACACCCATTATTTGCCCATCCTTTCCTTATGATGTTACTGAATCACACTACTGTAATAACTGTGGAAACTCTCGGAGTTTATATTCAATGTAAGTAGGAAGGTTTGCCAGGAAACAGCTTCTTTAACTAATATAATCTCAAATATATATCCATGTTTACAATGACATATACATTGAACAGTACCACCACCTTTGTTGTTTATTTCAACACCAAGTTCCTAGATAACATAGCCACAATAAGGAGGTCGTTTCTAAGTGGCTGTCTAATTGCATTTTACAATTCCATGACCTAAATAGCCTGAAGCCAGTGGGGCCCTCGTCAAGGCTTACTTAAATTGAAGCCAGGCAGCTTCCACAGCCTGCCTCAGGAGGTTTCAATTACCGACATATGCAAGGCAGTGCAGGGTCTTTCTATACCTATTCCTGCTTAGATTTCCTCATAAGGTGAATGTATGCTTCAGTGTTTAGAAATTGTGGAGTTGGCTATTTGGTTTTTTTTGTTTGCTTGTTTTATTCTTCCATGCAGGACACTTCACTTCGTCCCCAGGACCCAAGTTTAAATAACTTTAATTCCTCCCTTTACATGCATTTCACAACCTGCAGAAGAGCACAATCATACTGGGGAGAGGAATAGACAACTTTACACTTCCCTTGTTCCTGTTTCCGGAGAACTGATTGAATCTCCACTTTACAGAACATAATTTCTGTGGAAGTTAGGGCAAAAGAGTTACCAGCTCACATGGTAACTTTGAGAAAGGAAATTTTGCATCTCATAATTAAGTTTTTACCCAGTGTTTCTGGGGAAACATAACAGCTGGAATGTATACTGGCTTTACAATCAACTGTTGAATGCTAGAGCTTACATTTAAACCACTTCAAATCTTCTGTTTCTATCTAACGTAACACTAACAACAGTAAAATTTATAGGTATGCATGTATAAAATGCATAAGTAATTATCTATTCCATACGCCTTTGTTATCCATTCAGACATAAGAAAGAACGGTACTGCTCGGAATCATATAAGGTACAAATTAAACATGACCCAAAAGCCTGGCTATTTTTTCCATGACAAAGACTCTCAAAAAGCATTTACAGCATAAATAATTCTATCAGGTTTTGGTTCTTTTTTCCCCATCTTGCATTGACATAAAAATGATACATTTTCAAAATAAACTCTTTGACAGTGTTTTTTGCTGCAAAATGAAACTTTCCCTGATATATACTGTAAAATAGATGAGGTTTTTGATATATCAGTCCTAATATGTAGGACAATTCTCCTTTTGAACCCCAAAAACAACATTCTCCTTTGCAGACTAAAGAGGTATCTAGTGAATTGTGAAAAAAAAAAAAATCTAACTTTCATAAGCAAATCTGAGACCAAGAAATATGAGGATATTGTGGTTTGTGATCAAATGGTTTTGCAAGTTTTAACAAGTTTTTATTGGTTATGCAATAAATGACTACTTTTTGAAAAATATATTTTTCAAACCCAGTTTTATGAAAAGAATCCTGGGGACAGATGGGCTTAACATTTATGAATAAGCTGATTCTTTTGTGAATTTTGTAGAATCAAACTGGCATTAGAGAGTTTAAGAAATCTTCAGAAATTAAATAGTCTGGCACTTGCAATTGTTTGCAAATCCAGAAGTGAGGATATAGTGGATTATATTGATGTCATAACTTACAATGTCATTTCAGGAAGCAGATTTTACTGATTTTGTCATTCAGCACTGATGTTGCACTACTGTTACTGACTGGCCATAAATACCATATACTTACCACTTTAGTCAGATGGACTACTCTGGTTTAAAGTAATTGTTTGCAAGAAATCTTTTTAGCATCCATTATGTTAATAAAGTTTTTCTTTTGTAAAAGACTGGTATTTTAATCTAATTTTCCTGTTGAATTTCAGAAACATGTTCTGCATATACACTAAGACAAATGTCATCATTTCATATTTGTGATTATTCTTGAAGCAGCACATGTAGTGAAGGGCACTGGCTCTCCAATGACTGAAATGACTTCTGCACACTGTTTCTCACTGCTGATGCATTACTTTTGTCTACCAATTTGAGTGTAAGTTCTGGAGAAAAAAGATTTCTTCTTCCTGGATGAGATACTTAGGACCCCAAATTATTTTTTCCTCCCTTAAATTACTTTTGACTTGGGAAAATAAACTTTCCTTAAAGGGAAACCTTTTAATGTCTGCATGTCCAACTACAAAATTCTGAGTTTTCCTTTATTTCCCTTGTGTTTGGGGTACTATGTCAAGTGTGAAGCACTTGTCTTAGCCTAGAGATGTGGTCTGGTATGCTGGTTTTAGAAATTACACTATCAAAGAGTGGAATGTGATCGTTTTTAGGTACCTAACAGATTAGAATGGCAGGTTGAAAACAAGCAGCATAGTTTGAAACTTGAAAAACCTTTTGCAAAAAATTAATTAAACATACATCTACCAGCACTGGGACAGTATGCCATTTACTAGCACTTAGAATATTAATTTATATTTTTGTTGGAACAGTGTTATCATGTCTGCTCTGTGCATTACAAAATTCAGCAGAAAGCATGCTTGGAAATGGATAATCCTTCAAAAACATGTGAATAAATGTGCACCATCAAAGTGAATTCAAAGGGTATTTGCGCCTAGTGAAATGCAGCTATGGTATCTTTGATATGCTGAGCTTCAAAGGGACTTTTAAAAACTTCATTAAAAGTATTATGTATTTAAACTATGCGACACAATCTATTTACTTAATTTGCTGTCACTTAAGATGTGTTATTTTTCATTGAATGTATTTTGGTGGCTATTTGAATTCAAAACTCTAGTTTGAAATGCAGAATTTTCATCTGAACAAAATAGTATTTTATGATATCTACTGAATATACATAAAAATAATCACACAGTGGAAAACTAATGATCTCTTAGATTTAATTTCCTAACACTAATGATATACTATCATAATTGCTATATGGTCACCATTTTTGGAACTATAAGCAGAAAAATTTCAGTGTGAAAAAACTATTATTATTAATAATTGCATTCTACTACTAAACTTATTATTTGTGGCCTTGAAACAAAAAACTACATAGAAAATACGTATTTTTCATTTAGCTATCTTTGCTGTTTGCAGGGTGTCATGTAATAATGAAAAAATGGCAGATAAAAACCAAAAAATATCATTGATGTAAGAGGAGTACTAGCTTCATTGAATATTTTCTGAATGCACTTTTTTATAAATGTAATTATAAGGATAAAAAAACAAGTCATGGCCCTATGATCCATAGAAAAATTGCTAGTATAAGCAGTATATAGGAATCACCACCACTAACACTTTTGAAAGCATCAGAACCAAGTAACAGTCACTTTTAATTTCCCATTGCAGCATGCATAATGCAAACCTACATCAGTAGAGAATTGTGAGTCTAAAAATATCTTTATGCTTAAGCAAATGCAGCAGACAAAAGACAGAAGAGCAGGGCACTAGCTCACATACTTTTTTCTCAGTGGAACCTTCTCATTGACAAAATGTCAAAATGTAAAGTGATCTTCATTATAAAGGAGCAGAAAAATTAGTCCTGACAGAAAAATCAACACATTCACATATATTCACAGAACTGACAAGAAGCTTCTGCTCCTAAAATAGCAGTGTGGCAAGCCTATGAATACCCAGAAAGGCAGAGATCATAAAAGTATAATACTATGGTTACAAAATAGACATGTGAATTCAGACACTTGTCTGAAGACAGCAAGAGAACAGTGAAAATTCTTAGCATGTACTTAAAGGAGTTTTTTCAATTCAAAAAAGTAATCGTGATATTCTACTTAAAATGTAATCCATCAATATATTAAGAAAAAAAAGAAGACAAAAAGGGAGAGTATTGAATTACAGAACTGTATTTTAATAATAGCTTTGGGTGATAGTATGGAAATCGAACAGCTGATCCTAAGTCAGAACCAGAAGGTATCAGCAATTCAGATGAGGTATAGAGGGGTATGGTAGCTTACCATAGCAATAACTGCTGCTCCAGCTCCAGCAAGTGCCACAATGAACAAGTGGAATGTCATGTTTAGCTGCAAAGGGAGGCAAAGAAAAGGACTTCCATGGTTGTACAGCAAACAAAAAATGAACAAAAATTCACACTAACATGGAACAAATAATTACCTTCCTGGTGCCACCCTTCCACAAAAGTAATGAATAGGAATATTTTTCCAAGAGATTGATATTACTACATGGCATTGTGCTTGTTTTGTTGCAATGCTCATGTCAGGGAAAAAGCATAACTCTATTTAAATATACAGCATTTACATAATAAAACATTAAGAAAATTAATTATTTAATATAAACACTCCAGCACATTTTGAGGGTTTTGTTTGGGATTTTTTTTATTCTACAATACTGCAATACTAGCTTACAAGAATTATGTTTGTGATGGCTTCTCCAGTGGTAGAGACAACCTAAGAAACCCCATTTTCCCTTCATTAACTGTAGCTTTCCATCCTCATATATTGATCCACTTTCCTCTCAAATTTGTTCAGAATGATATAATATAAACCAGGTTACTTACATAATTCAAATTAACCACCATCCTCACCTCACCCCAAACCAAATTATTACATTTGCTTTTAATGTCAGTGACCTGGTTTATGCAGCAGCCACAGAGAGTCAACTGCACCACAAGAGCTGATTTTGGAAAATGGTTTTGGTGTAAGGGAGGAGTGTGCACCTGCCCTCTAAAATTGATTCAACCACAGTAAGACCCAGTAAAACACTTAGCATATGTTGACCCTTCTGGCTTCAGAGGGAGCAACATTTTAGCCTCTCTTTGTTTTCAGTCAGATGTAATTTTTTTGTCCTGTCTTCGTCCTTTAACATTTAAAGACAAAACCAGAACCCTCAACTGCGCTGAAACAGGTGGCATTTGCCCAAGGGAAAAACTACAAAGCAAAATGTACTAAGAGCTACTATCCTAATGTTCAACGAGGTTTGGCCAGAGCCATTTGCAATCTTTGCTCTCCTGTCACAAGAGTAGTCAAAAGCCCTTCAATCAGTGATTCATTATATGGACCTATTCACTGTGCAGCAGAGGCATTAGCTTTCAAAAACATCTCAGTAACAAAGAAAAATATACTGGAACTATTAAAAAAATCCAAACAAACAAACCACAAGCACATTTAGAAAACAAATGGTGGGAGAAATTGCACTGACTAAATTTGGTAAAGGACTCAGAAAACTACTTGCCTGACTGTGTTTTTCACTGTCATTTATTTCATCTCCATAGCTAGAATTAGACCAATAACAGTAAGAAAACATATACCAGCTACTTCCTGCTACAACATATATCATGGATTTGCCAAAAATACTATGATATTTATTTACCTCATTAGAGTCACACATCTTGATGAAACTTTCTGATGAGGTGCAAACCTTCTTTTCCTCTCCAATAGTTACAATACCTGGGGAAGAATAAATATTCACATTATTTGGAATTCCTGGTACATGAGAAAAGCTAAAGACTTGTTTTAACAAAGATATCTGGGTTTTGTTGACAATCAGGACTCTGGAGCAGCTCTCTGATGAAGACAAGCTGAGGCAGCTGGAATTGCAGAGCCTGGAGAAGACAAGGTTTTGGGGAGACCTTCTAGCAGCCTTCCAGGACTAAAAGGGTCTGTCAAGAGAACTGGAGAGGGACTTTATACAAGGGCATGTGCAGTAGAACAAGGGGTAATGGCTTGAACTGAAAGAGGATAAGTTTAGGTTAGATGTAAGGAAGAAATTCCTTATTATGAGGGTGTTGAGGCTCTGGAACATGTTTCCCTGAAACATGGTGGACATTCCATCCCTGGAATTGTTGAAGGACAGGTTGGACGGGGTCCTGAGCAACCTGATCTAGAGGAATGTCTCCCTGCCCCAATGGCAAGGAGTTGGAACTTGTCTTTAAGATACCTTTCAACTAAAACCATTCTAGGATTCTCAGCCAGCACAAAACACATTATCTATTTGGTAAAAGCCCTAGTAAGAAACATGTAGGTAACAACTGTTCTGCCATTTTTGAAGATATCTTTATTCCCAATTTTGATCAGCAAAAGGATTAAAGAACCAGAAATGATTTGCAACCAGTTTATACACTTCAAATGTTCACAAACATTCTCTACCCTCATGTGGAAAAATGTGCTGTATATTGGTTTCAAACATATTGATCTGGTATAAAGCTTCATCCACAAGTTATAAAAAAGCATTACACAAACTTATACTTTATTGTTTCTCTTTTCAGCAGCAATAAGCAGAATCTGCTACCTTGCTTCCTTTAACTAGTGTCCAGATACTAAATTAAAGACTAGCTTGAAGAAAAAACTGCACTTAGCTCAGTTACCATGAAAAATGGTTCTTTCCTAACATCAACCAGTGTTTTTTGCACTGAATCCACACTAAAAAGGTACATTCACAGAATATACACTGTACATATTAGTGTTCTATGAACATCCTAAATAGAATTAAAGAAAAAATATTCATGAATATTAACAACATAAAAGGTCATAGAAAAATAATATACTTGATGGGATCTATACAGATAATTGCTTTTTAAACTCACCTGCCATGCTATGTAGGGAAAAAAACCAAACAATAAAAAACCCCAAATTTCCTTCCCTCTCATGAAAGAAAAATGTGAAATATTTTATTTCAGGTTAATTGAAATGTTGACTATTATTGATACCATTTTCTTTCAAAAGGAAATGGCCAAGGAAACAAAAGGAAAGATAAGAAACTGTCTGTTGAGAGTATGATTGCTCAAAGCTCTGTGCATTGAGCAATCACTAAGACTATAACTATGTAGAATATTCTATTCTATGTAGAATCAAACCAGTCTTGTAGAAGGATTGAATTACCATCACCAACACAAGAATTCACAGATATTTCAAGATCACAAGTTCCTTTCTACCCAAATTTCACATTCTCAAAACACACATAGGTGCATAACCCAACATTATTCTAACCTCCAGCATACAGTTTTTAGCCCCACTCCCTCTCTCTCTTTCAACCACTTTCTTAGAGTGTTACTATCAGTATTGTTGGTCCTCATCAAGGTTTTTGAAAGCAATTAATCTTGTGTCCCAATTCACCTCTGCAGAGACAGCTGATACCCTAGGATCTCACATCTCCAAATCAGTGTCCTACCACAAAATTAAAAGTCGTTCTCCAGATAGATGACTAATTAAGCATTTTAGACAAGTTACAGCAATTTCTGAAGAGACTAAGCCAAAGCCCCATGACAGATTTTCACTTCTCTGGGGAGATTGACAAGGTTGACTCAGTTTTTGTCAGGACAGGCAATGCAGTTCCTCTTTTATGCACTATTTAGACTAGTGGGTAAAAGGGCTGGGAGAGACATCTAACAATTGCTTCAGCAACACTGAACAGTTCATTTCAAACACATGGAAGCAAAGTAGTGTAATGTTTTCTTTTGTGAAATCTTTTCATTTAGTGCTTTTTATTTGCATACCATACTGGCGAAGATCCAAGCAGAGATTAGCTCCGTCCACTACGGTGGCATTTCGGCAAATGGTCCACAGGTTGAAGTACATGTAAACAGGCAGAGAAGTGAAAGCTGTAACTCCAAGCCAGGCCAACATGAAGATGTATGTCAGCATAATAAACTGCAGTAAAAAAGGAAAAGCAAAACCAGAGGTAAGTCAGAGCAGAACTGATTCACCATTGGAAACAAAGGAACAGAAAAGTAACTAATGCGTCTATGATTGGCTTTGTCTGCTTCTGTCCTCACTTAATTTACAGTTTTGGTCAGATATTAATGATCAAGTCAAAATGATGCAGCGCACTAACATGATGTTTCTGAAGAACAAGAATTATGCTTCCAGAAGTCCAAGATTACTCCATGTTCCTCTCACCCTGGTGCCAACGATGGTTTTACAATAGCACACCTGAAGTACAGACAGCTGAACACTTTGTGAAACATATTTCTCCCTCTCTCTCATCACCACTACTCCATAGTTAGAGAAGAAGGCCTTATGGTTGTGTCTTCCACTATCAATCATGAAGTCAAAAATTAAAATTAAATAATGCAGGCTTTGCTTGTTTTTGTTTCAAAATTAGGCTGTTAATAAAAATGAGCCTTTATCTGTGATTGCCACAAAATCTCACTAGCAAATCCATTTGGCATTGAACCAATGAGACCATATTTTTGCCATTCTTTTATTGCACTCTTACATATTTGGGATCTACAAGCAAATTCATCATTCAGGAAAAAAAAGTAAGCAAATGTCCTATAAATATGTAACCATGCTACCTTGCTGCTCCTTTGCTGGCCTGACACCACTGGAAAATACACTTATTAATAACAAACCATCTTTTCATTTTATGCTGTGGAAAGGATATGAAGAGGCTACGTGGTAAAGTGGGGAAATTAGTTTCTAAATATTGAATCCAAATAGCCCCAGTATTTGTTGGCTTCAGAAATGCTGATGAATCTAAACACATTACTGGAAACAAAAAAATTCATCACAAAAATATCACACTAACATTTTTCTAGCTGCTTACCTCAGAAAAATATTGGCTCTGAGAATAAGAAATAAGAAAAATTTTTGAAAGCTGAATAAGCTGATCAAATATCTGCTAAAAATTAAACCTTAAAGAGTAAATAAGGGGGGGAATGGATGATATTTTCTTTTTTGTTTTGTTTTTTTTTTAATGCAAGATGTCTCAATTCAGGTAATACAGGAAAAAGCTTAATACATTTACAGATTTTAGTTATGGAAATCAAATAAGATCAGAATCTGAAAGGTTGTAAATGGCACTAAAAATTGTAGCAGAGTGGCTTATCCACATTGATCTGATCAGGAAAAGCAATCCAAAACAACAAAAGGTCTGAATTGTAAATGAGATACCTTTATTGTGTTGAAGTTATGGGATGGTTGTTCTTAAGCAATATTAAAGAGACCTTAATTTGATTTACTTTAACTCACTTCCAAATATTATTAAATAAAATTAATTTTAATTCTGAGGAAGTGTATTTACATAGAGATTTAATGTAGTTTAATTAATCCAGTTTAAAATTTATTTCAGATTAATTTTCCTGGTTGTCTCTAGGCAAATGAGACTTGTAGTAGTAGTTTGAAAAGTGTTTAATACTTTTGATATCAGCTTTCTATGTTTTTTTTTTTATTTAGTTCTCCATGCTTCAATACGCATATTTTACATTCATGCTTACCAGTTTGTGGGTTACAAACTGTTTTAACTTTTTCCTCACCTTCCAACTAGTTTCAAAGAAAAACTGATGTGTCCAATTTGCGCACAAAGATTTCTAAAAATATATTCATGCAGGTAACAGCTGTTTTCCTTACCAAATTTTCCCAATAACCCTCTTACTACAAACCCAAGAGGTAAAATAGAGAAAGTGATAGCAAAGTCCAAAACAAATATGCATCCTTGAATACTGCTTTAGACATTCCCATGAGTCAATTGCTTTATATATTGGAAATTCTATCCCATCTATTGCAGAGTAAATAGTTAACACAAGTAAATACTGTTCTGTACCTGCTCCTTTTCCTGTTGTTGCTGTTGTTATTTTTCTTTTACTGATTTCTTTCCTTTCCATATTACAGTGTTAAAGTTTATGAAGAAATCTCTGTCTGCACCCCAGGCACACACTTACAAATGATTACTTGGAAAATTACATAGAAATGTAGATTCAGGGATAAAAATTCCCAACTAAATTGCTATGTCTGATCTTAATTTATTATCAAGACAAAGAGTTGCACTCATTTTTTTCTAAGGCAGGAATACTAAATAAGAAAGAAGACTGTATTTGTATAGACTTTAATTCTTATTAATTCTAGGTGTGTTTTAAAAGTAAACCAGCCTTCTAGACTATATTCTTAACTTGACAAAAACAAGTAAGTCTGAAGTCATACTTGTGGTCCTTCTAGAATTTGTGAAATAAACAATACTTAATGAATTTAGTATATGTCTCAGTGTAGCACATACATACAATTTAATAAAGTACTAAATCTTTTAAATTAGTTACATCACTGAAATGTAATAACTGTTTTTATGACTGGGCTCCACATAGATTTGAGAATCTTCCTGTTTTGGGATAAACACCAAATGGAGGAAAAAGATAGGCCTTACCATGAGCATTACAAATTATTTTTAATATCTATTTATTTTCTGATCTGTAGTAATGATAAAGAAGCCTATCAAAAATTTCAACTGAGATATTATAAAGTACTAGTATAGCAAAGAGGGGGGATAATAGAGATTATTAGCCTCTAAAAAATCTGCCTTGGGCATAAAATGGTAGTAGAAATCTGTCATATGATTGCTGCTGTGAGTCACAAGAGCTGCCTTCTCAGAGAGAACTGTCTGCTTGTTATGGAACAGATTCTCTTTAAAAACATGAATCTGATTGGTTGAGTATCTCAGAAAAATTGCTCAAATGATGTTTTCATTTAAAAAACATATTATACAAAAGGAAGAACTTCAGATTTCCTCTGTCAGTTGCTTTCAGCTGAAGAGCCAATGGCCAATGACATACCTAATTTCATGTCATAACACCAAGAGCACCAAGAAGACAGAAAAAATACATATGTTTTCTTTGTTTATGTAAGAATACCTACAATAAAAAACTTCAAGTTAAACCATGGGGTAATTATGGGTTATGCCTGGAAGCTGCTATCCCTGATATCAGTGAAGCAAACCACAGAAATGTGGTCTGGGCAGTAATATACTTCTTGCTGTAAGAGCAGTAAAAAAAGTTTAATTTTGTGTACCAAATTCGCTTCTAGCAATAGCAGGTGGTAGCTTCTTTTTATAATTGAATGAAATTATTAATTATTTGATTTTAAAAGAACCAAAGGGAAGAATAAAATCCTTTTTTAGATACTTTTCTCTGCTATTACAACCTTCCCTCTTTGCTGAAGATAACTTACAAGGAATGCTTAAGGAGCCTGTTCTCTCCAGGAATTAAATTCAGAGGCCAATCTCCTGAGATTCAAAGGGATCTTTCTCCTTTGAAGTAGCATTCTGCTATGTGACAAGCTGAAGATTTCTGGAACAGCAGTGTAGCATCTTAAAGAGGTATCACAGTTTGTCCTTTAGCATCCTAGCTATTGTGTTTATAGTGAGAATTACTTTCTCTGATCAGTTTGATTTTCACTCTAAGAAGCCAAACACAAACTCAAAACAAACTAGAAGTGGTAGTGAAATTCATTTACTAAATAATGAAGATGAAAGATCACTAATTTAAACTCAGCTCACATTTGCAAAGAATAGCAGAAATGAATAATTATTTGAACAAAGAAATTTTTAACCTTTTTAGTGTTTTGGGGTTTTTTGTATCATCACTGTGGCTGGGAAAATGCTCTTGCCTGATTTTGTAAGCTTTTCATTGCCTGTAATGGCTTTTCTGAGTTATAAATTATCAAAGCAGGTGAATAATCAACCTTCAGGAATGATTTTTTTAAGTCAAAACAGGCCAATATCAGGAAGCAGTTATTTCAGAGCATATTCTGAAATTGTTTGTGTAGAGTACAACTTCCCTGGTGGTCATAGCTGGTTGAGATCTTTTTTCCACTGAAAACATTACTCAAATCCTATTTTAATAAGATCAAGATTTCAGTTACTGGTTGGTTTAGGTTTTTTTCCTCCTTCTTTCCTAATTTATGGGTACTTGTCACAAGAAAAGCACATTCATTAAATTTCAAACACTCTTCTTGTTTTAGTTTTGTTATAAATAATTTAGTACCCTGAAGAAACATTTGTATGATGGCTCAATGACCCTAGGGATAGAGACAGTGAAATCTTATCTAAAAGGTACAGTTTCTAAAAACAGAAATGGAAAGAAAAGGAAGCAAATTAAACCTCATTTGTGTCATTTTATGAGGACACTACTGCTTACAACAAGAAAAATAATACGGAAATATAGCCACAAATTAAGTGCTCAAATAAAACTTAACTCCAGAAAGCTCATGTTGCCATGTAATTTTATCTTTGTTCCACACCACTCAGTACTTACTTTTACACTTTCTCTCAATCTCATCATATATTTATTTTATACGAACTCCCTGATGTGAGCTCTCAACTCAGAGAGTTGCAAAAAGATGTGCACCTTGCTGTGTTTGCATCACATTGAGATTTATTATCCTGTGACACACACACACAGAAAATGTTTACTTTCAGCTACATGAACTAAGAGGTTCCTTCCAAACCTCTTCACAGCTTCAGAAAGTCCCATAAACAGCTTTTGCCAGAGATCATGTACATCCATCCTGCTCAAAGCATATCATGCTTCATTATGAAATCCTGGCAGTGCTGGACAGCACCCAGAATAAGCCCAGGGTGAGCCTGGCTGTCTCTTATGGGAATACTGGGAAGCAGCTGGCCTCTGCAGTGCAGGGCAGTCCAGGTTTTGGGTGCATTTTCTGTGTTGGAATTTTTGGCTACACAGAAGCATGAACAGAAAGATCTTTTCAATTTCTTCCTGAATTGTCCTGTCTCTCAAGCATCTCATTCACTTTAAATTGTCCATATATTTGATTTCAATAATAATAAAAGCTTATTTAGTTTTAGCACTTTGCCCAGACTCAAATTCATAATTAACCTTTGCCTTTCAGACCTTTGGCTTCATCTTGTTCGTTTTACCCAGAAAAAATTCCTTTGAGTTATTATTACTGTCTCTTTACCCTGAACACATTCTTCATAAATGCATTTGCATACTCTGTTTAAATTATTTATTGCAGCTGACACATATTTTTTCAAATGCTGAAATTTGTCTTGATGCAGTTGTACTGGGAGAGTACTGATAGAGTGCACGGTTCTCTCTCCAGATGACAAGTCAGATTTAAAGCACTACACGTTCCCACTTCAGGCCTGTTGTTTATTTGCATTCAATTTTCTATTATGCAGGGTTTTGACTACACCTTACATCAACAGTCCAGACTCAATAAGGGCTCTTTATCAATAATTTTTTGTGACAGAGCAGTTTAATGATCAGATATGTGTTCCTGTTCATCACCTGCATAATTATCCACAGGAATTTAGTTCTTCTTTTCAGAAGTTCAGATTTAATCCAGCAGATTTTTGCAAATTTTTTTCATTTTTAAAAAAGACTCTCTCCATAAACACTTTCATCTCTTCCCAAAGGATTTTTTTTTTGTGACAGCATTTTACATGTATAATTCCTCACATGCAAATATGAGAGTTAGTATAAACTTGCTGAGTTCCTCTGGAAAACATTTTAACAATGCAGAAGCTCAAAGAGCCTCAGCTGCTTATTTTAAAATGTTGTCTAGAAGCAAAAATGCTATTATTTATTAAAATGTAAATAAATGACAAAATGAAAAAAAATAGCAGATGTCTTTAGACATAAACTTGTTTAAGAATGACTGTTGAGTAGCTCACAAGGAAATGGTTTCTAATATTTTCTTTTCTGTACTAACTGGCATCTCCAAATTCTAGAAAGGACTGTTGTTCTGACATTATCACTGTAAACCATAGAAAATACACACATGCAAAGTCTTTTCTGTAACATCACTTCCATTGCTAACACTCACTTATTGGACATTTATAATTGCCTCTACAAGACATGCTCATCCTCTCTCTCTCTCTCTAACATGTTATCCTCCCAGGCACAGCTCCAAAAGTCTTGTTGAAACATGGATAGATTTCATGGTGTGCCATTACTGTCATGTGGTTGATATTCCTTGGCTTGCATTCAAGTCAACTGTTTCAAGAGGGGGGAAAAAAAAAAGCCAATATTGGTCCAAATTTCTCTCCATAGAGGGACAGACTTCTCAGGTTTGCCTGATTGAAATTCATTCATTTACTGAATAATACCTGATGAGAATTTCCTTGGATTATTAAAATATGTTAACGTAAAAATATAAAATCACAGAAAATTGAAATTATATTTTGGAACCATTTTGTTTGGCTTTTTAAGACATTTTTCTTCTACAGATAGTTTAGATGGAAGAAAAACTGATTTTGTCAAAATTAGGATCAATTCTCACTATTGCTTTCTGCTTTCCATCTGCACATACATTTTTCCAAATATGTATTTCAAGGATAAAATATTCCATGCATTATTTCTATTGCTTTGGAAACCATTTGGATGTATGTAAAAACTGGCTTACTTTCTGATTTATGATGTTGTTTTGTTGGTAGCAGTGCAGGAGGAGATTTCCAGAGTCATGTCAGAAATTATTCTCTAAGAAATTGATTCACTTTTTCAAATATTGTTTATTAAACAAAATGATAAAATATCGGTTTGAAGAAGAAAACTTTTCATTGATGCAAGACAAAGTTTTACCTTAAGATGATATAATTTTTCTCTATAGTACTTCCTTAGAAACCAAATATTGTAATTTATTTTTTATTTCTTAATTTTCTGTAGAATGTTGATGGGTTTGCAGCCTTGTGTTGCCTAAAGTTATCATTAGTTGTTTTATATCCTTCAGGCAAGACTATAATTTTTGTAGTCTGACAGGTTTCTGAAGCCCTGTAGAAAGCATTGTATCTTTAGCACTCCTTGACAAAAGCAGAATTTCCTATGCAATTTTTTTTGCAATCTTTCAAACAGGAAATTTTTTTTTTTTTCAAAATGCATATGCTCATATTTTCACATTCACAAAGTTAGCCTTCTCCTCTTGTTTTTCTTACTGGTGGTACATTTCTAATGCTAGGAAGTACTGCCTGGGAATATAGTTAAGATATTTGCTTTGTATTTAAATGGGATTGAAGAGAAATAATTTGGTTTCAAAAATGGCTTTTTGAAATATGGATTAGTAGCTTTTAAAATATGGATATCTTCATTAAATAACCTTTTTCATGTGCTCTCCTCCCTATGTTCATAACTACTCAATTTGAAGACATTAAGTACAAAAACCAATCAGTTCAATCATTACCTTTTTCCTGACCATGTAGGCTGGTCCTAGTAGTAAATTTACAAGGTTATGCTACCAAACAGCTGATAATTTTTTTATAAACCGTACTGTAATGGTTTTCAGTGACGACAAATTTCCTATACAAATATGAAGACGTAACACTCAGCTGGGAAATGACCAAAAAATACAGATTGTTTACATTTTTCGCATTTCCAAAATTTGCAATGCAACATTTTTTTAGGAAATTTCCATGGTTTGTGGTTGGACACAAAGCAGTGAAGCTCAAACTAGTAAGCAGAAATAATAGTTATAAGTCTAAACAAATGTGTCACTCAAGGTTAATACTTGGCTGTAAAAAAAAGTACTTTGTTTCCTGATAAATTCTTAATGGGCTTTGAGATGCTTGTGTGAAAATGAAGGGGTAGGGACCTTCCTTGCTTGATTCCTGTCTTGACAAGCATTCAAAATCAATAACACAGTCTTTTAAGACTTTATTGTGACCTTAAATAAATTTAAAAGTTTCCCTCCTTCCTATGCAATGACCAAAGATATTTACAAAGCTAATTATGAATTCATGAGACATCAACAGGAAGATGGAGTTCATAAGAAGAACAAAGATATATGGTTTCTGTGAATTTTCTGTCACCATAAAAATAATGAATTTGTGATAATTCTACTGATATTCAAAGGCTTAAATATCTATAAAAAGAGTAACATGTCTAGATGCAGTTAATAAGTTTCCCAAGTGAGAGCAAGAATCAGGGAAAACTGTCATCATCTGATGGAACATTCAAGTTAAAGCTGAGATGGATTATCTGAACATAAGGGAAATAAACTATCATCTTCAGCATTTTGTGATGATCCATAAAATAAAGTTAAAGCCAATGGAGAAACTGCTCCCAAAGTCAAGCATACTTTGGAAATGCATGACAGCAGTTTATTAACAAAAGATACTTACTGACTGAGCTTACATGCCAAGAAAAAAAATTGTCATCCATGTGCAAGACATAAAGCACAATGTGAAGTGAAAACACCCAGTTTATCACCACCAACAGCAGTGCTGTCAGCAAGCAGCAAGACCAAGAGAGGACGAGAAGGTACTGGGAGGGCACATTGCAATGTCTGGCACACCCCTCTATTAAAGGATGTAATGAATACCACAGTCAACGAAAGGGCTGCATATACAACACATGGGAAGTTATGGGAGAAAAAGAATATCAAGTGAAAGTATGATTTTATATGTGCAATATTCCTGAGTGAGAAAATCTGGAACTATATTATAAAGAAAAACAGAAAGGCTTCAACAGATTACAGAAAAAAGACAGAAAAAAATAGATTCAGCACATAGGTATACATAACAAAATTTCTGAGCTCATTACAAAATATTTCTAAAAGTATAACAAATAGTGAAAAAAACCCAACTTTCTTCTTTCTTTTCAAGACCCCATATGTATACTAACAATGCAGCTGGGAGAGAGTGACATAATGATGACTCCCTTAACCATTCAACTGAGCTTTGAACTGCTGCTAGGGCTTGTTCTTCCTGTTTCAAGATCAAGAGCAGAAAACTGCAAGGAACACAGTTCTGTAAAGAAATTTCAATACTGGTTCAGTATCCAGGGATAAGATGAATTCTAACAACCTATAAAATTGCTAATATATGTTCTTTCATCTACTAACTCCAGCAGTGTTTAGACAGCAAATGTTATTCAGCTAAATTCCAGCTAAAGGGGCCAGGCAGGATACATCCAACTAAATGTATATAATTGATTGAGGAGCTTAATATAAAAGACATAACTTAAAAGACTTGAGGGTTACTTTTTTTTTTTTTTTGCAGAAAATAGGACAGTCACAAAAAAATCAATTCACCTGATAAAGTTTGCCTAAGCTGCCCTCTCATTTAACTACTGAAGGAGCATAGGCCTTTTTCTTGACAACCTTAATTAGGTGGGATATATCTGTGCCATAATATAATCCCTCTGAAGTTAACTACTCCATTAGCTTCTGGGTAACTTGTGGATGAGAAAAAATCATGTTTCTGGTTTTGAGTTGAGCAATCTGAAAGGTCAGAGCAGTATGAATCTCACCTCCCCCATTTCCCATATCACAGTGTGAAACTGCATGCAGCATACACAACTAATCATGTATGAGGACATGAGATTTTTACATACTTTCCCTAGTTAAAATTGTTTTAAAGGAATCTGGACCCATAAGGATATCTGCTGTCTTGGAGGGAAGGTCCTTTATTTCTCACAAATATGGTATGAAGTATACTGCATTCCTCAGATGGAGAATTTAATAAGAAGCAAGACCTCCCTGTCTGTCAGATCAGCAGTTTTACCCCAGAATACCCAGACATGGTATCTAATTTTCAGAAATGAGAGCTTCATTTCTAACATTCAGAAATAATACATCTGTTCTGGGTGGGAAAGCCAGCTGAGCCTGCACTGAACTCTCTTCCTCCTGTTATACAAAGAATCAAATGTCAATACGACGCAGTTTCCCTGCCTCTAGAATAACTGGTCTGGTAAGGAAAAGATGCAGTGATGAGCTCACAGATGGTTTTTCAAAACATTTGTGCAGCTTCCACAGCTCTTTTGCAAAATAAAATCTGGAAATATTTTAGGAAGTTCATGTTTGAGTTTTAGTTTAGGCACTCAAGAAGCATGTGTAAAATAGCCCATAGGTAATCAGATATCCAGAATTATTTTCAAAGGCAGAAAAATCCTTGCCAGTAATTAAATGAAATACTCCTAAAACTAAAGACACAGAAGGTATATGTAAGTGCATTTTGGAATATAAAACATCTCTCTAGAGCCATAACATCGTTCTTTTGAAAAGCAAGGTACAAAGAAATAGAAATACAACTACCACAATTAAGTCTTCTTATATTTTTTTCTGATGAAATAAAACAAAAACCAAATCTCCTTTTCCATTTTATAGCATTACGTGAGGGGGAAAGTGTCATTGTATTTCTATTGACTCTGTGAACAGATACTCTAAAACAAGGTGTAAATGGCCAAGGGAGTTGAATATAATAGGAAGGGTATTAAATTGCAAACATGAAAACAGTGTTACAGTTGGCATCAGGCGTGTCTCCCATTCTTTACTAATCATGCTGCAGCACAGTTATATATGAATGTTTATTTAATACTCTAAAAGCATGTTCAGGCATGGAAAAATGAAGCCTAGAAGGAAAGGTATCCCTCCTCGAATATGACTGGCGTTGTTTTACTGCTTTTGTTTTACTTTTCACAGTAAATTGAGTCTGCAAACAGTGCCAGTGAGAGCCTTCACTGTCACTTTCACAAGGCCTCTCTCAGATGTGAGAGGCTCTACTGCATGGCAGCACTGACATGACTTGGATGTTAGCCTCTGAAGGCTCATATCAGCTGATAAGTCAACTATACATTCACTGGAAAGGTTGGGCTGAGCTATTTTTTTTCCATTACTTCAGGCAAAAAAAATTTCTTTTGCCAATTCAGAGCTAGAAAGTGAGCTATTTGCAGCTAAGGAGGGAGGTCAGGAAGAGCACATGAAAAGATCCTTCAGATGTTGGCTATCAGTGTTCTCAAAAGTTTGCTTTTCAAAAATATTTCTTAAGAAAGAGAAAAAGGTGTTATTTTTTTGTATATTTCTATATATAGAAATATACCTTATTTACACAAAGTTAAAATAAATTTTTCTTTCTTGAAATTTTTTATTGATTTTTTCCTATGTTTTCATAATAGGTTTAGTCAGAGACATAAGAAATTCGGTCCTGCAAAAATATTAATGACAAACAACTGATGACAATGGTAAAGCTGAAGGACTTCATTTTCAGACTTTAAATGAAATGTTAAATGTTAAACTTCTATTTAGAAAGACATCAACAAATCTGATGTGAAATCATAGTCACAACTGGAGTTTTTACAAAGGTGTTTTTGATGTGGAGCCATTTTTATAATTTTAATTTTTCAAAACAACAAATATCCTGTGTGTAAATTTCTGGTAGCATTAAGGCACTGTTAAAAGAAACCAACTGTTTAATCTTTGACAGTTTAGATTTTTAATATCTACAAACTTACTAGCTCAAAACTGTATACAAGAAGCATTCTTGCAACTTGTAGTATCTGCCAACCCTTTTCAATAGCATTATCTCATTTTGGCAACTGTACAGAACAAAATTTATTGCAGCACTATTTTAGCAATTGAACAATCTGGACTTGACACACAATACTGATTTGGTTTCATTTTCCTCTCCACTATTCTTTTTGTTGTTCTAAGGTCTTATTTCTTGATAACATTGTATGTGTTATGGAACTGAATAAATTCTAAACACATCTGTCTTGGATTGAAATATTTTTTCATTCCAAATACATGTTTTTTTTAAACCTAAGATGTTATTTTTTCCTTAAGAATTTTAAGTATGAGACAATGAAAATCAACCTAGCAAAGAGGATATCAAGTTTTAATTGACATATACTCTCTAGAGTACAGACATTAAAGCCAGAATAATAATCCAAAATAACTCCAGGCATTTGTATAGCAATCTTACTGACACAGCATCAAAATGAGACGAGCAATCAAACAGCAGGTTTGGGTTTTTTCACTTGGAAAAAGAAAAAACTGATTTCAAGAACGAGGACAATAAGGTATTTACTCAAACTAATTGATGAGTTGCTGTAATTGTGGTCATAAAGACTATACAGCCTGAACCTTAGCTGCACCATGTACATCAACCCAGGGCTTCTCAAAGTAAAACACAAACATTGCAAATTACTGATGAGGAAAGCAAAGTGTTGAAGGAAATAATTTCATGAATAACAAGTAATAACAGTGATCTTAACCATGGAATAGCTGCTTAACCATTCATTTTTTCGAGACACATACTATAGAATTACAGCTATCAAAACTGAGAGAGGATGTAGCACTGCTCTGCTGCAGTACTGAGGACAGGCATTCATAGAAGCTGTGAAGAAAAAGTGTTCTGAAAATCTTGCCACTCTATACGGAATTGGAACTAACTCAGTAGGCCCTCAGTGAATACAGATTAGAGACTTCTTTCCAGAAGATGAAGGCTGTGTTGGCATAAGCAATGACTGCTCTTAATTTAAAATGTTCTCAGTCTTTTTTTATATATTTATTTAAAGGTTTTAAAGCAATCTTAGTCAAAGTGTTAAAATCATAGAATGATGACAAGAACAAAAGAAAAGGAGACAAAACCTCAGGATTATTGTGGAGCAGATTACATTTACACAGAGATGACATACAGACTGCATTCTCCAATTTACACAAGGCAGGTCATCTGTGTCCAGTTTAACCTTAAATCTCAGGGTATCCAAAGTATTCGTTTTGATAGTTTTGTGTGCTTGGAAGTAACTATTGCTTATATTCGTTACAGACTGTATTGCACTGAATTAAATGTTGACACTTACAGTGGGAAACCCAACCCTGCCTAAAATTTATAGGTTATTTATCATTAATATAGCATAAAAATAAGTGTACTCTAATACCCAGATCCATTTGGCTGTACTTATTTATTTAGTATTCATCACAAAATATGAGGTTTTCATGCAGACTGTGTTTTCAGAAATATCCAACTCCAACAGCTACCAAGCACATAGGCTTTTTAGCTTAGACATAGAGCAGTCAAATAAAAAAACCAAAACCAATAAGTCACTTACCTGACACTGAACAGAAATTTTGAAATAATCCCATTTGAAACAGTCATCAATTTTAGTATGATAAAGTTCGATTTAAGTCCTAGTACAAATCAAAAATTTTTGATTCCAAATTTTCCAGGGTTATAAGTGAATGGTCTCTCCAAACCAGAGATTAACACAGGAGTAAATAATGGCCTGTTTGCCATTTAGAACCTGATGACAGGTCTCGGCTTGTTCCAAAGAGGAACAGGCAAGATTTCTAAAATAACTGAAAATATTAGTAAGGGAAATATTTCATTCCCAGTAGAGCTGGAGACCTTACAGTTTTAGTCCTGCTCAGTACAGCTTATGTTGCTGAGGTAACAAGCTTTCTCACTCAGATGGTAAAATTCATTGCTCCTCAGTAGCAAGAATTACTTAGCATTTAACCAGTACAGAGAATATTTTTAACACTGTTCTCCTTTTAAACACCGAACTGAGGTATCACAAAATATTAAAGAAAAACAAAACAAAAAAAATAAACATCACAAGGCACTAAAAATATATACAGAGCATATTGAATTTGTCACAAAAGCTTTTTTAGCCACTTACCCAGGCACTCACACATCTGCCACAAGTGGTGATTTTGAAATCTCCATAGAGATCCTTGATGGCACCAGTTGTAAAGAATCCCTCCACCATCAGCAGAATGCCATATACAAAGAATGCAGCTGCTACACCATATATCACGTACTTGAAGATGTCAATCCTGTGTGGGAACAGCAAAAATTAATTATCTGCATAAATATTTAAAGCTGACTCTGAAATTTCAGGGTGAGATAATCAGACCCCCTGAGCCTCAAACTGGAATGACTGACTGGAAGTCTAAGTGCTGATGTGCCATAATGACAGGTGAAGCTGAGGACAGGAATGAACTTTGAAATAAAATAATGTTGATATAAGAAACACTGGGCCATTGAATCTAATTAAATGTAAAAAATGGATCTGTTTAGGTAAGACAGCAAAAATTATCACATCGATTTAAAAGTCAGTTACTTTCCAGTTTTTTTTGCCTCTAAATGAAGTGGTAAAGAAAAAAAAGAAAAGGAAAAAAAAAACCTGACACATCTCCTAAGTCATACATTCTATCCAGCACTTAGGTTATAGAAGACATTTAGTTACACTCTTCAATAAAACTTTCTGCACATACAAGTCTGCAATGTCAGTCTGTGCTGCATTGTTATTCTCCCACTTATTCTCCAGTGGACAAAGTGTTTGACACAGAATAACAAAGTCATCAAGAGAGATCCCTTACTTCAAACCAGAAACATATTATTCCAGAAGTAACAAGGTCAGATCATCTGGAATTCTTCTATAATGAGGCTTTAAAATATAAAAGGCACACAGCTGGAGCAGTGGAGGGGTAGCCTGCAGTGTGACATGCAGGGTCCCAGAAGGCTCAATTCACTACAGAGAAGATTACCTGGGCTGTGCGGGTGTTCTGCCCAGCACTGCCTGTAAGTTCAACCTTGGCTCAAGGAGACTGTGCCTCCTAAATGTGCTCTCATGACCAGCATTTGGGACAAGATTTTTTATGATAGCACCGCTCTGCTCATTTGTCTAAACTTGTAAACATTCCTACCAGCCATAGCCTTAGATGAGCAGGTTTCAAAGTTTTCTACTTGAACTTCTCTAAAAAAACTGACCACAGTAAATTTTCAGTTTGTTGATGTGAAAGGGAAGGAGCTGTGCAACTCCTTATAAAATTGCTATATTCAGATTTAAGATGTTACTAAATTCCAATCATATTCTCCAGGTCAAGGTAGTAACACCTCCTAACAGAGGAAGACATTAGGATCTGCCAGATGAATTTTGACATGCCATTACCCACACTGGATGTTTTCTCAAGACAATGATTTATATTTTTATTGTTATGAAAGGAAATATTTAATGATAATAATTCCTTAGGAGCACACTTTCCATCATCACTCAAAAAGACAACTCATAATACACATTTTACATGTATAATACAATTAAAAAAGCTCAAAAACCTGTTAAAATATCTTTGAGCTTGAATGGTTTTCAAAAGATTCAAAGTCAGGTTCAGGTCTACATTAAAAAATGCAATCAAAATGCAGTTAAACTTCTGACATAATTGGGGATGGGAGAAGTTCTGGAAATGCTTCAGGAAATGAGACAGGTTATGTTTTTCCCTAATATTCTAATACCAAAACACTTCCAGCTTTTTTTTTTAACTATGCTTTTTGTTTCGTACTCAAATGAAAACTAGAATGAGTCAATTTCTGTATGAAATAGACACTTGAACAATTCAAAAGGGTGAAAAAAAATTAACACTGTTGAAGGTATGAGATGATGCAGATGAAATTTATTTTGATATATATAATTCTGATTACATTGCAAAAATCTAATTTCCTTGATTTGATAGTAATTCAGCCATTACAAAATTTTTTTAACAACAAAACTGTGATTTAAGTCTATCTTGCCAATAGTGATTTTAAAAAAAGGTTACAAAACAAATACCAACTTTGTGGTTATTCCATAAAAACTCTTCCATTTCCTATATTATATACTTTAAACAATTGTGACCTTTACCAGTGGTTGAAGTCTGGGAGTTCTGCCAGCAGCAGCTCCCCTCAGACCTCAATGTGCTCAGTTACAAGCTCTCATTGCCCTAAAGAGATTAGGACTTTTGAGAAGTCCAGAGACTATTTCAGTCCTTACAACAGCCCTTTAAACCATCTGTGCTGAGTCTCCCACTGAGCTGCTTGTGTCAAAAAGTGTGCTAAGAGATCTCTGCTTTTTCCTCAGCCTTATGTGCATCTACAGGAATAACTTTCACTTAAGCTTTCCTTTCACAAAAGGAAAAAGTATATATATCCCAACAGTAGCCAAATATAGAAATCTATTTCCTTCTCATCCACTCGTTACAGAGAGGTCATAAAATCTCTATTCATCAGACTATATGGGATGAAATAGCCAGGCTTATTCCAAGGGAAAAAGACCCCCTGTAAAGCAAAAAGTAAAAAGATAAATGAAAATGATGAGACAATCACTCAGCTACCCCTTTAAAAGACAGAGAGAATTGTATTGCAGTGTAGCTACATTCAGTGTCTGCTGTATTTAAAGAAAATATATTACAACTACTTCATATATATATATATAGTTTTGAAGACAGCATTGCTAGTAAGTTATTCTGCAGCATTTAATACAGTTCACATAAACTTTTACTTTCTCATTAAGTTATAATAGGTAAAAGATAGACCTTATAAAATGGAGATTGTCTTTCTTTAAAAAAAATGTGATTCCTTGTGGATGAACTCACGGAGATTAATTGCCATCTGTGCCTCAGCAGATTCTCAAATGCTGCAGACAGAGCATGAGAGCAACCAGGGAGGTAGAAGGGAATGGCAGAAGGGGAGATGAACGTGAGCCAATGGGCAGGATGGGTAAGGACAAAGAAAAAGAACAAGAAGGCTTACACTTGTGTTAGCTGAAATGGAAGGAGAGATGTGGGTAATGAGCAAAAGAAGGAGATAAAACGATAAAGATAAAATTTTGTTTTTCTGACAGGATTGAAAAAATATACACCATTTTACAAAAAAAAAAAAAATATTGGAAAATATACATTATTATTAAAACTACTCTGACCTAGGCTGCTAAGTAGAATAAACTGAATTATTACCTAAACTTAAAATAATTGTGAAAAGCATCTTGAAGTTAGTAAAAGATTTAAAAAAAAAAAAAAAAAGAATAATCTAAGCCATATATTTGTCTTAATCTGGTAGATTCTCTGTGGATTCTGGATCTGACCTTCCTCACAACATCATGTTCAGCAATGTTAAAAATATTATTGTTTTTAAATTGCAATTTAAATCAAACTGATCCTTCAATTTTTAGTTCTCTCTCTGCTGCCGGGTGATTAATTCTTCCATATTAACCAGACTAGCCTAATTCATTAGTCTGAATCTGGATTCTATCCAACAAGAAGCATATTCAAATTATCTCTAGAGAAAACACTTTCTTTTTTCTGGCAGGAGTTATTCAGGGAAGCCATCAGTGCTACCTTCTCAATGAACAGGTTGGAACTGAAAACCGAGTAGACAATCCCAGCAGAGACAAGTCAGAGGTGAGTGAAAATATTCTTAGTGAGTCAGAAAAATGTTGCAGATTTCCTACTGTTTATTTTCATGATGTTTTGGCAAATTTACTTATTAAAAATTATAATAAATCAGCAAGAAATAAAATAATTTTTAAACAAACTTGGCTATGTTCAGCAGGTTTTTGTGAAAAGCGTCTTAATATAGTTTTGGAACTATATTAAGTTCCAAGTATCTACATACTTGCTAGGGATGTATTTTTTTTTAATTTTGTTAATATAGGAATGTAGTACAGACATTTAGTTGTAATTAACAGCTAAAATTCACAATAATTTGCCCTGTAACACGATTATTTTGCTGCCCAGAAAACCATTATATTCTAAAAAAATATGTGTGCACTTCAGGCTAAACAAGTGATAAAATTCTAATAGTCCTAAGGTTTTCATTTGCCTACCCAGCAGAATACCAGATATTAGTGTGGGACTAGTTTTCCCGAATTTATAATTCTGTCTCATGTTTCTATTCCAGAATGTATAACATAACTTCTCCAATATATACAACAATATTAAGATATTACAGATGTTAAGCAGAACATGATTGCCAGTGAATTGTACCTATACTTTCTGAATACAAGTAGTTTCAGGCAATTACATCTATTTCCAACCTCAAACACAATAAGAAAAATAATATACCAGAGCAATCAAAGTACTGAAATGTTAATAAGATTACCAAAGTACAGTATCTAATGAAGAACTTCCCTTTTTTTTACTTTTTCAGCCTGCATAGAAAATTTAGAAGGATGAGAAATACCTTTACATGTCACCATTGGGGTAGAAGGGCTTCTCCTGTTTTGGGGGATTATTTGGTTTTTTTAAAAATTTGTTTTCTCTTTCAATTACGGGGAATTTTGAATACTTGATGTTTACATCTAGAACACACAAAAACCTCTGTTACTCTGTAAACCAGCAGAAATGCTGGCCTCCATGCTGATCCTCTTGTCCCCTAAGGTGTGATGCCAAGAGGGTGTTAAGACACTGAGATAGCAGCCTCCCCCCTTACACTGTCTCGAGCATGTAGAAATAGCTTTGCAATTGTGTTCTTAGAAGGCAGACAAGATATAAGGGGATGTTTGCAAGCAAAAAGGTCTGGTTAGGCTCTTCAGAAACCAAGCCCCCTGGAACTTTTGAAAAGATGTGCTCAGGCTCTCCTGCGAACCAGCTGGGAACAATTTCTTGGTGTCAGTTCATGATACTATTCACTTAGACAGATTGAGCAAAGAAGAAGATAGCTTCTTCTTTGAAGAAAGAGAAATTGTTAGGAAAAGGAGGAGACAAGCAAAGACAAACTTCTAAAAGAAAACAAATAGGGAGAAAGAAGAATTTATTAATAGTCCTGTACTACATGCAAAGTAAGACAAAAACCCCTAAGTAAAAGACCAATGAGGTAAAAGACACTGAAATATTCTCACTGTGAAAGGAAAAAAATGAAAATACTAAAAAAATTTCAGCAGAAGTCCATGAGGAGTTTTTATAGACTAGGTTAATAAGAAGTCTAACTTCTAAATTTCAGGTGGAAAGAAAATAAAACTGGAGTATAGAATGCTTAGCTAAAGTTCATCAGGAAATGACAAGAGAAAGGATTAACAGTAAAGAAAGGATAAGACCAAAAAAGACCAAAAATTAATTTTCATTAAAGTAGAATCAAAATACAATAGAAATATTGAATAATATTGGATATAGAATAGAAAGAAAACAGACTTTGATTAGACATTTCTGGAAGAAATTTTGTGTGTAATCGTAGAAAACATTTGCTCAAAACTAAAGCCAGATTGTAGTATTATATAAAGACGACATCATCCTACTACAATATGCAAGTTACATTCATATTCTGCAAGGGCCAGATTTTCTTGTTCTGCTCTGAAACAAAACTGATGTGACATAAGTACCCACTGGTTCTAATTTGTGACGTACAACTCTCTACAGCCATGCAGAACGGAGCCCTAGATCATCATCCTCTACAAGTTTGTTGCTTCCTTCCTAGGAATGGAATGGTTGAGTACAGATTTCTTGCAGAACATCTAAAAAGCCATCAAACTAATGGAAGAAGAGCAAAAGCTGCGCAAACCACATCTCTGTTCTGTGATTCCTGTAACTTTCTTGAAATAGAAGATCCTGCATAAGAATTTTAGTAACATGAAACTTTGACTCCAAAACACTGAATTTTTACTACGACCGATGGACAAGGCTTCTCCTCAACATTGTTTGAGGTTATTTTGTAACCTAATTTTGTTCTGTCTAAAACTACTTTCTTAGAAACCTTTTTAGAGATGCTAATTACAGAAGAGATCGAAGCCTCCTTTGTCTGAAGAAGGCAAAAGCCCCACTGGAACTGGTGCAGAGTAATGAGCTGACTTCTGGTGGAATTACATGATGGTTGTTGTACACTGTGGATAATGAATTTCCAGGCAATCTTCTGTAGCAGGAAAGTGTAAAAAATGTTGCAAAATCATATTGGCAGGATTTGTGAGTGTTTCATTAGTACAACTACAAACTTGGTGACATGCAAAGTACATACTGACAGTGTAAGACTGACAGCTTGTTACTGTATGTCTAGATTGGGATCACAATAGTGAATTTACCCTTTTCAGATATCCTGTGGAACACAGAGCTTGTTTTACATGGTGCATAAAGCATATTTAGCAATATGGATATTACATATAAAGATACGCTTTCCATTTTATCTGTTTATAATGTGAACTAAGACTAAAGAGAAATAAAGGTGGCTTAAAAAGAAAAAGATATTCCTGTGGAGATGAACCACCTATTGAGAAAGGGAAAATCACAAGACATTAAGTTATTATAGCTAATCTAAGATTCCAGTCAACCAGGAAGGAGAGCTACTTAACACAGTACTAAATAATACAGATGTCTGCTGAAAAGTAGGAGACTCTATTTGCACAGAAGAAGACCAATAAATTCTTTATGTAAGATCACTCTGCTGGTATTCACATGCACTCCTATGAATTTTCCAGATTATTCCACTGGTATTCTCATGGGGTGAATTTCTGTATTCAATTTCATAAAGTGAGGACTGTCTTTGCAAGTAATTGCCAAATCCTAAATTTTACTTACATAAGTTCTCGTTGGTATTGCCTTTAACAGAATAAAGAAGACTGGACTACATAATATAGTTGAGTAGGTGGTAAATGTGACTTTTCAGTGCTGTATAATCTTGTAAAGGTCATGTTCTCAGGTGCTGTAATATTTTTTTTGTGGGATTTGATGCATCTGCCAATGACACCAGATCTAAAATTCTATGTTCTGGATCTAATATTTAATATGCTGTGTTTGTCCAGTCCTGCTATTTATATGTGACTCAATTATTCCAATGAAATAAAAACTGTTCTCCTTAAATAACCTGAATCTTCAATAACATTGTGCTCTCTCTGGTGGTTCCTGCCAAATTATAATTCCCAAAGAAGATACGTGGGTCAAGGTTGGATATTCCATGCAGAGAAAACTACATTCTTCTACACAATCTCAGTTGGTGTTTCCAAACATGCTATTCCAAACAGGCCTGCCTATGTAAGCAATTATTTGATACAGAGCCTTATATGTTTTGCTTTCCATAAAGCAAATAGTATTTAAAACATAATGTATGTTCAAAGTTAAAGAACGCTTTTGTAAGAGATCAAAAATGTATAGGGAAAACCAGATTACTGCTACTGTGTATTAAGTTGATGCCTTAAACAGAATTATCACACAGTCTAATGCAAATGTTTGTAAATATCAAATTTAATATTAGCTGTCCTTTACTACAGGACGTATTGTAACAACTTCACAGCATTCCACTAGTATAGGTGTAGAAAGATTGATGAAAACAGCAATATTTTAGTGCTACCAGCATTTAACTTGTGACAGCAGCAAAGTCAACCAAAAAAAAAAAAAAAAGAGAGCAAATCATAACATTTATCTACCTCTCAAAACATTGGTTTTATCCCTAAGAGGGGAGATATAAAAGATTCTACACCTTTTTTCTTTGTTTTACTCAAAAGAAAACAGTTGTACATGCATATGTATATTACAAGGCAATAATATCTGATAAACCCTGACAATACTCTAACAGAAAAGTCACCATCAAGCATCAAACTTGGCCACAGCAGTAGCTGAAACACAGGTTTCACACCCTGAAAAGAAGGAAATTTTTAGACCTAGGAAGGTGGCACCAATACAGTGTCTATGCAACTTCCTGTAGAGAACACAGTGACAACAGAATTACAGATTGCAATTTCATTTCGTTTACTATTTGGTTTCACACTTTTAAAGGAAGCGAATTTACAACAACATGAATTGGCTTTGACAGTAGTAAGAAAATGGGTTTAAAACGCTACTATCAGGGAGATTGCTTCATTTTCCACTCTAGGAGCATGATTCCCTTGTTCCGTGGCCTATATATCACAAACATGTGACAGATGGCACTAACTGGCTTTGCGCACTAAAGAGAAAAGGATGCTGTTGGGAAATACACAAAACATACCTTGTGCTGCTGATTTTCTAAAATCTTCTTTTGGAATTTGTTCCAAACACCAGAAAAATATAAAATCCAGCTCATGTGATACATGCTTGATAAGCATACGTCTCTTTCTGCTGACTTTGTAATGTTCTCAAAATCAGTGATTAAGTACGAAAATCAAGTTATACCTGGTGCTTTGCAGATAGTGTTCACTACATTTTATGAAGTTATTAGGAGAACGACTGAAAACCACATTCACCTCAAGCAGATGGCTCAGTTTTAGTGAAACCTACAGAGCTGATAAACTGACAAAGTCAGCAACATAAACCATTCACCTCTTGCAGTTAAATATTATAAAAGCAGTTTTCAGAATAATTTAAAGCATCATATGTATTTTTTTAGGCTTCCTTTGGATCACAAGGAAGTAAAATAGCTTCTCTGCAGCCACTGAAAGAATCCACATCCCAAAAAAAGGCCTATAATTTCTGCAAATTCCCAAACAAGCACTCCTTCACTTGGTGGGGGAGTGGGTGGAGGGAAACAGCTACCATTAGAACAGTGATACAGTTGATAGTGAAAAAGTCTGGAACTGGAGGGAATGAAGCATCCCAGAAGTCATTCAGAAAGCAATATAATTACAGGTTAGTCTCAATGAAAACGGCACACATTGATAATTCCAAATGTCTTTATAGCCATCCAATTCATAGAAGTTTATGGATTTAAAAATTACTGTCTAAAGAAAGATTCAGCTGTGTGATTTTTGGGGACATATTCTCTCCATAAGGAATACCTGTCTATACAGCATTTGTTCTCGTTAATTTGAACATATTTGATTTATATTACCTTTCAAGTCTTTAGAGTAACTGTTTTACCTTTCACCCCTGAAGGAACTAAAATCAGACCTTAATCCACTGCTTTGAGACAAAATCCTTTTAAAAAAAATATTGACTTTTTGTAGAAATTTTTGGGTTTTGCATCTTATTACAGGTTGAATTTTGGGTTGTATTTTTCCCCTAAAAACAAGCAAGTGAAAAAGCACTCTCTCTACCCGTCATCTCTCTAGGTTGCCTCCATAACTTTGGAATTATTGACCATGATCATTCTGTATTGTAACTTGGAAAGAAAATCATAAATTTTAGAAAATTGATGTAACTGATTGGCATTTATAGAATTTAAATGGCAGCTACAAAACTTGCTTATAGCTTTTAAATTACAAATATTTACTCCTTGTCAATATTTCCACAGCAGATGCGATATGCAGCTGTTATAGACTCCTTGAATTCAAGACAGCAATCCAGGGAGCTGGAATGAGGGACCAGTCTGCAGGACCAGCACTCAGATCACCTCTTTTATTCCACAGAGCTGTTGCTCTTGGCTGAATCCCCAAGGGCTGAACTCTCTAAGCAAACTTTGCTGCCTATTGCAAGTTCTTCATTAATTAATCTTTCCCAAGTGTCAGGGTATGGTGTGGAGTGTGGGCAGCCCAGAGCAGCCCCAACCCCATGGCTAGGAGAGTCTGAGGTGAGGGTCTGAACCCCTCTGGCTTCACTGAAATGGGTCCTGGACCATGGGAAGGGTGAGGGGAGGCTCTAGGAGGGGCCAGGCAGGGACAGTCAGGCTGTTGATGCCCTCAGGGACATTGATAAGGGCGTTTCTGAATGGCATTGTTAGATCTAGGTACTTTGGCTTTTATTTTAGGCATTTAGAGAGTGTTTCAGATTTAGTTTATGCCCTCATCATGCCCTACTTTCTCTACAAGGGTCTGCTTCTTCTAAATTATAGCCAGTGGCTGCATTGACAGAGATAAAAGATACAGGGTGGCTTGTGAGTTGTGCCATTTGCACTCAGAACACAATGCAAAAAGTTAAAACTGCCTTTGTCTCTTGCCACCCACATAAAAAGCTCTCAGATTGGGATTGATTTTTTATGCTGGATGACATTTAAAATCCAGCATACTAATAAAAGTATAGACAGAAGCCATAAGCATGATTAAGCAGAATCTAACACACTTCACTCCACTGCAGCATCTGCCTGGCACATTTATCACAGAAGGACAGACTCCAGGCCAGCCTGAGACACTTCACAGCACTACAAGCACTAAGAGCCCAAATGTGTTAAATAAACTAAAAAGTACAATTGAGTAGGGCACACTGCTAGATTTTTTTAAGTTCTTATAATTTTTAATCATAAAAATAAAAAAAATAGGTTTTACTTCCATTTCAATATGTATTGTTTTAAGGATGTAGGCACTACAGCGTTTATTTCTACTTACATATTCTTCTTTCTGGTTTTTGGTCTTTCAAAAGTATGATTACTATAGGGCTTTTGTACTGCCAACAGTTAACCACTACTTGTGATGAAATATCAAGGATTTATTCTCCCTGCAAAATTATTTTAAAAGCAGTGTAATATCTCATTAAAAAGGTAGAAAATTAACATGTGCAAATTTCTTTGTAAGTCACACAGTTTACCCAGTTCAAAGAAATTGTTTATCTGCTTTTAATCAATATATTTCCTCCTCCTACCTTTAAGACATAAGTTTAGATATACCTTTCACTACTGGATAAAATCAAATTTCATTTTACAATAGGTCTACCAAAGAAAGAACTGTGTTTAATATCACTTAAGGTAAACAAAGAAACAAACAGATCCAAAAGGTAATTGCTAAGAAAAACAAATGGCAGGGGGAAAAATTACAAGTCCTTAATCTTTTATGGTGAATTACATGCATTTGGACTATATTCCCTGACTGATACTTTCACTTTAGCATGTGACAGAGAGAAGCTGAAAAACGTGCTATGAAGAGAAAGCATTGATTTGTGGCTGTTCTGCTCTAATAGCTTCCAAGGGACTAATAAAATAAGTTAGAGCCTAATAAAATGACTGATCTTTCATTCAGGATAACAATGTACCTTAGCCAACAAGTCAAGCCAGACTCATCATTCTAAATGACAATACAAAAAGGCAAAGCAGAAGATACATCTTCCCCTTAACTCAACATATTATTATACAAGGACATAAAAATTCCTTGATCCAAAGAAGAAATCTTTATTTGGTGTAGCACTGACACACTTATTTTGTTCATGCTCCCTTCTGGCTACTAATCCCACAGTGAGTACACCTAAAATTTGCAGAGGAGCTTAGGAAAGGATGTTGATAACATAACCCAAGAGAGGGTAAAATTTCAGATTCCATTTCTAGCTCTTGTACAAACGGTGGCACCCAGTCAGATCAAATATACATATATCTTGTTCATTTTTGTACATCAAACAATGAATATAAAGAAAGAGTAAGAGCAGGCAAGTCAACAGGATAACCTCCAACACTAGTCCAGCCTTTGTGAATTCCTGAGATGGATAAGTCTGTAGGTATTAGAAACCATCAACGGATTTGTTTTTCACAACTATCCAGTCTTCTCTTGAAGCCATAAAAACTTCTGGCATCCATAATATGCAAATAGGTTTACAGTTTTGCTATGAAAAAAATTAAGAGCTTCCACCTGCTGAATCTGGTGCCTACTGCTTCTCTCTGATACCTCAAACTTTCTGTATTGGAATAGAAAGACAATCCAATCTTGCCTGTCTTGTTCATAATACTGTGAATTTATAGACCACTCATGCAACAGTTCTTAGTTACCCCCTTTCTAGACTGAAGAATTAGCCTATACTCAATTTTTAACCATTTACCTCCTGTTCTATAATCATTCTTTATTTGTGTTGAGGAACCAATGTTTTATACAGTATTTATGATATGAATTAAAGATGGACTTATATAATGGCATAAATATGTTCTTTGTTTCACTTTGATTTTTCCACTACTTGGTTTGTTTTTTGATCACTGCTAAAGCCTGAGATGTTTGTTGTGGAACCATCCATGAGAAAAGGCCAATGTTTTTGATGATCAAATCACTTCACTTTTATGAAAAATACTTATGAAAGAAAATAATTACAAATTTAAGGATAGGCTTCAGCTTTAGTTACAACCATTAGCAGCTAGGTAAGAATTTTAATTTCAAAAATGTAAGAAAATCATGTCCTAAAGAGAAAATTTTAAAGACACAAGAAAACATTTCATTTAATTTCAGCATGCAATAAGCTATTTTTTTAAAGTAATAAATTTAACAAAGAGAATTTGGTGCTCAGCAAAACAAAGGTCTTCCAGAAATAGATTTTCAGGAATAGCAAGGCATGAAACCTTCAAAACAGCTTAATTCTATCAAAACCGGAGGCAACAGAATTTTGACATTTCAAGTCTCAGAGTTTTGAACAACTCCTTGGTTACTTCTTTATTGTGTTTAACCCCAGAACTGATACTTGTTGCACAAGTCTGCTTTATCTATTTATAGTTTGTGGCCACAGGGTTTGTTTGTTTGCTTGCTTGCTTGCTTGTTTGCTTGTTTTTAAAATGCAAGGATGCATGGAACAGATTTATCGATATTATACTAAATAAATTTTAGTAATAAATTAGTTAAAGCTGTTGGATATTTAATAGCATTACAAATTGCTTGTAAATACTAAAAATATTAACTTGATCAAAACTTCATCTGCTAAGTTTATCCAAACCATTTTCTTTACGATTTTCACAAAAAAAAAAAAAAAAATTCTTGAGTCAAACTTATATCTCTTGTGGAGTTTTTCAGCAGTTTTAAAAAGAAACAAGTAAAAAGTACTTACAGGGTGAAGGCATCAATAACATCTCCTGCAGATCTTGTCATCTCAAAGTAGGTTTGCAGGATGTTGACGGTTCCTGAAAGTGCTTCATGCCCACAGCCACAGAACAGTGCAACTCCAGCATAGAGCAGGATGGTGGCAATCAAAGACGCGTAGGGAATGCCCCCCAGGCATTTGATGCAACACTCGAAGCATCCTACAAGAAAGAAAGAAAAAGGTTATATGCTACTAAATTATATCAAAAAGGCAAAAAGAAGGTTTTTCTCATGAGAAACACTTTTGAAAATTAAAGACTGTAGGGCAAAGAGGGTTTAGGTCAAGTATAACAACCCAGACTGTCAGAAAACATGTGAAAGGTTAGTCCAACTTCTGAATTTTCTCAGTTGCTACTTGACCTATTAAATGTAGACATGCCATCTGATTAACATGAAAGGTTAAACAGTCAGTTCCTTGTTAAGCTTCATGTTTTCATTCAGAGACAGTTACAATTTCAGTCCTAGGTTATATCTATATTCACAATTCCTGCTGGTCATCTATCAGATTACTGAGGAGGACTCTGAATAACAGGAAAATCACTAAAAAAAATAAAAAAATGATTTTTATGCTGTATGACATTTAAATACCTTCCATCATCATAGGTTTATTCTAACATTTTTGGACATACACTTCTGACAACAGAATTGCTCCTGCCCACAACACCAATTCCTTGTGTATGACTCAAATAACTCACAAGCTTAAATAAAGACATCGATCAAAGAACACGGAATTAGAAAAAAATTTAGTTGAATTTTCTCTCAATATATTTTACTCTGTGTGATGTTTCTTAAATGAAGGTAATTGCTCTTGAGTTCTAAAAGGCCAACTTCTTGTTCTGCCATCACAGTGTCTGAAACAATGCCCAGTTCAACAGGAAAAACCAAACATTTCTTCAGTAAGTGTGCTCAAGTTTCTGGCACTACCCTGCCTAGTTTCATGAATGCAGCATCTCTGACTCTTCCAAATCTCATCAATCCCATAACATCTCTTACATTCCGTAAGAGGAATTGTCTTCTGCAGGGACAGGGAAGGTGGGAACCACTGGTTGAGGGAAGACAGGCAGTGATTCAGTAATCAGAAGCTGTGTTTTCTCCTAAGCACTACCAGTTTATAGCAAAAAGGACCTGGATAGAAAACAAAGTGAGGCATACAGATTTTAAATATTTATACACACAAAGACCAATTAAAATTACATATAAGATGCTCAACAGGTATGATTCAATATATTTTAACTTGTTCCAAAGGCTTTATGCTGTGCTAATTACAGTACCAGAGATATATCAAAAGAAAAAAGCCATTCTTTAAAGACAGTATGTCAACTTTCATTATGTCTAATTCTCAAATGTAGCTTCTCTATGTAATTTCATATTTTGTCTTTTAATTTGGTATACTTCTATTTATTTTAGCCTAGATAAGGCAAGTAATAATTTCCTCTGTTAAAACCTTCATTTACCTACATTTACTTTTGATTTACTTCTTTTAATGAACAAATATTAAATAGTCATATGTATATATGTTTATCATTTATATATGTATATAAATTTATATACAAGATTTCCTGAAGAGAACAGTTTAAGCCATTTTCATATATGTACACGTTTTACCCAAATAGAAATCACTTGTTATTTTGTAAAAAAAAGTAATATTATGGAAGGCAGTATTCAAATGGCTGGATAGCTCCTGGGAAAAAATACAGTATATTAAACATTGACCATACTAAATGCACAAAAGACAAAATAATATCCAACTATATATGTTAGTTGTATAAAAAGAGAAAGAAAGTTATAGCTTGAGACTACTTTTGTTTAACACCAACTTAGTGTATCAGAGCCACCTATGAAATACCAGAGTTAAAATGTGCAAATCCACACATTTAAACTGCTGCCAAAGCCTTGCTGAGTAACCTGCCATGCAAGTCACCCACCTGGAGCATTCACCACACACTGCTAGGGGTGTAACACCTTCGAGGCTTTCAGGTGAGAGCATTCCATCGCCCTCCCTCCCTGTCCCTGAGCAGCTTGTCCTTGCAATTCCTGCCATTCCACTGCACTGGCAGCAGGCAGCTCCCCTCTTCAGCAGCACAAGGCTTTGGATGTTCAGGGGTGGATGAGCCTTTCTTTAGTGACAAATTACAGGGGTTTTATACCCAGGTACTCTGGGCTTTTCATCAGTGCAAGATCTTAAGAACAGACTGCAAAAATCTATAAATTCTTTTGGAGTAGCTAATTCTGCATGCAGATACCTGCAGGAATCTCTTAAAACCTCTTTGGTCCTGTTTTCTAACTAATCCAATTGTGATTAATTCTTCAATGTTTAAAAGACTATACAAATACTAAAAAAAAAACCATTCACTGGAAAATCTTTGTCTTAAAGGAAAAAATCCTAAGAAATATACATTTGAAATAAATTCATTGAACAAGAACTACAGGACAGTACATAGTTAGCTGACATCAGAGTTTATCACAAAATGCCCATTGCCATTTTCAGCACAGAATAACAGCAGGAAAAGCCTCAGAAAACTAATACCACTGTACATCTTTGACATTGTATGAGAAAGTAAAAAGAAGGGGAAAGATAACAATAGGGTAATAACAGGAATGATGTATGAGGGCTTGTAAAGTCAAAGATGAAAAAATAGCATAGACCTAAGTATTTTCAGGGACACATGGACTTTAGGGAGTGTTTCTTGATATTGCAATAGCAGGTGCAGGGAAGAGGAAGAGAGATTTTGTAAAGATTTCTTTTTCCCTTTTTGAGAAGAAGTGGAAGAGAGAAAGTTGTGTACACTGTTGTCTGGGAATAGCAGGTTGTGCATTATCTCCTGAAGCTGCTGCACCTCACTCTCTAGGTCCAGTGAGGGTTGAGCACACACTCAGATGTCATAAATTTGGATGTCATCAAAACTCACAGTCATAACCCATATTACTTGAGGTTTATTATAGCGAAAAAATGTAAAAGTGTAGTAAAATAGCAAAAAGAAGTAAAAACAGTATAAATGATAGATGTAATAATGTACAATCCAAGGACAAAATTAATGCAAAAATAAATCAGCTTTTTTCCTCCATCGCCTCAAAATTTGTAAAATAACTGAAACAAATTTATAGTTTGTGAAGTGTTTCTATTCATATCTCACATTCAAACTGTTCATGTTTATAAGCCTTTGAAGGAAGCTTTTATTGGTATATTTCACCAACTCGAGGTCTTTTCATTCATAAAAAAATACTGGGAAAAAATTAATTCAACCACGTGAAATTTTCAAATAAGCATATATTGTCAAAGCCTTGCTCATTTACTCCACTCTTCTATAGCCCTACTACCTTTCTCACTGCTTTCTTAATGAGTAACTCCTGAGTTTTCAGTGCTGTCAAAGCAACTCCAAACTAAAGAAAACCAGTGAATCAGCATTATGATTTTAAAATGGATATTACACATCATTCATACACCACACAAGGTTATGTGCTACAGGTAACATCTGCTCCAATTCTTTTCTTTCAATTGTTCAGAACATGCAAATGGCTGTTTAATATACCAGAACAATAGAAATGCTATTTTACCCCGCTCAGTGATATTGAATCACTAGCACAGTGTGACTCAGCTGTGAGATATGTGGATGTCTGTGTGAGACAGGCAGTCATTCACCTCTCCCAACACCCTCTTCACAAGGCACTTAACACATACAGCCACAGAAATAATTACTAGGAAAGATGAAAAAGATTCTATGCTCCTTTGATGTTTGTTCTCATCTTCAAATACAGTTTTCAGTACTTTTCAAGCTGCTCACTCTGCACAATACACTTGTGCTATATAATTCAACATCCACTGTTCTTATTTTACTTATGTATACCAAAATTTTTCCTTCAGGTAAAAATCCAAATCTTCTGGGGCCACAGGTCTTTACCAAAATTGCAACAAGTATTGAAAACACTGTCCTTGAAATCATGAAATAAATAAAACTCCAAATACTGACTATATTCACCTATCAAAACACAACATCTTAATGTTGTATTACATTAATCCAATTCCAGTCAACAAACATCTCACAGCCAACTACCTTTTTGCTCCTCTTAGTACAATTATTACTGTCTACACTAGACATATTCTAGATATAGATCTCTAAACTTCCTTATACAGGCAAATCTGTGCAAATCTCTTCTAGTTTTGGGGGTTTGGGTGTAAATATTCTATCTTCAATTGCCTAAGCCAAAAATAAGCTGACTTTCTGTTTATACAATCTCTACATTAAAAAGGAAAAAAAATTAGATATTGAGCAGAAGAAGAAATTTTCCCTGTGATTTAAATGTTATTATGCCCACAAATTGCATCACCACAATAATTTCTTTGTTTGTGTGTTATGATATGTGAACTCTTGCTCCTCATTGTAGATCAGGCCATATACACTAACAAATAAAATGCTCAATCCATTTCTGATCAGTGTATTTAAAAGAAAAAAAAATATTCAGGACTTACATCTCATGCCACTTCTGTCTGTGAAAGTTAAATCAATGACATCAAAACCAGTTTCAGAATGCTGTTATGCTACTGCCTTTTATATAAATAGTTAAGAATACCCATTCACCCCAGATATTATATGAAGAAAATCAATATTAAAAATATATTAAAACTAAACATAGAAAATACAGAAGGATATTCTGGCTTTGGTTTTTTTCATAATTTCCAACTCATTTGCAGCTGGAATTCCTAAGTGATTAATCAGAGACAACTACATGTCCAAATAATTACTGATTAATCACAGATAATTACCTCTCCAATGGGACCAAGTACCCTGAAGAACATATAACATTTTAATAACATTTTTCTTAAATTACTTTTCTTAAAGAGTTTTCTATCTAATATTAGAAGACAGGACAGCAAAGTCCAAGTAAAATGCCAGAGAACTACATACACCTAAAGTGGAAAACAAAATAACAAAATCCTCTGTGTCTTCCTTGCCTGGCTAGGCATGCATTTTCTTCATATCTAAATTTGCACCACTTGTCACACAGCTTTCATGGTCAATCAACTCAAATAGAGTTTCACAGCCCCATCATGAAACATGAAGATTTACTTCCGAATTCTATTAAGCGAGACTTAACCTCAAGTCAAGCTACTGTTATGTAATATTTTAATTGATAAACAGAGCCATCAAAACACAATGTATTGAACAAAAAGCAACACTTTTTACTTATATCTCCTTCCCTCAATTACTCAACATGCAGCATGATTTCCAATCTGAAACTGGACCCTAGGACTTCACAGTATAGCAGCAGGTAGAAGCAATCCAACTCCCTCAATATTATCCCAAGAACAGAGGAAGGACAAGACATTCACAACGTGGTTTTATAAAGCTGAAAATGAGGTGAAGCTACATTTGGGAATGAATCATCCAAGATTATTTCCAAACCCCTGCACTTTGGCTTGGAAAACCTGCTCAAGAAGTACTGCAGACACAATTTCGTGTGATTTGATCCCAGGCTCATTAATGGAATACATCCCCACTCTGCTCCATCCTCTCCCATTATACAAGATCTACTGGAAACTAGACCAGTAATGCTAACAACTGAAGTTGTTTCTTGGTCTTGTTCAGGAGATGATTTCTCATTTAGATTAACCTTCAATAAGAATGCTTACAATTACAGAATTACCTGTCAAACAACAAAAAGCAATTTTACCACAAAATTAATTCTGATATCCTGACTGCTGTGACTACAATGGAAAAGTAAATTTGACATTGAACACTTGTAAGAAACACGATATGTAGAAAAGCAAGAATAATGCCCCAAAAAACACCAAAGAATTTTAGGAAATAGGGAACTAATTGCATGAAAATAAAAAAAAAAACAAATATGAAGGGTATCCTTTTACACATTAAATGGTGTATCATTACTTGATCTACTTTGACTTATCTGCACAGTGTGACTGGATATTAGCAAATCAGATATCAACTAATACTGAAAATGAAAATGTTAGTCCTGAGGCTTTTACAGTCATTCTGCAGTTAATAGCTGCTTCAGTTACTGCACTCAGCATGGGACCAAGGCTAAGAGGAATCATAAAGACCTTTTCTTATTTAGATGCAAAATGCCTCAAACAAAATTGACATAATTAACACTGTGCATTTTCAAAATCATTATAATGTGTGTTTGTTCATGAGAGTCCCACTGGCCAAGATGACAGCTTTCAGCTGTGGGGATATAGTCTGGTTATGCTGGATTTTGGAAGCAGCTCCCACAAACCCAGCCCTTCACCAGATCACTGTCCTCATATTGCCTTACATTATAAAAAACATCTTAGAAACCACCTCTGTGGACTGGCTAGGATAGCACTGCTGCCCAGGGAATTATACAGAGGATAAACAACTGCAACTTGCAGCCAGAAACTGCTCTACAACATCTCACACAATTCCTTCTTTAACTAAAAAGCAACAAAATATCACCTTTGCAACATCCATCCCACCTATGCCGTGATTCTCTGACTTAGAGAAATGTTCAGACATAAAAAGGATATGACTTCACATATTTGAATGATACTGGGATTATGTCACCATGGACATATCACACACAGATATTCCCCAGTGGCCCCAGACCAACAACAAAATCAATCATTTTGCAGCATAAAACCCCACAATTTTCCATATTATTTAGTACTACATTTTGTCTATAGGTTGATACAAGGATTTTCACTAACATAAAAAACCCAAAAAAATCCTTCTAAGAGGTTTCAAAACAAAAATGAAAAGAAAAATTTCATATTTGTAATAAAGTGGTCTGGAAATGCAGCCTTAAGAGCTGAATGTGTATGTCAGGAATTCTTCAGTGAAAAAGAATTTGCATCTTTATTGACAGCTTTAAGATGTGGTGTTTTCTTATGGGGCTAAATGCTGAAATACTTGAAATTGAAGCAATCAAGGTAAAATATTTGATCCTTCAAAATGTTTTGAAATGAAGAAAATGTTCAAAATCTTCTCTGTAGTCATTAAAGAAAAGGAATAGGGTGGTCACAGTCTAAGGAATATAACTGAGTTCAGCTCAGTTTTAGCTACCAATTTTGAAGAAAAATTGAAATAACAAACTGCTTCCTTACTCTATGCTATAACAATACAAGATTGCTCAGTACTTCTACTAGGAAAATACATTGTTGTAAAAACTTTTCTAAACTGAACTTAATTATATGAGAAGTTTGTTAGAGATTTTAGAATTCCCATACCAGTCTAGGTCAGTAGTCCAATGTAAATTAAAGGGTTTCCTGGAATGCAAGCAGATTTTTATTTTCAAGTTTGTAAAACCTCCTTGTAGCATCACCAATATTTTTAGAAGAGAAAATTGTGCAGCAAAATATTTTTTTTCAAAAAGGAAACTACTAAGACATTCAAAAACCTAATTTAAAATTCATTTATTAATGACTTATTTATCCTTAGTGCATATGCAAATTTTAAAGTTATTTCTTGCACGGTAATTTTCATTTGAAATATGGGGAGCCGGAGATTGCATGGTATTTTAATAAAATACAGTACATTACACAAAATCCCTCCCTCCCTTTCTCATATAGATGCTGTCTTGATCTCAGTAACAGATAACAGTTCAATTTGAACAAGGGTAATAGAATTAGTACATTTTTCTACACTGCTTAATATTAGGTATGATTTCATCCAGAACTGTCCCTTGTTCTTGTCTCTTATTCCTTGTTAAGCACTTAATACTCCAGTTCAATTTGTAATGTTTAACAAACTGCACTCATGACACAAAAAGAAAGTAATTCAGCAAGCTCACTAATAATCATAGTACCTCCTACATCAGAAATGTAACTTAGATTTGCATTTTCATTATATGCATTGAACACATTTCTTCACTTATATTCAAGGCAATTAAATCTCAAATGGATTGCCTATATAGATACATAACAATTCACTGTGCTAAAGCCGAGTTAGAGTAAAATGAAGCATGCTGCTTTGTCAGTGAGAAGAAATATTGTTTCAAGAAGCCTTCATCTATAACACTTAGCTATTCAAAGAACTATGTTTGGGAAATCCACCTTGCCAAGTGACCTATAATATCTGTGTTACCATCAACAGATATAACAAATTTTCAAAGCCAAATCAAAGATGTATTTTATATTTTAACTAAATTATATTAAAAATAGATTTTTCAGCTAAGTTTAAAGACATAGCTAACTTAACAAAAAATTATTTTGATTCTCACTGAAGCCCAAAGCATGAAAACAAACAGCAAGGAAGAAGAGATCCTCTCTTTCTCCTAGTTTAGGAGTCACACGTGTGTACTAATCCTAAGATCCTCCTCTTCCATTCATCTTAATTGCTCTTAAATCTAGAGGGGAAAAAACCCCAAACAGGATACCTACAGCCTTTTTTCCTAAGTAACTGAAATGCAGTTTAGGATAGCTGAATGTGGATAAATACACATATATATTTACATACACATACAAAAATCCATTTTCCATCATAGTGGACTGTACTCTTTTATCAGTAATCAAACCGCTTGTAGACTTCCCCTGTTGCACCAAAGTACTCTACCAAAGTATTTGTCAAACGTGGATAACTCTCTAATGAATGATGAGAATCACACATTGATGAAAGAGCACCCGGAAGCAATACACCTGATTAGCACCTTTTGGCAAAATGCAGATCTAAGTTGTAATGACATCAGAGAAACAGAGGCTTGGCAGTAAAGTCTCATAATGAGTCATGATCAAAGGTTTAGATCCCATGCAGTGAAGGTAGATTCCAAGCTTTAGCAGAGACTGCACAAGACCCTGAAAAGCTACTCTGTATTTCTTCCCGACTCCATAACTCTCAACAACAAAGGGAAGCTACCTTGGATTGAATGGAGATACTTTTTTAAAGCGAAATGCCTCATTTGCTTTGCCAGTCAGACAGGAAACTAACCTTTTCATCACTCTAAGGTTCCTTTTCTTTGCTTCTTTGATGGACTGGTAAATGATCATCCTGCATGCTTCCTTTAAGGTACCAGTGCTACCTTTCCCAGCCCTGTCAAATGTAATTCTAAGAACTAATTTAAGCAAAAGCTCCTGGCTGCACACTCCACAGCTTGTCAAAGAAATTGGCTCAGCAACTATTTAGGCACCTACACAAGGCTCTATTTAGTAAGGTATTGAGAGTGTGCTTGGCTGAAACCCTGTGGCTTGTCCAATTGACTTAAAATCAAATTAACACTGTAACTAATAAAATATACAGAATATGATGTAGGTATCCAGAGCTAGATGACAATACACCAGTTGATATGACACCTTCATTGTTCAACACTCATATGAAAAATATTATAAATGAGATATTTATGAATGTCCATGGTTCTGTTTGTCTGTGCCTAAGGGGGTATTGCTTCTGGCGAAAAAGAAACACATTATTAAGAAAAATATTGGAAAAGAGACCTTTACATGCTTGGGAAGATGGATTTTATCAGTATCAGTATTGCTTGCAATGTAAACCAATGCAATTTTTTCAGAAAAGTATAAATTAAAATAATTTCATTTTATAAATGCAAAAATGCATACATTCACACCTTGGACAGAAATGAGTACTCCTCTTTTGGACATTGATGATTACAATAATGTACAGAACACTGTGTTGTGATTAGCTGCTATAGAGTCTTCAGTACATTAGGTTCATTGCTGTTTAATGAGACAGATCTCAATCTAGCAGTTAATAAGTATTAAAGTTACTGACACAGAGCAGTCACTGCTGAAGGTACAAATCGTTCAGGCATAACACGGTCAATCTTCATAATCTTAAAAAAACTTTATGGCTGATTTAACACAGACAACATTTGTCAGCTTTAAAATTGTTCTAAAGCTAAAGGGACAGGAATAAAACAAACTAGCTTCACAAACATGATACAAATAATGAAGATGTGGGACAGTTAATTCAAAGAGTTTGTCCATTACGTGTTCTCCACAGATCATGTGTCTAAGATTTGTACATAAAATAAATTAAAATTTATTATTAATAAATGGGTTATACGCATATTACATATATCAATACTGCATAGATGATGATGGAAACAGTTATAAATTTTTATTGTTTGATTCAATTGAAAACAATAACTTGTAACACGAATTCCGTGCAACACTTTCTACTCTAACTATAAAGAGAATGACAATGCCATGGATCATAAAACCAGAAAATAAGTATCCTTTCTATCTCTCTCATCTGGAGTTCGTGGGATCAATCTCTCAAGTATTTTCCTTCAGCCTTGAACAGAACAATTTCTCCCAAAGGAAAAACTACTATGAAGTATGTACTGAAATATAATTCTGCACTATTTTTTTCTCACTCACAAATAGGTTGAGTTAAACTAGGCTTTAAATTACATTTTTTTTTTTTTTTTTTTGGTGCATTATTCAGATTTTGAAAACCTCAAAAACATTGCTTCATGATTTTTCTGTGCACTTATCTGTTTAAATGGAATGCTCTACAAACCTCTTAATGGGTATTTGTGGGTTCTGCACACCTTCATTTTATAGAAGGTAGCATCCTCCTTTTCTTCAGGTGTTGGAACAGACAAACAAGCAGGTTAGTGGGCAAGTGATTTTCAGTTTGGTAGTCATAATAATATTAATATGATTTCTCAGAATACTTATATTTAAACTATTAAAGCACACATTGCTGTTGTCATTTCCAATTCTTAGTGTTTAAAACTCAGAAATAACCAAAAATACAAGTAGAGGTGAGATGTAAATAATTTGATCTCAGGAAATTTTCCAGCAGCTGTGTAGGGCATAGTGGTCAAAAACATATGAATAAAATACTAAATATTCAGCATCCTTAAATGATCTTTTTCACCTTACAAATCTTTTCAGTGCTGAAGGGGATAGGGTGGGTATTTTGTACAGCTGTTAGCTGAAAGCAGTGGATTTCTAGAACTCAAAAAGCCCAGACTTTTGGAAATGGTATCAATGAAAACTTTAATTTAATTGGAATTATATAGCCCTTTCTCTTTATTCTACATCATATGCAACCTTTGATTCTAATGTCCTCATGTTTTTACACCACTTTTATCTCAAAAGCCTCTTTTCCTTCATCTGTTCCCTTTACCCTCAGGCTGTCTTCATCTTGGCTGCTCCTATTCCCTTGAACACCTATTTGCCTGAGAAACAATCAGAGCTGATAATCTTGCTAGCTCTCTTCAAAGCTGGGAGACAGAAAACTCATCTGCACTGGGGAATGAGCAGCAGGAACACAGCATTGCTTCCCTCTTCTCTCCCCATCCTTGTTCACCACGCCTCTCCAAGGCACTGACATATTTCTCAATGAAGCAGACATGCACAGGCTCTCATGTTTACTATCCAAAAGGGTAGAACATCTTCAACTAAAGTAGTAGAAAAAGGAATTATAAAAAGCTTCAGTATGAAAATTTGAATAATCTGAATATTTCTGTCTGGAAAGAAACCCATCATCTTTTAATGGAAGTATTTAACAACTGCCCCTTTTACACCTCAGAAAAGAAAAAAAAGGTAAGAAATAGATCATGATAGGGCAGATAACTGTTATCCTTCATGACATGACTACTTATGAAGACTGCTCCATGAAACTAATTAATGCCATCGTACATATTTTAAAAATACATGTATCTATAACACTTTAAAATATGCTACTTGAACCCTTCTACATGGTAATTAACAGTTTAATCTGATTTAAAAACACAAACCAATGAATCTATTAATAAGCAAGTTTGCAGACATAAATAAAACACAAAAATAAGTGTTTGTTAATGAACTTGGAATATGAAATCTTCAGGTATCATTTAGTCAGCACAAATCTACATGGCTTTTTGGGGTTTTTTTGTAGATAATAATAGAAAGATACAGGTCATAAGCAAAGTCTCTGTGGACCAGTGTGTTACATTATTTCTCAAGTCTACAACTAAAAATCTCAGTGATATAAAACTGAAGGGGTTTTTTTGGAACAGAATCATTATGCTTCCTTCTACCAAGACCTCAGATTATGTTATGTATTCCTTCTGAATGGAAACATCTGCAACTGACTCTACTGGCTTCAAAAAGCCCATATAAATAAAACCTAAGCTATCTCCCACTGGAGTTAAACAGCTTTTATTACTGACTCCCACAGGATTAGAAAACTAAACAAGTATTACATGTAAAAACAAGTTTTAAAGCAAAGGAATGAATAACTGTATTGAGGAAAATGGCTCTCAACCAAACAAAATAGAATCTAGTACAAGATCAATCTGTGCCAAGCATGCATTTCATTTTCTCTCTCTATGTAGAGTGGAAAAGGCATTTATACTTGTACATTAAAATACTAAAAGACATTTACAAACAGTATATGGGACACAGACAGGAAAACTGAAATCATATTTCATATTACTTTAAATCACCTGCTGCTTTGCCATGAAAGACTACCTTCTTGTTTCACAAAAGTTCATTTGTGAGATACTTAGATAGAATTAATTTTTCCTCATAGAAATCTAGAGTTAGAGAACTATTTTTAAGATGAGCACACAAAAGAAAGGAAAGATCTGTGAAAGACCAAAGGCAACACAAGGTGGGAAACATGCTAAAAAAAAAGGAAGTAGAGTTGCCATACAACATTTTCATTCTAATTCTACTAATCATTTTTTTAACCACTGGTTCCATTGGTTATGAAACCAAGCCAGACCGACCTAATCCTTACACAAAATTGCATTAAGACTGTGACTTAGGGTTTTGTTTTTAAAATTTCTTTAGAAAGAAATTAATTTCAAATAATGCAGAATGAAACCTATTTAAGTGTGACTTGCACAAAATATAAACTACAAGACCGCATGAAACTGAACACTTAACTAACAGCTCAAATAGATCCAGTTTCACCTATAGCTCTAGATATAGATATTGTGTAATATCTATACACCAGTTCATGCTCTGTATGCCTTAACTTTAAAATAGGCAATGCCTGCAGCCATTGAGTACAGTTTATGTTGGCTTTAGACTGTCTTGCTATTATAAATTTTGTTCTTCCTAGATTCCAAATATGAAGGAAAGGAAAGCTTTTACATGAAACAGAAAAAACCAGGCTAATCCTGAAATAAGGAAGCTCTGTCCAGCAGCAAGGATCAATGATGACTGCTCTCATTTTTCATGCCTCTCCTTTTCTGCTAACTTGCTCTACAGCAGGAGATCCCTGTAGTTCTTCACAGCTACACCACTGTGACAGGCCGCTTGCTAACCTCACATATCACAGCCAGAAATATCTACTTTCCAGTAAATTATTTCACTGAAGCAGTTCCAGTGAGAGAAATCAAACCAAGCAAAAATCAAGATGATGTATCATATTTGAATAGAAACAATAGATGCAAAAAACAAGTTAAAAAGACTATTTCACAGAAGTATTAGCACTTTGGCAGTGCAAACAAAGTCTTTCCAAAAGTATATAAGTATATAAGATTTATTACATGCAGTATATAAGATTTATATTGGATTTTCCTTCTTTAAAAGATCTGTAGATTTTTATTATAAAATAATAGAAAATTTTCAAGTGGTGTGTTTGCCCTTGAGATGAAAATTCCTTTTCTCATAATGTCAAAAGGTTCGAGCTTGAAAGCTTTCTAACATAATATATGTAATATATTTAATATAACATAATATATAAAGTATCTTATGAAATTTGCTGGTCATATAAAGCAAGATCACAATAAAAATGGAGCAACAGATGTTTTAGGAACACATAGTTATTACTATGCAAATAAAAGACATTTGCTTCTCACAGAAGTGAATTTTTCCCAAAGATTACTGATTTAAGTCCTGTGTTGACTGTGGTCACATTTGGTTAATAAATTTATTTTCATTTTCTTATCTTCAATTTAAAAGTCTTCTTACTCATTCAATAAACATGAACAAAATAACTTTAAGGCCTCTTTGAAAAAGCAGTTTAACATTATATCTAACCTTTTCAAAAAAGCTTTTTTTTAGAGGAAATGAAAATATATACATTTTTTGCACAAGAATTAAAAACATGATCATTGTAAACAGCTACATTTTTAAACTTGAAACTGTCAAAATTAATCCATTGCAGCTTTTCTGCACTAATTAAATTAGATTAGCACATCTATCTCCAGAGGTAAGCCATTTAGCGTTACAAAAGGTCACGGTCTCAGGAAGTCTTACTGAGCCCCTATACAGTCTCTTCATTGTAACACTATGCTAAGAGCAATATATTTTACTCCTGGGAAATAAAAAAGCACAGAAGTGAAAAGGTCAACAGGCAGAGAGGTTTAAGGCAAAAAAAAAAAAAAAGAAAAGAAAAGTAATAAAACAAATGCATTTGAGGAAAAATAATTTGCTAATGTAAAAGATATGCACATATGTGCATCCATACCACACTTAAGTATTTATACAATGTAAACTCTAGGTTTTCTTTGAAAAACAATTGGAGAATAAGTCTTTTTCACTGCATCAATTTTTATGTCCATGGCAATTATGTCTAGGCCATTCTGTCTGGGATTTCTAGTAAGCTTTACAATGCCATAATTCCAGGCACACGCCTTCACCTACATTTACATGGGAAACTCATCACTCCCATGTGAGAGCAAAGCTCTGTTCCACTCAACAGCTGCTGCAGTGTGATAACAGGCCACAGCCACAGTACTCACTATGGGAATATAGAGAAAATTTTTAAAAAGGAAAAACTAGATTCCTTGGGATCTGATATCATCAATACAAACAGCAGGTAGATAATTAATTGATTTTCACTGCCACTACACTTTTTGCAGTAGTGAAGGGGGTGCACTGAGCTATACAGACAGGCAAAAGGGTTTTGACTATTTTAACAGGTATTCTAAACAATGCTTTCACCCACTTGCCCCAGACATTCCAGAAAAATGTTCCTTTAAACCAATCTGTTGGAAAGGACACTATGATTTTCACAGATTTTTTTAATTTTGGGGGGTCTATTTGCTTTTAAAAAGTTTAAGCATTTTCAAATGGATGTGTAAATTTAAGCTTTCTTTCTTTACCTGTTTTTATATAAAATATTATAATAAACACAAAATTAAAATACACATTTTAAATAAAGCCAAGTGTCTTCTCTGAATTAACAACTAATAAAATAACTGAGATTTCACAACTTTAGCTGTTTCAGAATAGAGAAGTAGTTGCAGAGTTGACAAGTGATGCTCCTTGTATTTTTAGACTTTGAAGGAACTAGTCAGGAGTAGGCTCTGGTTCATTGTATAATTTTCCTTTTTTATTTTTTTTTTCCCCAATGAATTCTAAACAAAGATTAGACAGCCTTCCTTCTTTGCCTCTTGCATTACCTGCTCTACCTGGAGGTATTTGAAGAGTTCTGAACTTTTCATTTGGGATTACATACATTATCTGCACTCTAGACAAGCTTACTCTGATTCACTTGCCAAGCACCTGGACTATGCCTTCTCTTTACATGCAACACATGAAATGAAACTGAGAGCAGTAAACATCATATAGAGAGTTATCCAAGGATTTGGAAGAATCCTATTTTGCAGACCAAATCCTCAATGCATGTGGAATGAAGGAGACTGAAATACTGAATTTTAAGTGAACTCCACACATTCTGATTAGATGTCAACAACACGAAGAGCCTACCAACAAGCTGAAGACTAACCAATTAACTATGCTTAGGAGAAATATGCAAGTTATTGGCATTTACATTTTGATGAGTGTTTACAACTGGAAGTCATACGTGACAGCAGAAACCAGGACACTGCTTTACTATTTAATTTACTGAAACAACACTGATTTGAGAATTTCCATTTTGTGAACAGGATATAATCTAACATAGAAAGCTGTAATATTCTCCGTTTGTTAAGACACAAAAAACAAGAGCAAACGGCAAACAACTCACGCATATAATGCCATAAAAGTATTGTAATTATACATACGCTGCTGTTAACATTGCAACACTGTTGGTATGGATTTACAACACTGTTTTCTTAGTTTACTGAAAACAAATCCTTTAGTCTTTTTCATTACACACAGCCAAATCTAACAGTGCCTGAGAGCAGATGAATGCATGAAAGTTCTCTCCATAATGAATGATCTTCTCCCCACGTGAAGATTTCAGAGCTCTGTATGCTGCAGGCAGACATCACTAGGGAGCACTGTGAAAAGCATTCTATTTGCTATTGTAACAACTATAATTGACTCCAATTCCACACATTGCAGATAAATATCACGGGAAATTTCCAAAATTATGCTCAAATCACTGTTAGTCAATCCACTGCATTCTTATAAAAAATAGAATCTGACATCTTTTCCATTTTAATGCAAGGAGTCTATCATGCCACATGGGTTTTGACAATCAGCTTTCAACCATGGGATAACAGTAACCAGGCTAGGTTACAGACACCAGCACAGGGAAAAAGAATTCATCTGCCTCCAGGGATTTCATCTGCTTCCTGGCCTAGTAGAAATCTTCAAAAGAGATGATGGAAAAAAATCAATTTACAGTAAATTATTCCCTTGTGTAGCTAACAAAACTCACTGAGCACTGTGAGTACAAGTAGCTTTATGAACAGCTAAATTTCTGGTGGGCAAATCTCAGCGTGGATGCCAGATGCATAGTCAGGGAGGCAGATGTGTACTTACTGAGTATATTAAAGGGTAAATACTTAGAGTTCCAGCAATGATACAAAATTACCTTATGTGTAACCCTCAAAGACTCCAAACAGACATTACTGACTAGGTTTGTATAATGGCATGTGTGGGCACTACATACAGCGCACGCAGCATCTTCCTTTTCCAGTTACATAATTTCTCATGTGCCTTTCCCTATTCTTTTTCAGCATTACACACTAATGAGATTTTACACAGCCAAATATAAATATTGGACAAAAGTAATTACTTGTTTTTCTGTATTGGAAACACTATAAAACTTTATTTATCCAATTTGGTAGATGAAAATTCAGGCTACTTCCAGTGGACTCAGCCTTACAGACTATTGAAGAGCCTGAGTGAAATAAAATTCTCACACTATTTACATAGACCTTTGAATAAAATTTCAATAACCAAATCAGAAATTGAAGGAGTCCTTGAGTAAGTCAAGAGACCATTTAATAAAAGATACAAGGTAATAGAGATGAAATGGACACTACTTTTTTCTTTTTGATATTTTGCTAGTAGTATTTGAGAGCACAAATGCTTTCCTACAACACAATAAACTCACTTACCAATGGCCTTCTAGATAAACTATAGTAAACATTACCTGCAATCACATACAGTGGCCTCCAGAAACCCATCTTTAGAATCAGAAAACTAGATTTTTTTTTTAAGTTTGCTTGGGCTCTGAGCCATTAAAGAATGACACATATACAGTACAAAGCAACTTGCATGATATGAGCAAATAAATTTCCATTAAAGGGCAGTCCTTCTTAGAGAGAAAAGCAAAGAAAAAAGCTGTAATTTTCCAAAAATTGCCAAATATAACAACTAGAAACTTGTATTTGCTGCTGTATTTGTATAGAAGACACATGCTTTTCTCTAAACGTTTGGTTACAAAGGTAGCAGACTGTTGAGTCATGTATTTGCAAATAAATCTGACTTTTATACATTTTAGATTCTGACAAGAGAGGGCCAGCAAAACAGGGCCAAACCAGCATGTTTTTTTATTATCAGACCCTCACGCACACTCATCTTTTCTGTAGGTTAGGAAAGCACAAATACATGAAGGTTGACACTACATTTTGCCAATTAATTCTAGTAAGCTCAGTAAAAAAATCCTAATGAATCTTCAAGTGTATGTCCTCTAATGGCAATATGTTTATGTGAGCTCATCTAAATGACCTTAAAAGACTTTCTTCTGTTTTCTCCAAAAGTACCTTCTGAGGAAAATCACTCTAAAGAGACATGAAAAGGTCAACATAATGTTTAAGATGATGATGATGATAAAGAACCCAAGAATCCTTCTAAAAGTTGGCCATGCATTCAGACAGAAAGTGTACATTTCAGATCCACTCAACTAATACTTAATAAAGAAGTCAAAGAATTCAGAAAGTATCTAATACAGTGGGGCAAATACAACTAAAGAAAACTGCAAAACATACAGCAGGGTCCAAACATATGCATTCTAGTAAAACTCCTTTCTTTTGGAGAGCAGATGGTATTTCAGCATGGAACAATTTGCAGCTCTGCTGATGAAAGGTTTTTTGTAGGTTTTTTTTTTTTTTGCTTTGGCCTTTTTTATTTTAAACCTTACTACAGCTTGAAAGACTCCTACCAACAAGCTTTTGAAGAGCTGTGCTGGCTGAATGGGCTCCAAAATTGCACTAAAAAAAGAAGACAGTTCATTTTCTAGATGATTCCCACTCCTACACACCTAAAGTTAGGATGGTTAAGTATCACCAAAGTGTTTCTTCATGTTCTGCTCCATGTGCAGTTTTATATCAGAGTAAACACCCAGTACAATGCCTGGGAGTCTGTTGCAACATTTATTTCTCGTGCAGTGTTAAGGTACGCTGTCACACATCCAGTTTCCCAGCCTTCTTGGGAAAGTTATTCCTGGCCATTATATTGGTGGTGCAATGCCAGATGGGCTTCAAGAATCACCAAATATGTTCCAGTTAATTTTTTCAGATAAAAAAATCTACTCACACACTTTCTTGAAATGAAGAGGATCATAATTACTAATTAGAAACATACCTTTTTGCAAAGACAAAAAGGATTATAATTGCTCATTAGAAACACATATGAAAGTTTTATTTTCTTGGTCACATACACAAAATTGACCAATAGACATTTCTGGTTTCTGTTCTCAAGACATCTAGGGATGTCTTCTCTGAGGGATAAATAAAATCTCCACTAGATTATTATCCAAAAAAGCCTGGACCTTTTAAAGGTCAGCAGCAACCTCCTGAGATGAATATTCCTGCAGTCATCAGTGCACTAGTATTGCAAAGACAAGACAAATACAAATGCAGAAGTTTGTAAAAACAGGATCAATATAAAATGACAACAACTGAACAAAAAGAAAGCTAACCTGCATTAAGAAACAAGTTAGACTAGAATACTGTTGATATTGCACCACCTTTATTAATACCATTATTTAAAATAAGATTTCAAAGTAAATTCTTTCAAAATAATATCTTTCAAAGGTTCCAAATATTCAGAGCATCCAGGGGAAATTAATGTGCTGTGGGTTCTTTACACAGGAAACTTATAAGAATTTTAAGAATGTTCTAGCAAAAACCATACATCTTTGTCTCAGTAAATGAAAAACAAACTTACAGTGACATTGGCAACAAAATATGAACTTACTGCTTGTCAAAATCAGTTAAAATGTTAGAACGTACTTCTATTGTGCAGTTTGCATTTCCAAGTCTATAGTCTTGTCACTACACTGTGTTTTAGCTGTAGGCATTTGTGTGACAACTGTAGGTAAGATGGAGATGTACAGTATTAAAAGCCTCTATGAACTAAATAACCTAGAAGACTCGTTTTTAAATCTCCAGGAATAAGTTTAGTCTACGACTTTATACACCCATAGGAACACAGTTTCATCCTTAAAAAGGATCCTAAAAGAAAAACACAGGCTCAATAGTTCATTATTTTCTCTATTAAAGGCAAATATATGCATGTTGTAATGATTTATGCTATTAAAAATATTTATCACCCAATCCAGGATTATATGCCAATATTTTCCCTGCCTGCAGAACAGAAAAGAGAGCGTTAATGCTTTTTTGACCCCTTATAGGCAGCTGTCAGAGTATAGGTACTCTGCATTTTACCTTCTCCTAATCCCAGGGTTTTTTTTGACCTGGGGTCCCTTCTTTCCTCTCTAGAGTCCTCATAAGTAGATTTACAATGTCCATTTTCTCCAATAGGCATGGTTATCTTCCCTAGAGACAGAAGGGTTTTCCATGGATTATATATGTCCAGAACAAATGTACTACAGAATGAAAGTAAACAGGCTATGAAAGCAGCCAGGGATGGAGTAAAAACAACTTCATTTACAAGAGAGGGTTGTTCAGTGCAAAGAACCAAGAAAATGTAAGCTAGATCTTATGAAAATTCTTTGGCCAATTTTTTCATTAAAACCTGTGCTTAAGACCTCATGATGTAGTTTGTGTTGCTTTAGACTCCCTTTTTGGAAAGAAAAAAGTCTTAGCAAGAAGACAGAACACAGGAAAAATATGAAAGATAGATCAGAACTAATATTCTTAATACTAAGGAATCCAGGTACATTTTAGATGTACAAAAATTTTTAGAACATTTCAAAACCAATTTCACAGTATTTGAAAAATTTTTGTGCCAAGGCCACTGCCAAAACTCAGTTAGGTTGAGAGACCAAATAGAGATCCTTTTGTTCTTGATTATTTCAAAATATATTTTTTATATTATGAGTACATAATATGAATGTATTTTTCTAAATATTCCTTCCCCTTCATTGCCCCATATACACATTCACGCTGTGACATCAAAGTGCTTTGGCAATCCTTTTTTTTAATGATGCAAAATTTACCTAGAAGATTCTAAGTCAAATTAAGTCTCCCCAAGAAACACAATAACATAGTGTCTATTTCCACTGCTTTGCAGATCAAGAGAAAGGATTCCAGAATGTAGAAGAAAAACTATGCCACTATGAAGTATATGTTAGCGGTTAGCGTGGTGCTGAAACCTAGACACATTTCTGTCTCGAATCACTAAAAAAAATCTTACAATCTTGCTGATAATCTGAAAATAATGGATTTTTTTTCTTAAGAAGAGTTAGGCTGGTCAGTGATTTTTTGCCTAAAGAAAATCATTGTAAAGAGGCAAGTTCAGTGGGAACAAAATGTTTCAGAAGAATATATTGTTTAGATGAATTTTTCCAGGAATGTCTGTTTAAAAACACAGCGGAACATAAAGGTTTGACTAGTGGTTACATTCAAAGGAGAGATGTAAATTTATTTTAGAAAGTCGATATTTATTTCTCACTGATGTATAGCTAATTTTTCATGATTTGATGAACTTAACTTTTTTTTGAGATAGTAAATTTTTGTAATTCTAAGTCATACAGACATGCACAGCAGCAGGCCCAGGTATCTCCACCAGAGCAGTTGTGCCATCACAGAGCAACACAAGCTCCATAATCCACCTGAGAAACCCACTTGGCTGTTGGCCTACATCCTCTCTAGTGTACACTGCTAAGAATATCTAAGCTAATTTTTAATGCATTAAGCAAGATCAGAAATGTCCCCAAGAGTTGCAGTCATGTTTTAGCTTCTTGTTTCTTCCTTCCTTCAAATGCACTAATATTTTAGGTCATCAATAGGTCCCCTGAAAACACATAGCCCATTTCTACATCATTGTGATAAGATTCTGAATCATCACAGAAAGTCTTCAGTTCACAGAGTAGATCAGCTAGGTGGCTCTAATTGAATTTTATTTTATACTTATATTCTATAGTTTTTACAGTAATTTTATTTTCTCTTAGCAGACTTAATAATCTACAATTGTTTATTTTTCTGATATAAGTTTGTTGAACATCTTTCAAACACATTGACCATGGGATGAATAAAGACATGCATAACACAAAGGTTTTCTGTAGTTGGCCTAATTGAGATTATCTATGCAAGGATGAAGGAATAATTTAAAGACAAAATGCATTTACTATTTTCTAAGCAAGGGAACAGAGGTAGTGGCAATGAAAGTAAATTAAAATAAAGTTTACTACAGTATGAAACTCATCAAATATTTACCTCTCTCGAGTGCACAATATCCATAGAACTACACAGGCGGACAATATTTTCCTTATTATTTTGGGGGATTTTAGCACACATTCAGTTCTCAAGCACAGTTTTGCTATTAGATCCTATGCATGTGTTTTGCACTAAATATGGATTTTGATTGTTTACATTATATGTCATTAAAACAACATTGAAAAATTCAAGATAAAAGTGAAAGAAAATAAGAGAGGCAATGAGACTTATTTTTACTAAGAATAAAACTATTGCTATCAGATACAACTATTTATGCAAATAAATTGTTGTTATTATTATAAGATTCCTGTCCAGACAAATCATTGTCATATTCCATTGAAAAATACAGAATCCAGACAGCTAACATGGTAGTATGTCCAAGTATAAGTCACCATTTTTTTCTAAACCCAACCAGCTACTTCACCACTTCACACTCTGCCTCTTTCTGGATTTTCTACTTCAAGCTCCAAGTGTTAAGATTTATTTCTATGTAGGTGGATCAATGAGCTCTTTTGCACTAGTTCTGAATTTTATCTCATCTGCCAAGGTTGCAGAATGATGTGGAATAAATGAACACCTGCTCTTGAAAAGGAAGCTATCTGAAACACCAGGCTTTGGCAAGATCAGTACAGAATATGCATGTCACCCAGAAAATCTGTTACAATGGCCAGCTGCCAAGGCATTTGTTCCCAGGGAAGCACAGGTTAAAACTGCTGTCAATAATTTGTCTTAAGAAGACAAAGAACCCAGTCAGAGTGGGGGAAAAAACCACCAATGTACATAAAAAAGTACATTTGAATAGACTTTTCAAACAAAAATATTTGAGTTCCTTTTTTTCAACTGCTTCTGAAGTGCTAGAAATATATTGTTGATACATAAAGTAATGATTCAGTCAGAATTGAGTCATAAGTTCATTATTCTCCTCAGGGACAAAAAAATTGCTGAACATACTTTGTAACAAACTGAATATGATGGCATAAATCTGGTACAAAACCACCCTTAAGCCGCTGTTTTTTCATCAAGTTAAACATATTGAAATATGAGCTATGCAAATAAGTTTTGACTATTTAATTTTTTTCTTTTATGTGCATGTGTTCTGATAATAAGACATACAGGAAAAGAAAAAAATGAAAGAGGAAAACTGAACTTCAATATCAGAAGGAAATAGAGATGACGTTCAGAGACAGTAGACTATAATTATATTTGTGGTCTCAAAATGTTTAAATACAGAGAAAGCTTGATACTTGTTTAAATACCAAGTCTTCTCTGTCAGCATCTTTCAAAAGTGCACCTGTCTTGGGATTTTGCAAAAAATATAAACTTCTGGGACCTACTTGACATCCATAAATGTGATAGAGTCTTAAATTTTGTTTTGAACACATCAAAAAGATAGGCATTGTTCTTTTCTGTTTAGAAGGGAAATATTAAATATAACAGAGGCTTTCTTCTAGACAGTATCAAATTTTGTTCTTCCCTAGTTGAACATGGAAGACTGTAAAGGGCTCTCTTCTTTCTTCATGATAGCATTTGGCATATTCAAGACTAAAGCAGGAGCTTGCTTAGCTGAGCAACATTTTGTCTTCAACCAGTAGTCACGTGCTAAAGTTTTAGCAAAATTCCATCACATATTCCTTGTCTTTTTACTATCTCTGTGTATTGGTTTCAGCATGACACACCTTTTTACAAGATTTCCTTTGATTTCTTCAACTAGATCTGTGTTATCAATGACTCCCAAGTCAGGTCATTGCAAAGTTCAATTCAGTGTAAGAGGCAACATTGGCATGTAAATCTGGAGCAAGGCTTTTAAAGAGAACGAAAAATCTTGTACAAATAATTAAGAAAGTAATATGGATGCTTACTTCCACAGGGTTAGGGTGGGGGTTTTTTTCCTACAAAGAAAGAGGTTAACAAGAATTTCAGTTCTTGATAAGACTTGTTTGCCTTATTGATTATTGAGTTATTTTATTTACCCTATTTGAATGTTGAATGTCAAAGCCCAGAGATGAAGTTAAAAGTGGGACTGATTCCCCAGCCAAGGAGAAAGCTCTCAGGGACTCTGGGATGCTTTACAGAATATCCTACTGTGATCTCAAAAGATTTGATGCTTCCAAAAGACAGCAAAGGGTTTGAAAGAGATTTATTTATATTCTTGACAAATTTGGCAAGGAAATGCCAGAGGGTTTATTGACCTTAAGTAAAGGCTTCCTCTAGCCTGGTTAAAGTACTGTTTGCTTTTGGGCAATTAACTGCACATGTCCTTCCCTACAGAAGTAGAACACTAAATTTCTCTGTAACCATGTAGGGCAGATGTCGATTTTAAAGATAATGGCCTAAAGATATTTCAGGGTTTACAACTGAGCAATTAGCTCAAATTTCAACTTGTATGGATTTCTAGTTGCAGCGACTTTGTCCCTGCCTCATAAAGCTGGTTTCATATTAGTCTTTACAGTATCATTTTATGAAACTGAATATCTGAATTTGACTTTTTTTCCTTTAATTTTCTGCTTTTCCCAAAGGATTTAACAGCTTACGGCTCAAAGCAGTTCCGTTGGTCATAACATGGCCTACACAGCTGTAGCTCCTAAAACTTCATAACCTGTTACAAGCAGATTTTATGCTAACATTTTCCTTCTTTTCATGAAATTAAAAAACCACAACACAGTGACCCACCAAGCTGGTGCAGTATACAGGTTATTTCCAGTCCTCGCTCTCTGATGACACTGAGTTGTAGTGTTTTACTAGAGGCAAGTACAGGAGTAATATATGCTAAATTCCCCCTCCTCTCCCTTTATTCTTTTGTTTGCTTGCTTTAACCCAGAATGGAACAGTAGATTTGTTTAGAACTTCTATATAAATAACAGTATATGATATTTAAGATGCACAGATTTTAATTTCTATCATATGATATAAAATAAGAAAGAAGAGCTAGCTCCAAAAGCTATTTAGGCCATTTGCTACTATCAGAGTCAAACTGGTCATGGCCAATGCCCTTATATCAGCTTTCTGGTATCCTGATAGGAAATCCCTTGCCAACAGATATTCTATTCTATACCTTCACTTTAAATAGATTTATTTGGACTAGATTTTCCATACATCTAACAGCCATAATTTGCATCTATTTATGTAAGAGTTAACAAAGGTATGTCCTCTTCTTATTTCCAACTCAAGAAGATAAAAGAACAGAGAAAAGAATCTTTAAAGGTTTTAAGAATTAACAAGGAATAGTTGTGGCAAAGAGATCTTCAAGGTAAAAAAATAAGTCAAGAGAACTGAAGACCCAAGCATTACATTTGTCCCTAAGTATACTATAGATAAATCACTGTGCTCTTTATTATAATTCTTAATTTATTTTTAAATATGAAAATTACTGAAATATATTGATATTTATGTAATTTCATGAGTTATATGAAATTTAGGACATATCTGACATACTATGTAGTGAGAAATTGAAATATAAAATTCATGTAGTGTGAAAACACAAAGGAAGATAAAAGCAAAGCTAGGGAGAAAACACATAACTTGTTCACACATTTCATATGGCATCATTTCAGCACTAACCATTTAGGAAGTATAAATGAGTCACTAAACAAGTTTTCAGGTTTAAGATATTTCTTTAGGCAGGCAAATATTTTCAGATAACAGTATTCCTACACCCACTAATTGAGAACTTTACCAGGGTGTAAAAAATGGTTATCTAAGATCTTAAATCAACAACAAAATGCAGTATTTAGGGTAACAACCCTAATAAAAACCATACTCTTTGAAATTTGAAGAGATGTTTTTGATTTTACCAATTTTATTTATGTGGATATTTGTGGTCACACAGTCTGAGCTGTTAAACAACTAATTCTACAACAAAGTTGAACATAACAGCAATACATCCTTCTTGATTTGAAAACAATGAAGAATGTTCTGCAAAAAACAAAATTAATTTTCAGTTAAGCAAGAAATAGAGTATGGTTTGTGGGATCACTGCTCTTCTGTTATTCTTTGCTCATAAGTCTGTTCTACAATAAAACAAAACATAGTTTACTCAAAATTTTCCCTACAATTATTGCAGAATGGTATTTGGGAGGCCAAAATGTTCCTTCACATGGCTAGTGCAAAATATATTAAAACCTTGAAATGATTTTGAAAAGAACCAAAGACTGCCAAGATCTTTTCTTTCCCATTGGTGAAGTTTCATAAATAAGCATCTTTCTGACACCTGTTTCTTCAAGCATCAAATCTCCCTTTCTACCTCAGCCTAAAAGATGAAAAGTATTGACTGAGACAAGAAATTATCCACCTTTGCTTCCAAATGGTGTACTGCTAGTTTCTGTAGGCATTAACACCAGCATTCATCTACTGTATTAGGTGAGGTAATACAGATAAAAAACATGTTGTTTTTTTTTTATCTGATTGGTAAATTTAGTTTATTCCAATCTCTAGATATTATTAATAGCTTGGCCTATCAGAAAAATAATATCTTGGCCTGAAAGAGATCCTCATAATGACCTTCAAAGGGGGTAGATCTAGCGTAAAAAATTTTTACAAATTACCATTATTTTAGAGTTCCAAGGTAGGCATATTCTAATAGAGGATATTGAAGGTGGTATAGCTTCTACTGCCTCCTGAAAGATCTAGGAAGTGACAACTGAAACTTTAGCAGTTGCTTTTTTATTAGAAAATCACACTAAATTCAAGGTGAGATCTGGAACCAGCAATCAGTTCCAGAAGGTCACAGAATGCAGACAGTTTCACTTGTATAGTCCAAGGTGATGCTCTCATGGAAGAGCTGCTTTATTGAACTCTATCCATAGCTGCAACCTAGAAAAGGGCTTCACTACAAAGGATATTTTTTTTCAGCTGCATTCCCATTGTTACTGGGAAATCTACTGGCAGAGTAATGCCAAATTTTGTTGGAAAATGATGAATGAAGAGAAAGCCTTACAATCTATTTTTAAAAAGACAAAGAACCAGAATCCATCAAGAGAAAGGAAAAGCATGGGCTGGGTTTTTGGAATTGACAATATACACAAGCAAGGAATCTACTGATGTCCCTAGTATGATCAGAGCTGTCAACAACCACAACAGAACATAAACAGTATGGATTTGTACAGGCTGATTTATACTTCAGGGCATTTTTTTATTTTTTAAACCATTCTTTATCAGGAAGAATACATGACAGAAGAAAGTTATCACGTGTAAGTTTCTTGAGGCTGAAGACTTCAGGCTTCACTCTGTAAAATTTAAGAGACCGCAATGCTACCTGCTTTACAAAAAATACACAGCAAGACTTAAGAAAACGGCTCCTGAAAAGTTAGGAAAACTTCTACATAATTCCTCAGCTGTAGCAATACTAATATTTTGGACTATTTTGTTCTGAAGATTGAGATATTTTTTGCTCCAAAACCCATCCAGTTAGTGTCAAACTCTTTCATTTATTGCCACATGCATTTCTTCATGAACTAACATTATGCAGAGAGGAGTTGCAACAGCCAATTTTGACTCTTTTTATACTCATTAAATATCTGATGAAGGCCAAAATATCCCTTCCATTATTGAAAACCATAACTATAGGAAAGAATCCCCTATTTAACACTTATGATGCAAGGCCATTTTCTTCTAGGAATTTTCAGGCTGAAAAGGAACCTCAGGGAAACAACAGAATTAAACTGTCTCCAAATATTGAGGGAGAATAAGGTCCAATGAAGACAATATCCTACTTGATGCCAGTTGCTTCAGCTTCATTCCCTCCATCAAATCTTCATATATTTCTCATCATTGTACTTCTGCAACAAGTCTTCTTTTAATGAAAGTGCCACTTCAAAAAAAGTTTCAGAGACTATCAGGTAACAATTCCAGACACTACCAACACTACAAGTTTCCTTGATTATGCTTCTTGCTTGCTTGAGCCTTCATAACAAGTGGCCTTAGGCATTCAACTAAATATGTAATTCAAAACAAAAGAAAACCCCTCACACCAAAATAAACCTACCAGAGTTTACAGGTATTGTCTTGGGGACCAACAGAAATTTGGGGATATGGTTTAGGTGAGATCATAGTGGTGTTAGGTGGATGGACTATGAAGTCCTTTTTCAATCTTAATGATTCTCTGAACCTGAGATAATGGTAGCAATGAAGAGGAACTAAATTGTCATCAGCAAACTTGGGGATTAGTCTGGGCTTCATTTTGCATTTGGGAATTTGTCCAGTAATGGTAGCTGCTTTATTGTCCCACATAAACAGATGTGAAAGGATCATAATGTTCATAGAAATTACTCATGGGAAAATTACTAATCTCAATTCATTTAACTTCAATAATCAAATGGCAAGTTATGATGCAAGCCACAAAAATACAAAATATGTTTTATATTTAGTATTAATGAAGAGAAAGCAACATCAGAATCATATTCATCACTAGACTGATTTAGCAATTAAAGAAATATCAGAATCATATTTATCACTATACTGATTTAGCAATTAATGTATTTAATAGAAATTCCATGTAAAAAATGTTTAAGATTTTGAGTCATGTCAATAACGGAGGAACACTACATAAATTAAACATCAATCTGTCAGTCAGTGAACACCAGCATAGGCATAATGGACAAATTCTTGATCATTTTTAACAGAAATAAACTAACTCATTTTTTAATGCTCATTTATTCAAATAGATCTTTCTCCAATGCTGGATATATAAAAATTCAGAAGTAGCAGTTACTACCATTTTTCTACCATTTCTTAATGACTAAATCTATGCACAACTTCAACTAGCACAGCTTTATGCCTAAAATCATTTGACTGGGTTCATTTCAGCCGTCACTGGGGATATGGCCAGAATGCAAATTCCCTTTAACACAAAATACTTGTATGAGCTGCTCCTATAAGACCTTTTCCTTCATTTACATTATTGAGTATTAGAATTCAGGATATGTGGTAGTACAGTGGTTTAAAGGAAATAAAGCATTTATGAATAAATAGGAGATTTCCAATGAAATACTGACTGCCAAAAATACTGGCAAAGAAATGATACGCTCACTTGATGTCAGTGGGCTCTTCTGTATATTTCTATGGACATCAGAAATCTTTCAAATCCACTAAAGTATCTATAGAGACTCTTTATAAATGCACATTGTAAGCATAAAAGCATGTGCAGTTATAAAAGTTACAAAGGATGGTTGTACCATATAAAGACTGTGTCTGAGATAAATGAAGATTTCTAAATCTAAGTCAATGAAAACCATTAAAATGCAAGCAGTGTTCCATTAAATTTTCTATTTACAACATAATATGAAAAGAGAAATCCTAGCCTTTTAATTACAAGCACTTTTTTGTATTTATAAGAAACTAGAAAAAAGTTTCAGGCATTTTGATTGTCCTTGCAAAATATGAAAATTTTTTCTTGTTTCATCAGTTCTTGCTTAACACAGCAAAAGAGAAAAAAAAATTGAAATTATAGCTTGATAATAATTTGAACTATCTTCACTGTACTTTCCAGACCAGAGGTATGTGAATGCTTGTATTTCTTCCCTAAAATGCTTCAAGAATTTCAAGGTCAGACAGTAAAACAACATATTATTACTAAGATTATTGATAGGAATTTATTTCTGCATAATCCATTAATGAGGGCAAAAATGTTCTTAATCATTCATATGCAGTTGTTGAAAGTCTGATATCATCATCTACCTTTAAAATACTAGTACACCTTTAGGGTGAAGCTCAAAGGTACTTTGGAATGCTTTGTCCCTTCTACTGACCCCACTCACAACCCCATTCTAGGAAGAACAGAGGTGCAGCAAACAGTGTGGGACTGGGTCATTCTACAGGCTATCCCAAAGGCTGATATTTTGGAAGTATCAGCACCTGTTATAAAAAAAAATCTTCCATCTTAAATTGAGAACACTAACAGGTGGCAGATAATTGGGTGCATGTGTGTAGGAGGACTGCATGTCAAAAACTCAGGGTTTGAACTTTCAAGCAGAAGTTTGCTATTTGCCAGCTGCATGTGCACTCTGATTGTAAATCTTTCTAAGATCTGGTATGAAAGTGGCATCTCCCAAATATTCCAATTTTTAGACAGATAAGACAAAACCACAAATTAGGATGCTGTTCACATACTGTGCTTAAATCAGGAATCCTGGGGCCTTGGGGTTGTGGAAAGAAAAGGACAGAAAAAAAGGGATCTGGAGAGAAGGTGGTAAAGATCTTGGCTGGAGGAAAAATCCTGGAAGTGATCCTTCTCCATTCAGGACATCAGACAGCTGGATGGAGAGAATTGTTATGGTCACCCAGGGTCCTTGGCTAACAATGCCCAAGATGAGAACAAGCAGCAGAGGGACAGCACAGCTTTCTGCCCAACCCTCCTGGAAGAGCAGTAATCTCTGTGCAAGGGAAGTATGAAAATATCACTGAAAATATCCCTGTTGGGGAGACCAAGATGAATGGGGCAATGTGAATGAGATAAAAAGTCGGGGAAAATCTGTTCTTAAACAAATCAGCTATGGGTTATTTATAGAATCTCACAGGTGCAAGCACATGAAAACTTAGGCATCATATATATTTTATAATTATGGTATCAGTACTATATCTGCATATCACTTTCAAGTAAAATTCATCTGTCTTTTTTAAATGCAAGTAATTTCAACTACGCAAAGCACTTACTCTGATGTGAAATACAAATGGACATAAACAGAATTTTTAAATGATGAAGGGAAAAAAAACTGCTAAGACTTTTCTGCCTTACAAGCGAGAGAATTCTACTAAAGTATATACTGAATAATATTTTAGTCTCATACTGCAGTAACCATTTTCTACTTACCAGTTTTTCCTCTATGTAGAGATTTCAACATGAAACAAGGCAACAACAACAGAACTTTGGGGGGAAATTCAGTTCTGAGACTTATCAGGATTCTGCTCAAGTGCAATGATTGTTAGTGTGTCCTCCTGCTCATGATTTGCAGATTTTCACAGCTGCAGGATTTTAGAAGTGCATAGGAATCTGCAGTGTATTGCCAGAATACATTGAGAGCCTTCTGGAAAGAACTGGTACAGGCTTTCTGAGATCATGGTTTAAAAAGATATTTTTATTTCCAGTGTTTCTGGCTACTTGGAGAGTAGGACTGTCCACATTCTTCTATAACAATCAAGTCATTGCTTCCAAGCCTGTCAATTATGGGAATTCAAAAAATCTCTGCCTAAATGACTCATGCTTCTGTACAATCTTCAGGCAGTGACATCTGCATCTCAGATCTCCACTTTCTCTTGTTGCTGCATCCTTGCAGACACTCCAAAAACCTCTCCAAATAGAAGTAACAGAGAAACTTGTACTAATTTATTTTCTTTGGGGATTATTTTAACTGGATGAGCCTGGGGACAAATACTGCACCAGCTAAGAGCCCTGGTAGATACAATTTCACCTTTTATTCTGATCCGTTACCATGCCCTCACTCCTCTCAAACATTAGCAAATTCAATAGGGAGGCCTGACCACAGACCCATCAGGTGTTGTGAAATGTGTTGCTCAACCCCGTGTGTAAAAGACTATCTGCTCACCTGTAGATGCTTGCATAACCAGGCCTTGTGTTCCTTCAAAATAAAGAGTTCCTTGAAAAACATATGTTACATCCAAAAGCATCAAGAGAAACAAGTTTTGCTCAAATACATAAAGAACAATGAGAAAATATTTAAATACAGTTCCAAAGTTGCAACATGAATACCATATAAGCTTTCAGTCATAAGAACCTCATTTAAGTCCCAAAAGAGGTTTTCACTTTCATTGCATATCACAGTTTTGTGAAATCCGGGTTATACTGAATTTGTAACATAATTTGGGTGATCCATTCACTGCAATTAAAGGAATTTTTTCATTGCTTTTAGAGATAAGATTTATTATCTTTTCAAGGTCAGATATTCCAGAAAGGCAGCTATTTTGTCCTTAAGGCTTTCCTGATGGTGTCTCTGCATGAGAGGTGTATGCCAGCTAAGGGAAAGTGTTGATGCATCCAGAAGAAATCACACTGTGCTGCGACTCCATGAGCTTGACAGATGACCACCACATAATTCAGAGAGCCAACAGTGATGCACCATGTAGTTAGGATAAACTGGAAATTAATTCATTCTGCCATCCATAAACTTATATAAATGTAAATTACCTTTCAGGTGTTCTTTAGTTTTGATTTTTTTTCTGGACAATCACCCAAATCCATTAGCAGTCTTCAGCAGCATTTCAGCCTAACAAAATTTTAAGCCATTAGGTATAGACCACCTAGGTCTAATCCACCTCAGGATTCCTGCAGCATGCATATAGAGCTAACTTGAACGTCTTGTTGCACCTATCAAGTTACTTCATGAGAACTCCTTGAAATCAGATGGAAATTCAGTTCATCTCTAAGGCCTGCAGTATGTCACACACAGAATGTTAGTGCAGTGCCAGAAATGTACAGGTGTATTTGACTCCCACATTCGGTAATCAGCCTCTCTCAAACACAAATTGTTTTCTATAAACTACCAAGAAAATTTACAACAGAAGGAAAAAAATCAAAAGGACAAATATTCATAAAGTATCTCATAAGCTTTGTAGAGCTACCAGATAAGCAAGAAAGTAAGGCAGACTCATCACTGAGTATCAATTATTAATATTTGTTTAGTCTTCATTTCCCTGATCACAGTGTAACCCAGAAAACAACAACAGAGATTTGTGGCATTTTTATTTCTACTATGTAAGTTTCTTCTGCTGACATTTAATCAATACAATTAGCAATCTATCATGCACACATAATGAATACTTCTTTACATATCTGGGGGGCAATAATTAGCCTTGTGAAAAGGATACAATTACTGTTGTTTTTATTAAACTGAGCACCACTGCAAAGACTCATGCCAAAAATTCTTCTAGAACCTGAAATATATACCAGAAAGGGAGTTACCAAAGCTACATGTCTATTTTATATCCCTAGCTGACCAGGAAGATAAGGTTCTGTGACACAGGAAAATTTGGTCCATTTAAGGGAGGAAAGAGGTAACATATACATGAGGTAGCAGTGTAAAGACCATCAGCAGGATGCCTTGCTGAGTACTAAAGATCTTTCCAAATGAATATTAATGTTTAGTCCACCACATGTCATCTTGTATTATATGTCCCACATTTTATATTTATTATTTTATTAATATTAGCATAAAAAAATTTCTGAGCTCATATTACCCATCTGTGCCTAAAGCCAAAATCCTACCTACCACACAACGTAAGGTACAGCCACATGCTCAGGCCCCAGGACTTGCTCCTATTCAGCAAGTCCATGGACCAATGATTTTGGGCTCCCAGCCAGTTATGCACAACATGCACACATGACTTGTGCGCCCACAGTAATCTAAAGACTGCTGGTGCTTTGTGGGGACATACCAAAACAGGGAAGGTGAACAACACAGAAAAATGCATATGAGGGACTTTGAATGTTCCCTACTATGATGATGCTACTGGCAGTAAGATTTTCACCAAATGTGGGTGGTTTTCACCAAAGGAAGAATTTGGGGAAAGCTGCTCAAGCTTTTTGTCATGCCAAATGATAATTTTCTCCCACTGTATGAAACAAATGAAGGAATTTCAGGAAAAAAGATTAAACCTGAGAAGATCTGAAAGAACAGATACATAATCAAATCTAAACACGAATGAAAAGGCATGAAAGAGTGCTGAAATTATCAGTATCATTTGGTCAAGAACAAAACAAAGTCAGATGAAGAAAAAAGAGGAAGAGCTTTATCATGATACTGCTACATTAATATCCAAGAGCATTTTTATTACCATTATTTACCTAAGCTTTTTAAAATATTTTGGACCCCTACTGTCTGATTTACCTGTATAAATAATTGTGTATACCTGCATTTTTCATCAATTTGGTTCAATTAAAGTATTATTTCAGAGAATGGATAATAGCAAGGAATTCATCATGAAATGAGCATGGAAAGTTTATCGTTTTTAAGGCTTTGGGAGCCCTTAACTACACTCCCAGCATTTTATCAAGCAGGTTACAAAGTGGGACCTTACTGGAGTTGCACAGGCCCGATAAAAGTTGATACAACAGGGGTCAGGAGAAGCAAAAGTGACTTGAGGAAGGTTTGGGAAACATTGGAACCCCATAAATGCTGGAGATCTTCACCACAAGCCTTATGGGAGCAGAATGCAGGAGGTGAAATGAAACAGTAAGGAGCCCACAAATCACCTGCTGGAGTTAAAGCACACAGGGGGACTACAGCTATTGGAGAACACGTGCTTAGTCTTGGAAGTCTGCACGCCATATCCAGGTTGAGATGTAGAATGTTATTAATTAATTGTAAAACCATCAACAATGAGAAGACTAACTTTCTGGAAATTGTATTTCTACAGCACCTTCCCATTTTCATTCTCTACTGGTTTCCAGTGATTTAGAAATAAAAAATGAATGCTTTCATCTTAAGAGAAATCATGACAATTTCTCACATTTGTGACAAACAGAAAACAAATCAACAAAATTTACCTTAGGAAGCTAAGGTAAGGTATCACACAGGACCTAAGAAAAGCTGATCCTGAACTCTTGCATGGCATCAAACTTTTATAACCACAAACAACATCTCAGGAAACAAGCAGTATAAAATGAAATCTGTTCTCTATCACAACAAAACTAAGAAAGTAAATATTTTGCCTCACACGTGAAAGTATTTTTTTCTTTTTTTTAAATTCTTATGAACTAGCATTTCTGTGGGGAATAATGAAGTAAAAGGGCGAAAGATGAAAATCAAGGCTTAGTTTTGTTAAAAATTTCTAAAAGAAAAATACAATTTAAAAATTAAGGTGATGTAAACCTTATGATTTGGGACTCAGTTCTTCTTCTTAAAAAACCAACCAAATAAGCAAAATCCCGAACTCATTCCTTTGACCTACCTTTCCTAATATTGGTTCTATTTTCTCATTATCTCGTTATACTGTTCCCCAAGCTTTTCATAAATCCTGTAACCCTTTTATAAAAATGAATTAATTTTCTATTTATGCTTTTCTTATTTTCATCCTTTCCAGTTTAACTAGTGCTGACACATTGCTTCATTGCATTCCTTTTCTTTTGGGAGCTATGCTTTTTTCTTAGCCTTACATCTTGAACTGTATTATGAAGGCACATGTTTTTTTTTCCTTTTTCTTTCTTTCTGTTCACTTGGAGATGTGATCAGTCATGCCTTAACCAGTGTGTTTTTTGAGACTGTTCAACTGTGTTCCATTTTGGCAGAATTTTCTTACTCATTTTTCACATACTAACTAAATTTCTCAGTGCATTTCAAATTTGCTTTCCCAAATTTGAAAGCTCCTGTGTGGCTCTTTGCAGTCTGAGCTATTCCTTCTAGGCTGAATACAAGAAGGCTGCTAACCCTGACATTAAATGCTCTAATTTCATACAATTTCAGTTAACTACTAACAAATTGTTTTCTGAAAATTTTTAATAACATTCTGTCATTTACATCTTTTGTAAGCAAATTTTCCTACGGCATTTAAACCTCCCAAAGTACTGTACCTCATGAAAACAAATGCTCAGTCATACTACAGACACAACCATACTACATAAGTTGAAAACATGATATAAACAACTCAATTTGTGCAAATTTATTATGACAAAAATAGCTATTAAGTATGCAAATAAAGGAGAACATTATAGACACATATATATATACACACATACATGTATATACAAAAACGCACAAATGGTAATTTACTTTCTATCTCACAAATTATTTTTTGCAGCATTTTTGTGTTATTATTCAGATAGCACCATTATTATGCTTGGCACTTTACAGATGTCTCCAAAAATGAGGTCACTGCCTTGAAGAGCTTATAATTAACCCTCCTGTGAATTATATACTAAGTAATTGAGGATATCTATCTGCCTGCAAGCTATACAGACAACATTATTCAGGGTTATATATTACATATTTGTATTACTTTGGGTTCTAGTTTATAGGTTAACTAACACAAAAATAAAAACAAGCGAGTGGTGGAAGATTTAAGAAAAAATTCAAGCCAGATAACTGTTTTCTCATTTGCTTTTTTGTAGATGGAAGCAAAGTGAATGGGTTACCAAGACAACCATTTCATAAAATCAGATTGTCAAAACCTGTTAGGAAACAAGTAGTCTATAATATGAGCCTTTGGCTAAATGAAATAATCTGATATGATGGAACTCTAAAATTACCTTACCATCTCAATTAAAACATGTTGCACCCATTCAGTCTTGAATGCTGACCACTATCATAGTCTGCAATTGTCATTCTTCAAATAAATAATCAAAGTTTAGGGAGCAGATCTACCAATTCTTTTCCCTTCTCTGTTCTTCAAGAATAATTTTCTTTGTGCTGACCACTATAACTGAAAGAGCACTTTTGCAAAGCTAGCAGAAAAAGGTTTACATCTTCCCAGCCAAAAAGCTGTACTGAAGAGATTGTTTAGTATTCCCAATACCCCTTCTATCCTTCTTTGCTCTGTCTAGGCAACTAGGGAGTTGGATCCTGTGTGTATAAACCAAAGGGAAGAGTGTGAGAAGAATAAAGGCTTTGCAATTTCCATTTCATTTTGTCCCTCCATTTTTGCTTCTCTTTTTCAAGTTCTCTGATCATAGATTTTTCACTTGCCAATACTACAAACTTGCAGTTGGTATTAGCATCAAATTAAAGATGTAGTGGAATATCACAATCTCCCAGGGAATGTATGCCATTTTTGTGACACTAGTCCAGTATATTAATCTCTCTACAAATAGAAGGTAAAAAAATATTAATAAACTACAGTTTATTTCTCTTTGTTTATACATGGAAATATGCATTTTACATGCATGTAAAGAACATTTTTTATATTAAAGCATATAAATACGCACACAGGCCTTTAAAATTATGTGCTGCTTGTTTCGCAATGCTTTTCCTATAAAAGATATATAAGCTTAACTCTAGCTTCTGAAATGTTCTGATTTTTCTCTTGGTAGGTTTCTAGAATCTCTGGAAAACACTAAGAGCTCCAGATGGAAGAATTTTTTGAAAAGCTTGATTCAAGAGACTTCTGAATTTTGGCAGATAAATGCTGCATATGTTGTGTGGAGGTGATCTCCTGTGGGGGACAGGAAGATGATCTCTTAATGCACATTCACCAACTGTCACAAGGCTGAAAAGAGTATGCACGTATTGTGCAAAGATACTGATCAAAATTTCAAACCCCTGTTTTTCAGTGCAAAAGCTAAAATAAACCTTAAAAGTGAACTGTCATGTTCTTCATGGGATGAATTAAACATGTTGTTAAGTGTATACACCATTGGGAAAAAAAAGTAGTCCTTTTAAACCTGTATTTATATAACTCTCTTTAAAAAACCAGACTTCCAACAGCATGTTTTATTGAGGGGAAAAAAAAAAACCAACCCAACTCTGAACATGCCAGCATCATATACAAAAATCCAGCTGATATTTTCAGACTAAGCGAAGACACAATTCTAAGCTAAAATAACCAGACAAAAGTAAATAATTTACTAGGACAAAAAGTTAATTCTGTTTAAACAGTGGCAAGACAGTAACCTTTCCACTTAAAATGTTTACAGATTTAGGTGCTTTAAGAAGATTTTCAGATCTGTGTCCTACATATGTGGGGGAAAAAAAAAAACAAAGAAAATGAAATCATTATTTCCCACAGGACTATTCTACTGCAAAAAACCACAGAGCTTCCACTGGGATAAAAATTGGTTTAGAACCAATTCAGTTGTGTCACTTGTTGTTGACTATATAAATAAAGCTCCCTCTTTATCCAACTGGTAAAATCTTTATACCAGGCAGCAGTGGCATAGCCCATAGGACTGTTTTAGATAATATTAATAAATGTGGTTTTCCTTAGAAACTAATGAACTCAGTTTGAGGATGTGGGACAAGTAGAGTACTTATTGCAAATGAGGATCTCAGCACTTGCAGTGAGATTTAACTCTCACTACTCTTCCGTAAATTCTTTTATTGCATATTAGATATAATCTAATCTGTTTAATTCTGGCAAAAGTTTATTTCTCAATAATGATCACATTTTAATTCAGAAAGAAATTGCTCCACAGGAGTTGAAAATCCAGCCTTCATTAGGCAATTCTCTCAGCCTTAGGCCCCTGGTGCGTTATCTAGCAATGATCTTTTTTTTTTAACTTAGAATACTAAGGTTTAGTGATATAAGACTTTCTAGAATGTCTGGGTTGGAAGATCACCTTAAATATAATTGAGTTCCAGCCCTCTACCGCTAGCAGTGGCATCTTCCACTAGACCTGGCTGCTCAAAGCCCCATCCAGCTTGGCATTCAACACTTCCAGAGATGGGGCATCCACAACTACTCTGAGCACCCTGTTCCAGTGTCTCACCACTATCACAGTAAAGAATTTCTTATGAGCACCTAACACAAACCTACTCCTTTTTAATCCATTCCCTATTCTCCAGTCATTATGAGCAATTATAACAAGTTCCTCTCTGGCTCTCCTGTAGGCTCCTTTCAGGAACTGAAACCACAATTAGGTCACCTCAAAGTCTTCTACAGCCCAAACAATCTTAGTTCTCTCAGCCTTTCCTCACAGGAGAGGTGCTCCATGTGTCTCCTCTAGGCTCGTTCCAACAGCTCCATGTCCTTCATGGGGCCCCAGGTCTGGATGCAGCACTGCAGGTGGGGTCTCACCAGAGCAGAGGGGCAGAATCCTCTCCCTGTAGGCCACATTGCATTTGGTGCAGCCCAGGACTGCATTGGCTTTCTGGGCTGGGAGTGCACATTGTCAGCTCATGTCCAGCCTCTCATCCATCACCATCCCCAAGTCCTTCTCAGCAGGGCTGCTCTCGATCTGTCCATCCCCCAGTCTTTGTTGTCACCAGGGCTTGCTCCAACCCAGCACATTCCCTGTACTCCATGTTCCTTAGCATAGCTTCTAGAGGATCTGTTCCATCATATTCCCAGGCACAGAGGTGGGGCAGACAGGTCAATAATTCCCAGGGTCCTCCTTCCTACCCTTTTTAGAGATAAGTACATTTCCCTTTTTCCAGTCACCTGGGACTTCACTTGACTGCCACAACCATTCAAATGGTGTGAAGAGTGTATCGGCCAATTCTCTCAGGACTCTGGAATGCATCTTATCAGATCCTATAGATACATCCAAGTTCCTCAGGTGGTCATAAACCTGATCTTACAGTGGGAGACTCGTTGCCCCCACAGTCCTCTGAGAGAGACAGCAATGCCCTCTGATACCCCAACAAGCACTAAAATTCTGAACAACAAAGTACTGTGCATTTTAGTAACAACTTACATACTTATAAAAGCAAAAGCTCTCATTCAAGAGAGCATATTTAAGTTTCAATAAAGTACTGAACAGTTTCCCTTGCAAAATTCAAACTTAAAATAGCTTAAAAGCTACCTTAAAAAGCAGCAAGAAGTGCACTTAAGTCTTTATTTCAAAAGACTTCTAAAAATTTAAGGTTATATGACAGAATTATAAATCTGGGCATCATTGCGTACAACTTGTGTATTTACCTAAAGTATGAATGTACTCTTTTCTATTCTCTAAAGGCTTCTTTACCTTCCATGGCCAAATATTTAGTTTTCTTAAGTAATACTACACATTTCATTTTTTTTAAATTATCCACACCATATTGTGCAAGCTGACATATAAAAGAAGTGAGAAAATCGTGTCACGACTTTTGCACGCAGCTCATACAAACTAGGTATTTATCATGACATTTGGCATGCAAAACAGTGACTTGGCTGGTTAGGAAAACCAAGGAGGTAAATCCAGATGGGGAAAAAATTGAATGATTTGGTAATTAGCACAGTTCAGAAAACTTAACCAATTTGGATGGGCTCCAAAAAAAGACAGATGTGAAAAATGCCTCTGCAATGCCTTAGTCTGGTTTTTATATTGCTTACTCAGGTACCGATGCTGGAAATATTACAAGAATAAGTTTTAAAAAATAATAAAGAACTGTCTTTGAATAAATTATCTTCTCTGTTATACTACGGAAACTTTCCTTCAAGGCTGAAGAATTAAGTTACCTTGTCTTCCTAATGCATTTTACTCTGAAAAGCTTTAAAAGGGACATCCTAGCAGCACCTCTAGAAGAGTATGATTAGATGAGGAGTAACTACCATCCAGTTGCAATTTGTTGTTTTCACATTTAGATAAGAATTACACACACTGTAACATGTAGTGTCCTAGAATAGTATAGGCACCACAGCTGAATTACCTACTGCAATATACAGATGTTATTTGGAAAGTCAAAAGTAGACTTTTATCCTCCTTACAATATATTTATACCTATGTTTTACACATAGAGATAATTAATGTCGGGGCAGAGACTTTATCACATGCTTCATTCTAGTCACTCAGTTACCACTGCCACACCATTCAACCAGGATACAACTTCTCTTTGTTAATAAAATATTTATAAAATCATAGAACCATATAAAAGCTGATTCTAGCAAAAAACTGCTGGTGAGTACTGTAGTTTGAACGAAGTAGCACCCAGAGTGGCAAAAATACAGCTTAAAAATGTTTTTAATGTGTCTAAAAAAGCTGTCCAAGCATATAACATAAAAATAGCCAAGATGGAGTTGTATAGCACCAGTAGTAGTTGTACAGAAGTACTTGCAGAGAAAAGTAATCTTTCTGGGTCTCAGAAAAATCACTGAAGGATTATTGGCATGAAGAGATTGTGAAGAGGTAGCTCTTAAAGTATAAGCCATAAATGCAAATTGGTTTTGTCTTGAATGTGCTGCTGCCCATATGACGCCGAAATATATGCAAAATAGTAGCTTTACCACATGCTAATGCAGACAGAATACCAGGCATCCTAATGCACGAGACCTACCTAGTACTTGACTTTACAGTTCAAACGAAATAGACAGGATTTAAGTGGATTATGTCCCAAGTACTTTGTGCAGACGGAACACCTTCAAAACCTTCCCAGCGTGAAGCCACTTTTAGGTAAAAAAAAATTCTATTTTACTAGTAAGCCCTGAAAAGTTAATCCATATAAGTATATTCAATAATTTATCATGCCAGACATTTCAAATACCAACATATTTGGCATGCACACACTGAGAAGCTTTGTGTTAGTTCTGAATGTTTTAATAAGAGCAAAGTCACATACCTACAGATGCAATATAAAGCATTTGACAGTGTTAAGTAAATCACTGTGTATTATAAGCAACTACTACACGTACTTAATCACAACTAATACAAAAAACAAAACACCAGTGCTTGATCAATAGATTAAATAACCAGCTGTTTTTCAGTCAGAAGATGAAAAACAGTACTCATACATTCACTGATTGTCTGATAATTGTGATTTAAAAGGCACATTGATAGGCTCACTGCCAAATGTTTCACAAAGTTGTTTTACCTAGAGTATTTCTAGGGGGAAGGCAGTGAATAAACAGAATGGGAAAAGAAAAGGGTTAGGTATTTATAACAGTAACATTTTTGTAAATATTATTTTGCCCCTTTGAATCTCCTCTGTCTCACATCCAGCACATGTGTATTCTTCTCCTTTGTTATCAAATTATTTCCTTCAACTTATTTGTAGGACAAACTCATGTTTTATTGTGACCACAACACTTGATACACCTGCCAAGCAGAGGAGGGATGCCTGGCTACACACAGCAGAGCATGGTACAGTCAAGGCTATCACGGTGTGACATGGCTCCATGTCTGCTTACACATGTGACACCTCAAGGCTCAGAGATATGTATTCTACTTCAGAACAGAAATTTCCTCAATGAAAATAAGATTGACAGATTCTTTTAAATCCTGCTTACTTAGACTGTTTACTTTAGCTTTCACATTTAAAACTACGGCAAAATGTGACTCCCCAGGTAGGAGGAAGCATAGCAAGGTGTACAAGAGTCTCAGATGACTGCACTCACTACCTGAGTACATTGGAGACTTCAGAAGTTCTCCCTAACCTACCCAGTCATGGGGAGTCACTAACCACATCATGCCATTCTAGATACACATCCCTGGAAAACAAAGTACCTCCTTTTGTGGGCCACTTTGAATCAGCATAACTTTGTTTCCAAGATAAACAAATTCAACAATTATACTAATAGAATTAAATACACTAGAAAAACTTTAAAAATTCACCAAAAATCCAAGTGTTAAAATGTAATGTGTTTCATATCCTATGCCATGATTATTCAAGATTTTCATGTTATCAACATTTTTATGTTCCCAGATAGGGTGATTATAGCAAGCTCAGAGATATTTCAAAGCAATACAGACCTCAGGTAAAAAAATAATGTGATGAAAGTGAGACTAAATCCTCCACAAATATACATTTCTGTCTCAGAACAAAAGGAGCATGCTCACACTAAATGTGGCTTAAGAAACTTAAGTAAAATGTAAATAGTCAGGTGTTTTACTGAAAATTAATTTATGGCTATGACTTCAAAACTACAGCAGTTTGGAACCTAGAAGGAACCACTAGCAGCTTAAATTATTGTACAGCCATAATGCAAGAGTATAGAATATTCTTAGTGGAGAAGACTGTAAGAAGAGACAAAGCAGCTTAAACAACTATACTTGATTCTTTTCTGTATAAGTAAAAATCATCATCATCACCATCATCACCATCTCATGAAGAAGTTTTTTATCAGTACAGACAATAAAGGTTATCAGTTAAAAAAACCTAAAAAACAAACTCTTTAGGAAAAAAATCAAACCTAAGCTTGAATTTAGGCTAGTATGGCATCTCTCTATCAATCACCATGCAACTGTGTCCAATAAATTTATCACAATTCTGTGCTGCATGTGCATTTATAGAAATTTAAATTTGATCATACACAATGAGAAGAACAGAAAATCAAATATTAAAAGAAATATAAATAATTACAGATAAAGCATAATCAGGAAACAACAAGTTTCAGCAACGTATTTTTGAGCAGAAAATCAGTTTTTACTATATCCAGCTGTACAGGCCAAATAAAAAGTTAAGAGACTTGTCTTTGACCTTGCATGGCCAAAAATGAATGCAAACAAAACACTCTTTTGCTCATTTTTGTTGCTCAACTTAGAAAAAATAAAAAGCAAAATACTTCATTAAGCCACAGTTCTTTGTCCAAACTCTTCCAAAAAAATCAGTTACCAGTATCTTTATTAGCCTGCTGCAGAGTGATTTAAGGCTATGTCCATAGCTTTGTAATGTAGCAAAGATTAAGGTTTTTTGGCTGCTGGCTTTTTTAAGTCAATAGAGAGAGACAAACCAAGGCCCCCTCATGGCACGATTCTCATCAGACTAATAGACTGGGTTAAGGAACAGGTTTGAGGCTTCGATGCTCTGATGGAGCAGAGATTAAATCAATTAGGAAAGTGCTAGGATGGGCACGGCAGGAAGTGTTTTTCTGCATTAGCTTCTCCTATCAGTTAACACAGGCAAGCAAGCACACTGAACTGAGTACAAAAACAGAACTATGCTGCAATAACCGAAGGCAAGAAAATAAAACTGAAATTAATTTCAAATTAAAGAAAGCTCCACCAGAAAACCACAAGTATTCCTAACTGTTCTAAGCACTAATTTGCCAGGAAACCTCTTTCTCTCATTTCTGCTCAATAAAAAAGGAAAGCAAGCAAAACATCACTGAAATGCTAAAGCTATAATACTAAAGCTGCAATACAAATCTATCAGTAAAGAAGTTAAAACTGAAAATTGCTTATCAGTGTCTGAAAAGCAATGATATATTACCATAACTTCTGGTTATCATTAGTAGTTTTTTGGTTGCTTAAAAGGATGACTTTTCAACAGACTTTATTGAACCCTTTTGTATGCACATAGAGGAACTCCTAATAGCAGCATCATACACACAAAAGAAAAACAAGGAGATACATATATAATATGTTCATACCATTCTTTTTGAATGGGTGAAAATAATTTAGTCTTCTTTTTTAACACAAAATTTCTATCTTTTATTTTGCTACATCAAAACCATACTATAG